>NW_022436949.1:37369226-37530864 GCF_009761245.1 Sapajus apella
TTGTTTATCCAGTCAACATTCAAGAGCAAGTTGTTCAGTTTCCATGAGGCTCTGTGGTTCTGAGTTAGTTTCTGAATCCTGAGTTCTACCTTTATTGCACTGTGGTCTGAAAGACTGTTTGTTATGATTTCTGTTCTTTTGCATTTGCTGAGGAGTGATTTACTCCCAATTATGTGGTCAATTTTAGAGTAGGTGTGATGTGGTGCTGAGAAGAATGTATATTCTGTGGATTTGGGGTGGAGAGTTCTGTAAATGTCTATTAGGTTTGCTTGGTCCAGGTCTGAGTTCAAGTCCTGGATATCCTTGTTAATTTTCTGTCTGGTTGATCTGTCTAATGTTGACAATGGGGTGTTAAAGTCTCCCACTATTATTGTGTGGGAGTCTAAGTCTCTTTGTAAGTCATTAAGAACTTGCCTTATGTATCTGGGTGCTCCTGTATTGGTTGCGTATATATTTAGGATCGTTAGCTCTTCTTGTTGCATTGATCCTTTTACCATTATGTAATGTCCCTCTTTGTCTCTTATGATCTTTGTTGCTTTAAAGTCTAATTTATCAGAGATGAGAATTGCAACTCCTGCTTTTTTTTGCTCTCCATTTGCTTGGTAAATCTTCCTCCATCCCTTTTCTTTGGGCCTTTGTGTGTCCTTGCATGTGAGATGGGTTTCCTCGATACAGCATGCTGATGGGTTTGGGTTTTTGTCCAATTTGCCAGTCTGTGTCTTTTGATTGGGGCATTTAGTCCATTTACATTTGGGTTAATATTGTTATGTGTGAATTTGATACTGCCATTTTGATGCTAGCTGGCTGTTTTGTTCGTTAGTTGATGCAGATTCTTCATTGTGTTGATGCTCTTTACCATTTCGTATGTTTTTGGAGTGGCTGGTACTGATTGTTACTTTCTATGTGTAGAGCATCTTTCAGGAGCTCTTGTAAAGCAGACCTGGTGGTGATGAAATCTGAGTACTTGCTTGTTCACAAAGGATTTTATTTTTTCTTCATTTATGAAGCTTAGTTTGGCTGGATATGAAATTCTGCATTGAAAGTTATTTTCTTTAAGTATGTTGAATATTGGCCCCAACTCTCTGCCAGCTTGTAGGGTTTCTGCTGAGAGATCTGCTGTGAGTCTGATGGGCTTCCCTTTGTGGGTAACCCTACCTTTCTCCCTGCTGTCCTTAGCATTTTCTCCTTCTTTTCAACCCTGGCGAATCTGATGATTATGTGCTTTGGGGTTGCTCTTCTTGAGGAATATCTTTGTGGCGTTCTCTGTATTTCTTGGACTTGAATATTGGCCTGCCCTTTTAGGTTGGGGAAATTTTCCTGGATAATATCCTGAAGAGTATTTTCCAGCTTGGATTCATTCTCATCACATTCAGATACACCTATCAGACGTAGATTAGGTCTTTTCACATAGTCCCACATATCTTGGAGACTTTGTTCATTCCTTTTTACCCCTTTTTCTCTAATCTTGCCTCTTCATTTTATTTCATTGAGTTGGTCTTCGACCTCTGATATCCTTTCTTCTGCTTGGGCAATTTGGCTGTTGAAACTTGTGCATGCTTCATGAAGTTCTTGTGTTGTGTTTTTCAGCTCCATCAATTCACTTATATTCCTCTCTAATTTGTCCATTCTTGTTAGCATTTCTTCAAATCTTTTTTCAACGTTCTTAGTTTCTTTGCATTGGGTGAGAACATGTTCTTTTGGCTCACGGAAGTTTCTTATTACCCACCCTCCGAAGTCTGATTCTGTCGTTTCATCACACTCCTTCTTCATGCAGCCTTGTTTCCTTGCTGGTTAGGAGTGGTGAACCCTTGCAGGAGGAGAGGTGTTCTGGATTCAGGTGTTTTCATCCTTTTTGCACCGGTTTCTTCCCATCTTTGTGGGTTTATCCACCTGTCGTCTTTGTAGTTGCTGACTTTCAGATTGGGCTTCTGAGTGGACGTCCAATTTGTTGATAATGAAGTTATTTCTGTTTCTTAGTTTTCCTTCTAACAGTCTGGCCCCTCTGCTGTAGGGCTGCTGAGGTCCACTCCAGGCCCTGCTTGCCTGGAGATCACCTGCAGCAACTGCAGAACAGTAACGGTTGCTACCAGTTTCTTTTTCTGCTATCTTTGTCCCAGAAGGATACCCACTAAATGTCAGTCTGATCTCTCCTTTATTTGGTGACTCTTTGTATATACAGGGGTCAGGGAGCTACATGAGGAGACAGTCTGTCCTTTACATGAGCTCAAGTGCTGAGTTGTGAGCTCCGTTTTTCATTCAGGGCTGCTGTGCAGGTATGTTTAGGTCTGCTGCAGCAGAACTCATAAACACCTTTTTTTCCCCCAGGTGCTCTGTCCCAGGGAGTTAGGGCTTTATTTATGAGTTTCCATTGTGCTACTACCTTTTTTTTTCAGGGCTGCCGTGTGCAGCAAGAAGGCAGCCTAGTCACTCTCTGCCTGCAGAGGCTTTGCTGAGCTGCTGTGGGCTCCGCCCAGCTGTCCTGTGAACTTCCCTGCAGTCCTATTTATATGGGTGTAGTTAGAACTGTCTCAGCATTGGTGGCCCGCCTCTGTAATGGTGGACTCTCGCTGTAATGGCAGGTTGGCTTGGCAATGGCGGGCTCCCTCAGCAATGGCGGACTACCTCTGAAGTGGTGGAGTACCTTGGCAATGGCGGACACCCCTCCCTCACAGAGCTGGGCTGTCCCAGGTTCAGCTGTGCATGCTGTGAAACTCTCAATCCAAAGAGTTTCTGATTGCTGCTCTTTTGTAGGGGTGGGACCAGCCAAGCCTGATCACCTGGCTCCCTGCCTCAGAGCCTTTTGTTTTTTAGTTGAACGGTCGACTCTCTCCCAGGTGTTCCAGTCGCCTGTTGAAAAGGCACCGGGGTCTATGTGATTTCCCCTGCAGCTACTCACTGTGCCAGCTTAAACAGAGGTGCTGAGATTCGTGGGGCCTTTTGTTTGTTTGTTTGTTTTTGCCCGGGAATCACCTGGCCTGGCTCCCTGTTTCAGACCCCTTTTTGTCAGATGAATGGGTGACTGTGCCTTCCCGGGACTCCAATCGCCAGCTAAAAGGGCACCTGGACCAGTGTATTTTGTATGAAGAACTGCCGTGCCGGGGCACCGCAAAGCAGCCATGTGGGCCAAAACAGCCGCAGGGACCGAAATGGCCATGCAGGCCAAAACAGTTGTGCTGGCGACCCG
Source organism: Sapajus apella (assembly GCF_009761245.1). Classification (NCBI taxonomy): domain Eukaryota; kingdom Metazoa; phylum Chordata; class Mammalia; order Primates; family Cebidae; genus Sapajus; species Sapajus apella. The sequence continues at coordinate 37,372,411 of NW_022436949.1, forward strand.
TGGGGCTCCTCTGCTTGGGAATCTCCTGATCTGTGGGCAATGAAAATCTGTCTGGAAATGCGGTATCCACTTACCCTCTGCACTTTCACTGGGAGCTGCAACCCTGAGCTGTTCCTAAATGGCCGTCTTGGATCCTCTCGAAAGTTCTTTTCTTTAAGGATATTGAATATTGGCCCCCACTCTCTTCTGGCTTCTAGGGTTTCTGCTGAGATATCCGCTGTGAGTCTGATGGGCTTTCCCTTGTGGTTGACCTGACCTTTCTCTCTGGCTGCCCTTAGCGTTTTTCCCTTCATTTCAATTCTGGTGACTCTGAGGATTATGTGTCTTGGAGTTGCTCTTCTTGAGTAGCATCTTTGTGGTGCTCTCTGTATTTCCTGCACTTGAATGGTGGCGTGGCTTGCTAGGTTGGGGAAGTTCTCCTGGATAATATCCTGAAAAGTGTTTTCCAGCTTGGGTTCATTCTCTCCATCATATTCAGGTACACCAGTCAAGCGTAGATTAGGTCTTTTCACATAATCCCCGATTGGAGGCTTTGTTCATTTCTTTTCACTCATTTTTCTCTTGCTTTCTCTTTTTATTTGGTTGAGTTGATCTTCATTCTTTGATATCCTTTGTTCTGCTTGATCAATTCAGCTATTGAAACTTGCGTATGCTTCACAAAGTTCTCGCGCTGTGTTTTTCAGCTTCATCAAGTCGTGTATGTTCTTCTCTAGGCTGGTTATTCTAGATAGCATTTCATCTAATATTTTTTCAAAGTTCTTAGTTTATTTGCATTGGGTTAGAACATGTTCTTTAAGCTCAGAGAAGTTTTTTATTACATGTCTTCTGAAGCCTGCCTCTGTTAGCTCATCAAAATCATTTTCTGACCTGTTCTATTGCCTTGCTGGTGAATCGTGATCTGTCTGGGGAGGAGAGGAGTTCTGGACTTTGATGTTTTTGTCCTCTTTGCGCTGGTTTCTTCCCATCTTTGTGGATTTATCTATCTTTGATATTTGAAGTTGGTGATTTCTGGTGGGATCTCTGAGTGGACATCCTTTCTGTTAAAGTTGGGATTATTTTTCCAGTATGAGGCTTCTTTCTTTTTTTTTTTTTTTTAATGCAGGTGTCAGTGTGCCACCTGAGATAGCCTGTCCGTTGTGTGCCTGTGGAGGCACTACTGGGCTGCCTCTGTCTCAGCCAGGCTGCTGTTTATTCTTTGCCTGGTTTCTGCTTATGCTGGTGGGATTAGCCCCATCTTCCCAATGGTGGGCTTCTTTCCATCTGCAGAACCCGCTGCTTCTGGATGGAGCTCTGTTTGATGTTTTAACTGTGAAACTCTCCCAGGAGAGGGATTTTGTTTGCTGGATCTCACGGGGGTGGGGCCTGTCTGGCCATATCCCACTCCCCGCTTTCAACTCTCCCTTCTGTGGGATGGGCAGTTCCTTTTTGCAAGCTTTCTTGGTGTTAGTCCAAGTCTCTGCCCTGGTCTGCATTGACAAGGCATTGGTCTGGCGGGGGCTACTGGCCTGGGATATCACCTGGGTCTGCAACTCAGAGTGGTTCTCAGCCAGGTAGAGTTTTTCTCGTTTGTGTGCTGCCGAGGTCTCAGAGTGAAGTGCTGTATCTGATTCAGAGTACAAAGGAAGTGATGCTCCCCGCCCCAAAACATCCTCCGTGCCCGGATACACTTTCCAGGTAGGGCAGTGCCCCGCCTTGCCTTGGCTCACCCCTCTTTGGGCTGCTTTTGCCTCCTTTTTTTGGGTTAACCCTGCTGTTCAACCAGTCCCTTTGGAACAAACCTGGTGCCTTGCTTGGAGACATGAATATCACTCTGGTTCTGTGTCTCACTCCGTGGGAGCTGCACTCTGGAGGAGCTCCCTTTTGGCCATCTTGGTCCTGCTCAAAAATCCTGCAATGATGTTGAAAGATTACATACTCCTGGAGTGTGCAGGGTGTGTGCCAGTGCCTTCAGCATCCGCGAGGGCAGTGCAGCAGAAGGTGGCTGATGGACTCTGTGAAATTTGTTTTTTAAAGATTGTTACTGTAAATGATTGAACTTTGAATTTTGTATTTTCAGACAGGTATATTTTTATTAAAGTATTTCCCTTTATTTTCTTCTATTCTGTCTCCCCATGTAATCAGTGTGATGAAAGGAGCATAACAACATAATAGAAAATCAGCTATGAATCAGGAGGATTGGGCTCAGATCATGTTTGTTCACTAGCAGTGTGGCTTTGGTCAAGTTATTTATGCTCCATTTGAGTGTGTGTGTATGTTTGTGTGTGTGTGTGTGTGTATGTGTGTGTGTGTGTGTGTCTATATATATATATATATATAGACACACACACATATCTATATAGTTTTTTTGTGATGGAGTCTTGCTCTGTTGCCCAGGCTGGAGCACATTGGCGCCATTTTGGTTCACTGCAACCTCCATATCCTGGGTTCAAGTGATTCTCCTGCCTCAGCCTCCTGAGTAGCTGGGACTGCAGGTGCCCGCCACCATGCCCACCTAATTTTTTAAATTTTAGTAGAGATGGGGTTTCACCATGTTGCCCAGGGTAGTCTCAAACTCCTGAGCTAAGGCAATCTGCCTGCTTTAATCTCCCAAAGTGCTGGGATTACAGGCTTGAGAAACCACACCCAGTCTTGAATTAATATATTTGATTTAGAAATTTTAGGATTTTAGCACTATTAGTAATTTACAACTAAAAGTTAAGTATATTTTGTGTCGCAAGAGCATCTCAACCTTCAATAAAGGAGTACATTTTTAAATGAGAGAGAGGTGCATGTTTGTGGAGCATAATATATGTCAGTAGAGACTGAATTGTATACTGTATGCACTTATGAGGTATGAGTGCATTTAGCATTTTTGGAGAATAATTAGGAAGATCCTTGGATTTCTGAGGGTAAAAATAAAGAAAAACAGGATCTTGTAACAGATACTAGAAAAACAGATGGCTGTTAAAGCTAGAAATTCCCCATGAATACAGTCTTCTTAAAGTTTTTGTTATGAATAGCTACATATGTAACACTTGAGTCATTGTTGAAATACTGTCACATTTTTGGCTTCTTAGTAGGAAATTAGTTATTTCTAATGGAAGTTCTCAGAAATAATAGGAGCTGAGTGTAACAAAGTTGTTGAATTGAATATAACTTCATTTTCTATAGTCAGCATATCTACCAATACTAATTAGTGACAAATTTATATATTCTACTTTATTAAAATGGTATAGAATGGACATTGTAGAATGAATGGAAATATAAAATAATTTGTTTTTCTTTGGCACTTATATTCTCAGTGGAGGACAAAATGTAAAAACTTGCTAAAATCATTTGTTATGAAAAGGAAATGTATGCTTTGGACTATATAAGTTTACTGAATTAGAAATAAGTGTAGATTTTATGCTATAATTACTGTTTAAATGGACACTGGAGCCCTACTACATTATACTATGAATATATTGGGTGTACATATATCAGAGCTAAAGATGTTCTCACTAGAAAGAATAATTGGAAAGTTTTGATTACAAAGGGGAACTTTAGGTAGTTCTGTTTGGCAAACTTTATACCTTTGATTTGTTTTAGGCTGTAAAATGTATGTTGTATAAAATATAAACACATCTTCATTTATGGGACCACAAATAGCTCCACTGTGGACAGGGCATTTCTTCTAAAATAGATGGTTACTTTTGCAGTATGTAGAAAAATAGAAGACCAATCAATTCATTTCGTAAAATTCCCCTGCTGTGGGTTTCATTCAGTGTTAAGTCCTTTGCCACACATACACCTGTCTCTCTATAAAGAGTGATGAGTGGTGAGAGGTAGCTGAGCTGCCATTACTTGAATGCTTAGGAAAACCACTTTCTATAATCCATTGCCAAATCCAGCATGACTATCCATTACTTACTACTAAAAGGCTCTTTTGTAAAACTTTCTAAATAATTCACTAGAGCCTCTATAAATACTACACATAGATTTCTATCAAGACATATTGTATACAATTTCTGTTAGGTTCTTTCTTGAAAAGATAACCTGAAGATGTGAAACAGGATATTTCAGAATTGAGAACTAGCTTGAATATACGTTATTTCTAAAGAGCCTGAGCCCTTGATACTTGTGCCTGTGCACAGCTGCATTAGTATAAGGAGGGCTCATCTAGATTATACTCTTATTCTTTTCAGTTCTGAGAGTGTTCAGGCAACCTTATTTTTCGTTACCATAACCAACACTGTTACTGTCTTCCCTACTTGTTCCTTAGTAGATGACAATCCCCAAATCGTCAGTTGGCAGTCTCAGTTGAGACAGTGGTCTTTCTATGTCCTATCTTAGAGTTCCCAGAGCACCTGGGAAAAAAAGGCAGTTATGAGTCTGCTGCAGCAGACTTAAACATACCTGCCCAGCAGCTCTGAATGGAACAATGGAGCTCACAGCTTAGCACTTGAGCTCATATAAGGGGCAGAATGTCTCCTCAAGCAATTCCCCGAACCCCGTATGTTGAGAGACATCTCATAAAGGAGAGCTCAGGCTGACATGTGGTGGGTATCCTTCTGGGACAAAGATAACAGAAGAAGAAACTGGCAGTAACTCTTAATGTTATGCAGCTGCCACAGGTGATCTCCAGGTAAGCAGGATCTGGAGTGGACCTCCAGCAGTCCTATAGCAGAAGAGCCTGACTATTAGAAGGAAAACTAAAAAACAGAAAGAAATAACTTCGTCATCAGCAAAAAGGACTTCCACTTAGAGACACCATCTGAAAGTCACCAACTACAAAGACCACAGGTATATAAATCCACAAAGATGGGAAGAAACCAGTGCAAAAAGGATGAAAACACCCAAAACCAGAATGCCTCTTCTATTCCAAGGGATCACAACTCCTCAACAGAAAGGGAACAAAGCTGATGGAGAATGAATCTGATAAATTGACAGAAACAGGCTTCAGAAAGTGGGTTATAACAAACTTCTCTGAGCTAAAAGGACATGTTGTCACTCAATGCAAAGAAACTAAGAACCTTGAAAAAATATTAGATGAAATGCTAATGAGAATAAACAGCTTAGAGAAGAATATAAATGAATTGATGGAGCTGAAAAACACAACACGAGAACTTGGCAAAACATACACAAGTTTCAATAGCCAAATCAACCAAGCAGAAGAAAGGATATCAAAGATTGAAGATCAACTGAATGAAATAAAATGAGAAGGCAAGTTTAGAGAAAAAAAGAGTAAAAAGTAATGAACAAAGCCTCCAAGAAATATGGGATTATGTGAAAAGACCTAATCTATGTTTGATAGGGGTACTTAAATGTGACAGAGAGAATGGATCCAAGCTGGAAAACACTCTTCAGGATATTATCCAGGAGAACTGGCCAAACCTAGCAAGGCAGGCCAAATTCAAGTCCAGGAAATACAGAAAACACCACAAAGATATTCCTGAAGAAGAGCAACCCCAAGGCACATAATCATCAGATTCACCAGGGTTGAAATGAAGGAGAAAATGCTAAGGGCAGCCAGAGAGAAACTTTGGGTTACCCACAAAGGGAAGCTCATCAGACTCACAGTGGATCTCTCGGCAGAAACCCTGCAAGCCAGAAGAGAGTGGGGGCAATATTCAACATCCTTAAAGAAAAGAACATTCAACCTAGAATTTCATATCCAGCCAAACTAAGCTTCATAAGTGAGGAAGAAATAAAATCCTTTATGAACAAGCAATTGCTCAGAGATTTCATCACCACCAGGCCTGCCTTATAAGACCTCCTAAAAGCAGCAATAAACATAGAAAGGAACAACCAGAACCAGCCACTCCAAAAACATACAAAATGGTGAAAAGCATTGACACAATGAAGAAACTGCATCAACTAATGGGCAAAACAACCAGCTAGCATCAAAATGGCAGGATCAAATTCACACATAACAATATTAACCTTAAATGTAAATGGGCTAAGTGCCCCAATCAAAAGACACAGACTGGCAAATTGGATAAAAAGTCAAAACCCATTGGTGTGCTGTATCCAGGAAACCCATCTCATGTGAAGGGAGACACATAGGCTAAAAATAAAGGGATGGAGGAAGATTTACCAAGCAAATGTTGAGGAAAAAAAAATAAAAGTAAAAATGAAAAAGCAGGAGTTGCAATCCTAGTCTCTGATAAAATAGATTTTAAACCAACAAAGATCAAAAGAGACAAAGAAGGGCATTACATAATGGTAAAAGGATCAATGCACAAGAAGAGCTAATGATCCTAAATATATATGCACCCAATACAGGAGCACCCAGATACATAAAGCAAGTTCTTAATGACCTACAAAGAGACTTAGACTCCTGCACAATAATAGTGGGAAACTTTAACACTCCACTGTGAACATTAGACAGATCAATGAGACAGAAAATCAACAAGGATATCCAGGACTTGAATGCAGAACTGGAACAAGCAGACCTAATAGACATCTCCAGAACTCTCCACCCCAAAGCCACAGAATATACATTCTTCTCAGTACCACGTCGCACTTATTCTAAAATTGACCACATAATTGGAAGCAAATCACTCCTCAGCAAATGCAAAAGAATGGAAATTGTAATAAACAGTCTCTCAGATCGCAGTGCAATCATATTAGATCTCAGCGTTAAGAAACTAACTCAGAACCACACAACCTCATGGAAACTGAACAACTGGCTCCTGAATGTTGACTGGATAAACAATGAAATGAAGGCAGAAATAAGGATGTTCTTCAAAACCAATGAGAATGAGGACACAACATACCAGAAACTCTGGGACACATTCAAAGCGTGTCTAGAGGAAAATTTATAGCAAGAAATGCCCACATGAGGAGCGAGGAAAGATCTAAAATGACACCCTATCATCAAAATTGAAAGAGTTAGAAGAGGAAGATCAAAAAAACTCAAAACCTAGCAGAAGACAAGAAATAGCTAAGATCAGAGCAGAACTGAAGGAGATAGAGACACAAAAAACTCTTCAAAAAATCAATAAATCCAGGAGCTGTTTTTTTGAAAAGATCAACAAAATAGACCACTAGCCAGATTAATAAAAAAGAAAAGAGAGAAGAATCAAATAGATGCAATAAAAAATGGTAAAGGGGATATCACCACCGATCCCACAGAAATACAAACTACCATCAGAGATTACTACGAACAACTCTATGCACATAAATCAGTAAACCAGAAAGAAATGGATAAATTCCTGGACACTTGCACCCTCCCAAGGCTAAACCAGGAAGAAGTCAAAACCCTGAATAGGGCAAAAACAAGGGCTGAAGTTGAGGCAACAATTAATAGCCTACCAACCAAAAAAAAGTCCAGGTCCAGATGGGTTCATAGACAAATTCTACCAGACATACAAAGAGGACCTGGTACCATTCCTTCTGAAACTATTCCAAACAATACAAAAAGAAGGAATCCTCCTCAAGTCATTTTATGACACCAACATCTTCCTGATACGAAAACCTGGCAGAGACTCAACAAAGAAAGAAAACTTCAGGCCAATACCCATGATGAACATAGATGCAAAAATCTTCAATAAATTACTGGCAAACAAATTGCAACAGCACATCAAAAGCTTATCCATCATGATCAAGTAGGCTTCATCCGGGGATGCACAGCTGATTCAACATATGCAAGTCTATAAATGTAATCCACCTCATAAATAGAAGCAAAGATAAAAACGACATGATTACCTCAATAGATGCAGAGAAGGCCTTCAAGAAAATTCCACAGTCCTTTATGCTAAAAACTCAATAAAGTAGGTACTCAAAAAGCTGTTTACGAAAAACCCACAGCCAATATCATACTGAATGGGCAAAAACTGGAAGCATTCCCTTTTGAAATCTGGCACTAGACAAGGATGCCTTCTCTCACCACTCCTATTCAATATAGTATTGGAAGTTCTAGCCAGAGCCAGAACAATCAGGCAAGAAAAAGTAATAAAGGGTATTCAATTAGGAAAGGAGGAAGTCAAATTGTCTCTATTTGCAGATGACATGATTTTATATTTAGAAGACCCCATCATCTCAGCCCAAAATGTCCTGAAACTGATAAGCAACTTCAGCAAAGTCTCAGGATACAAAATCAGTGTGCAGAAATCACAAGCATTCCTATACACCAATAACAGACAGAGAGCCAAGTCAAGAACAAACTGCCATTCACAATTGCTACAAAGAGAATAAAATACCTAGGAATACAACTAACAAAGGATGTAAAGGACCTCTTCAAGGAGAACTATAAACCACTGCTCAAGAAAATAAGAGAGGACACAAACAGATGGAAAAACCTTACATGCTCATGTTTAGGAAGAATCAATATTGTGAGAATGGCCATACTGTCCAAAGTAATTTATAGATTCAATGCTATCCCCATCAAGCCACTGATGACCCTCTTCACAGAACTGGAAAAAACCACCTTAAACTTCATATGGAAGCAAAAAAGAGCCTGCATAGCCAAGCCAATTCTAAGCAAAAAGAACAAAGCTGGAGGCATCATGCCACTTGATTTCAAACTATACTACAAGGCTACAGTAAACAAAACAGCATGGTACTGGTACAAAAAGAGATATAGCCCAATGGAACAGAACAGAGGCCTTAGAGGCAACACCACACATCTACAACCATCTGAACTTTGACAAACCTGACAACAAACAATGTGGAAAGGATTCCCTGTTTAATAAATGGTGTTGGGAAAACTGGCTAGCCATGTGCAGAAAGCAGAAACTGGACCCCTTCCTGACACCTTATGCTAAAATTAACTCCAGATGGATTAAAGACTTAAACATAAGACCTCACACCATAAAAACCCGAGATGAAAACCTAGGCAATACCATTCAGGACATAGGCATAGGCAAGGTCTTCATGACTAAAACACCAAAAGCAATGGCAACAAAAGCCAAAATAGACAAATGGGATCTAATTATACTCCGGAGCTTCTGCACAGCAAAAGAAACAATCATTAGAGTGAACCAGCACCTAGCAGAATGGGAAAAAATGTTTGCAATCTACTCATCTGACAGAGGGCTAATATCCAGAATCTACAAAGAACTAATGCAGATTTACAATAAAAAAACAAACAGCCCATTCAAAAGTGGACGAAGGACATGAACAGACAATTTTCAAAAGAAGACATCTATGAGGCCAACAAACATATGAAAAAATGCTCATCATCACTAGTCATTGGAGAAATACAAATAAAAACCACATTGATATACCATCTCATGCCAGTTAGAATGGTGATCATTAAAAAATCTGGAGACAGATGCTGGAGGAGGATGTGGAGAAATAGGAACACTTTATACTGTTGGTGGGAGTGTAAATTAGTTCCACCATTGTGGAATATGGTGTGGTGATTCCTCAAGGACCTAGAAATAGAAGTGCCGTTTGACCCATCCATCCCATTACTGGGTATATAGCCAAAGGATTATACATCATTCTATTATAAAGACACATGCATACGTATGTTCATTGTGGCACTGTTTACAATAGCAAAGATGTGGAACCAACCCAAATGCCCATCAATGGTAGACTGGACAGGGAAAATATGGCATATATACATCATGGAATACTATGTAGCCATAAAAAACAATGAATTTGTGTCCTTTGTAGGGACATGGGTGAATCAGGAAACCATCATTTTCAGCAAACTGACAGAAGAACAAAAAATAGAACACTTCATGTTCTAACTCATAGGTAGGTGTTGAACAATGAGAACACATGGACACAGGGAGGGGAGCATCACACACTGGGGTCTGTTGTGGGGGACTAGGGAAGGGTCAGCGGTGGGTAGGGAGTTGGGGAGGGATAACATGGGGAGAAATGCCAGATACAGGTGATGGAGATGGAGGCAGCAAACCACATTGCCATGCATGTACCTATGCAACAATCCTGCATGTTCTGCACATGTACCCCAGAACCTAAAGTGCAATAAAATATATATAGAAAAATAAAAAAGAGAATATTTTTCCTCTCCATTGTTCTTCAGTATCATCCCTGTGACGAGTAAAATCTTAAAGTAGAACAATTTTATCTTGTGTCGTTATATTGCACGATTGTAAACCCAATTTGTGTTAGGGGACTTTGCTTCCATGGGTTTGGGTTAAGGGAGGCTCAGAGATATGGAGAGTCAGGTTCCTGGCAATGTGAACGTCTTGAGACTTACTCATGCCTTTGAGGGCTCTGTCAGTCCTGAATGCATAAATTGCTTCTATTTAATTATGGAAAGCTGCTGGGTAACCTGGACTCTACAGCTAAAGTGATCTCATAGCACCTAGTTTATGGTGGCATTCTGGGTTGAATGGTCACCTAATGTCTCATCTAGCATTGGAACCAAATAGCAAACTGAAAGATGATACCTTTTGAAGGATGCATGTCCTGAACCTTATACCCCAAGTGCCTGTTCTAGATTCTTCTATCAGGGGTTGTTATAAGCTTCATATATCATCCAGGAGTAAGTGGCAGAACCCTTTGTACTGGAATCTGGGTCCACTAGACTCTCTTTTTTGCGTTACACCTGACTCAAATTTGACAGCCTTTTGATGGACACAGTAAAAGGATACTAATGGAATACCCCACATTCAAAAGCCTGTCTGTCACGGTGCCTCCTTGGTTAGAATGATTTATTTTGGAGAATGCTATGGTTTAAATGTTTTTATCCCCTCTAAAACTCATGTTGAAACTTTATTCTCAATGAAATATTGTTGAGAGGTGGGGCCTAATAAGAAGTGTTTAGGTCATGAGGACAGAATGCTTCTATAAAAAAGGCTTGTGAAAGTGGATTTGCTGTCTCTCTTTCACTCCTCTGCTTATATGAGGAACAGTGTTCTTCCCCTTGGGAGGATGCAGTGTTCAGGGCATCATAGACTGGGAATCAGAGACTGGGCCCTTCCCACACACCAACCTACTAGTGCCTGGATTATGGACTTCCCAACCTGTAGTACTGTGAGGTACACATTTGTTTTTCTTATAAATTACCCTGTCTTAGAGATAGCAACATAATATGGACTAAGATAGAGGAGATAACCCGCCTTGTCAGCTATGCTTCTCATAGTGTGATCCAATATGTAGCAAGTATCACTTAGGAACATGTTAGAAATAGATAGCAGACTCAAGTTCAGATTTACTAAATCAGAATCTGAGTTTCAGTAAGATCCTCAGGTGAATTGTGTGCGCATTAAAGTGGGTAGCGCACTGCCTTAGCTGACTTGACCACAGGAATGTCATTGCAGTGGGAGCCTTCTTGTTTCCCAGGGATTAGTGTCACCTCCTGCCATGCTGCTTCTAGCTGTTTAGATCTTATCAGCATGGCATCATGCAATAGATGTGTGCAGTGCTCAGAGGGAAGGGCTGAGAACCTTCCTCTTCCTTAGGTTACCGACAGTTGCTTTGCATGACTCTTGCATATGAGAATGCAGGGCCTTTTTTTTTTTTTTTTTTTTTTTTTTTGCTACATCCATTATTGCGAGCTCTATAAATTTACTTCTGTTGGAAAACCACATTTAGGATTATAGCCGAAATTGAAGTCAGCCTCTGATTGTGTTTCTTATAATATAGTAGTAATTTTTATTTAGACCTGCTAGTATTTTTTACCTTACCTTAAGTTGCTGAATTGGAGCACAGTTTCCCAAGATCCATAGGAATTGGTTTTCACTTATATTTATTACCCAGTATAATTCCAAAGTTTGGTCATTCCCTTTTTTGTAAGATACAGTCATCTAATTAAAAGTTCTTTGTGGTAAGACTTTAGGAAGGCATCATAGTAAAGCCTGGCAAAGATAAAACTGGAGTTTTCCTCAATACCTGATCTTCTCTTTATGCACAAGGCTCCAGGTCTGTGACTTGGGAATTAAGTTAGCAACTCTGTTTTCTAGTCTGGTGGCTCAGATAAGGCCGTTCTGTGTTAGTGCTGGCATTGTTTTGTCTTACAACCGTTAATCAAGACCTTAGCAAATGTTTAATGATTTTGTTTCTGGAGATCTCTTGATTCGTTAATTCTATCCAGGAATCTCTGCCCCCCCACCCCCATGACTACTCCTGCCCTGTCGCCTATTCTGATGCTCATCCTCATTTTGTTCCTGGTAATTAAATGCTGCCTCCTGAGATTGGCCATCCAGGGCTTCTGTGACTTCTGCTGGGATTGGAGTTTGCATTAAGCTTGCCCACTGACATTTCTGACCTAGAGGTAATAGCTGGTTAAGTACAATTAAATATTTGGTTTTTAAAAAATACTATTCTTCTAACTTCAAGAGGCAGTGGAAAACAATACAGATTATTATGAAATAATACATAGTAAGTCCTCACATCCCATCATTGATAAGTTCTTAGGAACTGCAAATTTAAGCAAAATGATGTATCACGAACCCAATTTTTTCTCATCAACATTATAGTGAAACAACTTTGAAGAAAACAAAATTATTTTAGGACTTCAATCTAGACCACTTCACTTAAAAGTCACAGTTTATAAACCTGTGAATAATGTTAAGTGGAGACTTACTTTATATCATACCTTCACTGAATTTTCTATTTATCATTAATTTTACTTCCATATTTATTTTTAGAGGCAGAATTGTCAAATTCAAGCTATTTTTTCTTTAAAAAGTAGCATCTTATTTTCTATTATAGTAAGCTATTTTGTAGAATGTACATTTTAAAAAATGAGCTCTTTTCTAAATTGTTTTGACATTTTTTGAGTGTGTTACACTCTCATATCTCATTTGCTACTTAAGTTAATTTTCACTGCATTGAAGCGAGTACCTTGACATCATGAGAAATAGTCTGATAAAGAAGGAACATCCCTAGGGTCAGGGACAAAGCACCCTGGAAGGGTTCTCAGCCTTTCTTACCTAAATTCCATTTCCAAAAAATGAAGAAAAATGTTCTGTCTACCTGATAGGGTTATTGCATTGATTACTTAAGAGAAATATAGAAAAACATGTTTTATATATGCCAAGAAGTCTTTACCAAGCACATACTCTGAGCCAAGCTCTACCCTATTCACTTAAAATGAATGTGAAGCACTTTGTAATAAGTTTTTCATTTGACATGGAAATTCTGAGAAAGTTTAAGTTTGCAACAGTTTAAGAAAATTACTTTGAAGACAGTTATAATATGTGCCTATGTATTTTCATATATATGTCTTTGTATATTAATAAATATTTATATTTTGGATAATTCTGTTTTGATTTGGAAGAGGAGTTGGAGAAACTGTGGCAGAGAAGTGGTGTTTTTCTTCTTGCTTTCACATATTTTGTTGGGAAATTTATAACTTTTAGTTTTAAAACAGTACTCTGTTTTCCATTTCTGGAGGGCTTTCTTTGAGGGGAGGAATTTATACCCTAAAGGTATTTCCTTTAGGGATGGGTATAAATTCTTCCCCTCAAAGAAAGCCCTCCAGAAATGGAAAACAGAGTACCCTAATTGAGAACCCATTGGTTAAATAAACAACTCTTAAGTGCTTGCTTTATCCTAGATGGTTTTGGATACAGTGGCATAATTTGTACTTTTCCTGCCTATAGAAGCTCTCTTGAGAAAGTGTCTCCACAATCAGTGAACATTGCTATCTTTGATGATTGCCTCTCAGAGGTCTGCAGACCAGTAACATGTGTATGATCTGAGAGCTTGTTAGAAATGCAGAATCCAAAAAAAAAAAAAAAAAGGGAAATGCAGAATTTCAGGCCCTATCCTAGACCTACTGAATCAGGGTTCTCATTTTAACAGGGTCACCAGGAGAAACATCCATGTTAAAGTTTGAGAAAAACTGTTCTAGGTCACATATCCAATCCTAATTTTTCTAAATAATTTGTTATATTTGTTTCTGTACCATCATAGACTTAGCTATTCTTTTTTGTATATACTCGTTTTAAACACTTTGCTTTTGCATGTCGGAACAGAAAAGATTAAAAACAAATGAACTAAATAATAGTAATAGCAAACAACTCTGGTCTTTTTTTTTTTTTCTTCCAGTTAAGATCTGTCCGTCTCAAATAATGAGATTTAGGAAATATGGTTAAGCATAGAGTTTATTCAGCCTGAAAACTTGAGGATGGTCACCCAGGAAAACACTCATTCCAAATGAAAATAGGGTTAGCATTTTTCTAAAGTGGAGAAGTTAAAGTTTCAATGATATAGGCACAGACAGAGAAGTTGTAGGAGGATTACAACATTTTTCATGTGAGACAAGGTGCATATGCCACAGCAACTGGTTTGACTGGTTATGGATTCCTGAATTCCAAGGAAGATTACGTTATTACTCCATGAGGATGGGCAGTGACCTGAGGGAGTCTTTTCTCTGGCACAATTTGGTCTTAATTATTTACAGGAAAAAGAGGTTTTTTTAAAAAGGCAAAAGTTGCACCTGCATGCCACCTGGTCCAGGCTGCATAGCCACATTCCTCTCAAGGTTCAGGGTAACTTAAAGTTCCAACAACTCAAAGTTTGAATTACTTAGTTTCACAGCTCCTATAATGTTCAGTTTCCTATCTGTATATAGTTACCTGAGTAACCAAGATTCTAGCCCTTATAATTTCTCTTTTATCTTCTTGTTAGACCATCTGCTGGGCTCATTCCAATTCCTACCTGACCCTGCTGCTTTATGATGAATTGGTCTTTACCACTGAACCACTTTTTAACATTATCCTGCAGTTTACAATTTGCCTCTCTATAAGCCAAATTGCTGCTTAAATAGACATTGGCCTTGTAGCTGAACCTTCTAAATATATTTGAGTACAACTTAATTGTAGCAAAACAGTTTCAACTGTGTTAAACTCACTGGGTTTTCTTTAGGAGTCTTTCTTGAGACCCTCAAATAATAACACATCGTCAGTCAGCTGAAAGATTTTTTTATTGTAAGGCTAACTTTGATACCAGCTTGCCGTGTCTAAGGAAGTCAAAAAGCTAATCCATAAATAGGAAATTTCGAAGACTAGCTGTCTCTTGATCTTGGTATCTTTGGAGCCAAGATAAGACAAAAGCAGGATAAACCTTGCTTAAGTTATCTTTGAGAAATATGAGAACCAAAATCCCAATATATTGATTTAAAAATAAACTAAGCAGGAAGAATGAGGATGGCCTGTTACTTAGAATGAGAAAGAAAATGAGCAAATTGGAATGTGGCACCAATTTTTGGACTCAGAGTTGATTCTGGATGGAAAGCAAAGATGATTCTGTTCAGTACAGAGAACAGAGAGCAGGTGATGTTGGGTTGAATTGAAGAATTGTTTAGAGATTCTCTTATATGCTGCCTGGAGTGATTGTCTGTATCAAGGCCATATTCCTAAAATGTGAAATCTGTGACTGATATGCGCCTAGGAAATTGAAGCTTC
Organism: Sapajus apella; assembly: GCF_009761245.1. Classification (NCBI taxonomy): domain Eukaryota; kingdom Metazoa; phylum Chordata; class Mammalia; order Primates; family Cebidae; genus Sapajus; species Sapajus apella. The sequence goes on from NW_022436949.1 coordinate 37,387,704, forward strand.
TACCGGATGTATCTGAGAAATAAAAATATCCAAGTTGAGCTTTGATTCAGGCTTGATAGTGTAGGTTTGAAGAGGGAAAGATTCCTCTTTACCTTCTGAGTGTTTGCTGAAAATGAACTCACAAAATGCAGATTAAGAGGAGAGAATACATACACAATTTATTTAATGTACACAAGGGGTGGGGATCAGGGGAGTCACAGGAGTGGGGTTACCCGATAACCCAATGATGCTTATATACTCTTGTTCACAGGGAGTGGGGGATGTGGGGAATGAAGGCAAATCCTTTGAGGAGTAATAGATGGTTAGTAGGGAGAATGAATGGACTCTGAAGATAGACATTAACTTATAAAGAATTTTCTTTGGAATTTCAATGAGCCCCAGAGACAGACATTATATTGTGAAAAAATCTGTCCAGGTGTGGTTACATTTCTCACTCTTATCTTCTGTGATAGATAATGACATTTGGGAGAGGTGATAGAAGGCTTTCTCTTTGGCAGGTCCAGTTTTCAGATAGAAAAGGAACTACTAGAGTAGAGTACCTTCCAATATCTGCTGACCTTTAATGGCCTTTAATCAAAAATAGTCAGTATACTGTGGTGTTATATTTTGGGGTGAAATTCTCTAGGCTCCTTGAGCATCTTTATTTAGCACTGAGTGTTGCATGAACCAGCTTATTTTGAAGTAAGAGGTTTCACCTTTAACTGTATCATTGGAAAATGTATTATCTCTACTTCTCCTTTATAGATCAGATGTTTATGTCAGGTAAAGCTTGTCTTTAGGATTCCTTCAGGTCCCATTTTCTGTCCTTGTTTTTATCCTCACTGAAGAAACCCGTATGTTAGTATAATCTTACCAAATATAGTCAGCAGAAAGTATTTGCCAAGAGAATACCATGTGTAAATTTTAACAGTGGACATGTAAAGAGGTTTTTTAGGGGAATACTTACTATATGACTAAGGAGATAGGTATATAAAAAATGGACAAGATAGCATGTTTGGAGAAAATGCATTATATGCACATTTAATTCCACTATAAGTTTTTGAGTGGAGGGTTGGATAGGAAGAGAGAAATACCTATGACAGATTATTATATTAATGGAGAGAATATGACCCAGAGAGTACATACAATGGGATAAAGGAAGCTGCTGTTCCATGTTTCTGTATTATTATGGCATGTACGGTCATGATGTTTTTCTCAGTATGAAGCATCTTCCAGGGCTAAGTTTGATGTCAAACTGATATTCTGTCTTTTAGGTGTGATTAAAGAGGTTTCAAAGGTTATTTAGACTGTACTATGTTTGATTTTGACTTTATAAAGTAACCCGCTTGCAAGGTCCTTTATAATCCCAAAAAGTGTCATTTGCTAGGAGAGATTAGAAGACTGAAGTGATTCCCCAAGGAAAATTGAAGGAGTTTCAGACAGATCCTGAAAGAAAATTAGAAATAAGTAGTAAAGAATAAAGCCTGAGGTCTGTCACTTGATAGATATGGTTAAGTTACACCCAACAAAATTATTTTTACTCTTAAAATTATTTGCTTGAATAATGCATGTTCAGAGAAACGATTCAAATTTTTTTGCAGACTATAACTTTTTTTTATTTGTTCCAAATGAGCACATTTTAAAATTGTTTTAGTTGCCATTATAATGGCATCTTATAGTGTAAGGGAACCAAATAGCCTCTCAGCCTTCCTTTTAATAAGACAAATGTTTGTATTATGAACATTTTAGAAAACCTAACTGCTCTGGGAAAATGGAAATGTAGTTACAGATACAAAAATACTTGCAGTTACAGTTACCAATTTAATTGTCTTGGAGTAGGGAAATAAGACAATTAGAAGCATAGATGGGAAGGAAACTGTTTTTCACTGATCATTCTTAGGCATCTTTGGATATTGGTACCACATGCATATATATGAATTATGAAAGAAAAAGGTGGAGGGGGGAGTGAGTCTCCTAAGTTGGAGATAGTGCAGCTCCTTTTGCATGTTCATGTGTTCTGTATATTTCGTTAACTACCACATGATTACTACAATGATTATTTGGTAAGAGATAATAATAATTATTATTTTTATTTATTTATTTGTTTTGAGATAGAGTCTCTCTCCATCACCTAGGCTGGAATGCAGTGGTATGATTTCAGCTCATTGTAACCTCTTCTCCCAGGTTCAAGTGATTCTTCTGCCTCAGCCTCCCAAATAGGTGGGATTACCGGCACCCACAACCATGCCTTGCTAATTTTTGTATTTGTAGTAGAGACAGGGTTTCACCATGTTGGCCAGGCTGGTCTTGAACTCCTGACCTTGTGATCTGCCCACCTTTGCATCCTAAAGTGCTGGGATTACAGGGGTGAGCCACCACACCTGGCCCAATAATTATGATTATGGTAAAGGATAGTATGTGTAAATCAGAACATTTATTTTTACACAAGAGTGAATAATTGGAGAGGGGATGGGTTGGGGGTCCGGGAGTTTAAGAATAAGTTGCTACAGTGGAATGATGGATGGAAATAGGATAATTCTGGGTGAATTTGAGTGAGATACAGCAGGATGAGTCATTTGGTACTTTTTTTGGTGGTGAAGAGAAGAAACTTCTAGCTTTGAAGCCTGGACTCAGAAAAATGAGAGTGCCACCAAGAAATAAGAAATTATAGCATTAGTTTTTTGGAGGAAAGGTAATGCCTTGGGATCTTTGAATTAAATAGGCAGATGCTGGACAAGGACATTTAAGTAGCATTCCCTTAGGGTTTTAAGTTTGTTTTTTTGACTTTATTTAATTGCCAATTCTTATCAAGACTTTTTAGCTCTTAGATTTAATTATTTAGCTTGGGTAAGTATTATTTAAGCAATATGGTAAGCTAATTATGAATAAATATTCATTGGCTATTGGTGTTACTTGCATTTTAATTCATGGCTTCAATTTCTTAACACAGCAGGAGTTAAGTATACTTGTTTGAAGAAAGATGGATACATGTTTAACTTATTTTATGATCTGTCTGTGTCCAGCTCAGAGACAAAAGGCTAAATGTACAAATTACTTCACTTAAGGAAAATAGTGAAACAACTCTCTTCTTTGCTGTTGCTTCTTGTTTTTTCCTTTTATTTTGAACATTATTAAATTTGCAGTTTATATTCACCATCTCTCTGCAGTACTTTTTGAAACGTAGATATGAATTTCCACCCTTCCCCCTACCAATCTCTTTTTTTCTCATTTGTTTACTAGGTCCCCCACGCCCCCGCAACAGGTCCTCCAAATTTCAAAATGAAAATCACGTTCTCTCCCTTACCTATTTCTTGTCCTCCAAGGTAAAATCCTCTGTGTTTAATTTAACTTCTGCTTCTCCTCTGATAGCCATCTAGTCATGAAGTGCTATTAGTTATAGCTCGCTGTGATCTCTTTCCCAGCCTGCGGCCTCTGCTTCAGCCTGGGCCATTACCATTTCTTTTCCGGCTAATACACCATCTGTATAACTGGAATCCAAATCACTAGATTTGTTTGTACTCCAATCCCTACTTCATATTATGAATTATGTTTACTCCTCTCTGCCTTTATCCCCACAGTTATTATATGACTCTCCTTCAAAATATTCATTACTTTATAGGTATCCTTGAGAATAAAGTCCAAACATTTTGACTTGCTATGAAGGTTGCAAACTATTCGGCATATAACCTGCTTTTATATTCTAGAAACACATGTCCAGCTACCCTGATCTTTACACTTTTCCTGGAACATGACATGTCCCTTCTTTAATCCTTATCTTTCAATATACTGTCTGGAATAATATTTCACTACCCACAGGAACTTTGTGCCTTTCCAAACTCATAGCCTTTTTTATTCCTTTTCATAACAAATCATCACATACTATAGAACTTAAAATAATTTTAAAAAATTTATTATAGTTGTGAAAGCCAGAAGTCCAAAATCAAGAAGTCAACAGGGCTTCTTGCACTTTGTCCTGCAGCTCTAGGAGACATTTCACTCCTTGCCTCTTCCAGCTTCTTCCAGTGACTTTTTGGTTTGTGACTGTGCATCTCCGTCTCCACCTGTCTTCACATCTTCTTTGTGTTGGTGTCTTTGCCTCTCCCGTCTTTTATAAGTAATGCATTTAGGGCCTACCGGGGTAATCCAGGAGACCACCATTCAACTCACTACACACACCAAACACACAGCTCATTCATGCATTCACTGATGTCTGTCAAATACTTAACAATTAGTTTTTTTTTTCTCTATCCCATGGTGTTCAGTTCATATATCTATTTTAGCACCTATTGAATTACATTAAATTTATATATTCTGCCCACTGGGTTGGAAATTTCTCTGTTGGATTATATTCAGTTTATCCCTTTTCATTCCTTGAAAATGGGAATTCCTGGTTCACTGCCATTTCCAAACTCTACTTACTAGTGATCATAATTTTTAGTGACTTAAATAACAAAGATGTTTGTATTAGTCAGTGTTCTCCAGAGAAACAGAACCAACTGGATACATACATAGCTATATAAGTGAGAAGATTTATTACAGGAATTGGTTCACACAGTTATGGAGGCCAAGAAGTTCCATGATCTTCCTTCTGCAAGACGGAGAACCAGAAAAGCTGGCAGTGTCATTCAGTCTTTCGGGAGGCCTGAGAATCTGGGGTGGGGAAGGAGCCACAGTGTTAGTCCTCATCTGAGTCTGAAAGCTTGAACCTAGAAGCACTGATGTCTGACAGCATGTCTCAGCTAAAGCAGAGAGATGAAGTTCACCTTTTCTCTGCCTTTATGTTCTATTCAGTCCCTCAAGAGACCGGATGATGTTCACACACTGGGGAGCACTAGCTGCTTTGTTCAGTCCAGATCACCAGTTCATAGGCTAATATCTTCCAGAAACATCCTCAGAGATGTATTCAGAAATAATGTTTTCCAGCTATCTGGGCATCCTTTGGCCCAGAAAAGTTGCTGCATAAAATTAACCATCACAATCATCCTTCCAATTTGTTAACTTTTTGACTGCTCAACTTCGTTTCTTCCAATGATCTTGTTCTCTTTGTGCTGTCAGCCACCTGCTCCGTGGACATAACTTGTTCCTTATTAGAAATAACTGAAACTACTCCAAAATTTTCATTCGAGCATAGCAACCTGCTATCAGCACCACTTCTTTTCCCCCAGTGCTTCTGTTGATATTGCTTCTATAACAATTCCTTGACCTCATTGATCCTACCACCTTTTCACTGTTTCTCAACTACTCATGTACTCATGTCCTTAGATCTGTTGCTAATTATCATCATCATTCTCTTTTTTTGCCTTATCATACTGTTCTGATCAAAGCAAGTCCTGTTGAACTTTTTGTTTACTCCATGCCTGCACAAATGCAGCAGAACAGGGCTAGAAAAAAAATCCATTCTTTAAATTTTGTGAGTATATAGTCGTTGTGTACATTTATTGGATACATGAGGTATTTTGATACAGGCATCCAATGTATAATAATCACATCATGGAAAATGGGGTGTTTATCCCCTCAAGCATGTATCCTTTGTGTTACAGACAATCCAATTATATTCTTTTAGTTATTTTAAAATGTACAGTTAATTATTTTGACTGCAGTTACCCTTTTGTTCTATCAAATACTGGGTATTGTTCATTCTAATTATTTTTTTGTACCCATTAACCATCTCCACCTCTCCCCCACTCCCCGCAACCCTTCCCAGCCTCTGGTAACCAAGCTTCTACTGTCTGTCTCTGGGAGTCTAATTGTTTTGATTTTTAGACCCCACAAATCAGTGGGAACCCATGCACACATCTGCACTTGAAATAAAAACCCAACGTGCAAGGTGGCCGTCAAAGCTGCCTGGTCATCGTGCTTATCTCCCTTGTTCATTCACTCTTCCATGTTCCCAGGCACTCATTTCATTCCTTATTCTTTTTCCTCAAAGTTCTATATCCCTTTCATCCTTGGCCTCAGCTCGCGTCTTGTCCCTCATTTTACACAGAGAATAAACGCAAATAGAAGAGAACCTGCAAACAATTCTACCCTCATCTTTATTATTTTACTTCTTCCCATCAACATACTAATAAGCTCTTATTTATTCCATCAAAACACCACCAACAATGAAATGCCTCTTGAATATACTATTCCCCAGCTGCTGCTCCATTTTTATTTTCCCTTCATGGAACAAAAAATGTCTTTAAAAGGGCTGTCTAACACCCTTGCTCTCTGCAATTTCTCTCATCCTACTCTCTTTGAATCCACTGCAGCAGACTTTCACCTGTGTCACTTTAGAGAAACACTTACCAGTGTCTCCAGTGATCTCCACATTGTTAAATCCAGCAGCCAATTTTCTGTCTTCATCTTAATAGACTTGTCAGTAGTGAGGGACAGGGTGATCACTCCTTCTCTTTGAAATTTGTTTCTTAGATTGACTTCTAGGATACTAAAGTTCTTGCTTTTTCTCCCCCCTCATTGACTGCCTGCCGTGCCTTAGAATCCTTTTCTGGTTTCTCCTTATGTCCTCCAGCGCCAACTGTAAACTGTACCATGGTTCAGTTCTTAATTATTTTCTTTTTCTTTTCATCTGTTCTCATATTAAAAAATTATCTTACCAAATCATATGGCTTTAAATATCAGAATTGCTATCTTCATCCCAGACCTCTATTCTGAACTGCTGACTAATACATCCAACAAAGTTCTTGGAACCTCTATTTGAATTTCTAATAGATATCTCAAGCACTAAACTGAGCTCCTGATCTCATTCCCCAAACTTGCTTCACTGAAAATCGAGCCCATGTTAATTAGTGGGAATTCTATTCGGAAGTCATCCTTGATTCCTAATTCTCTTTTTTTCATATCTTACCTAATATGACTACATATTATTGGCTCTCATACAAATATATCCACAATCTGAATACATCTTACCCCTTCCACTGCTAGCAGAGTCATCCAAGCGACTGTTATTAATATTCTTTTTAATCTACTTAGACTGTGTTGACTGGTCTCCTAGCTTCTGTCCTTGCCTCTACAGTCTATTCTTGATGCAGTAGACAGGAAGATCATGAGGGAGCATCAAGTCATGTCACTTCTTTGCTGAAAGTTCTCCAATGTCACCCATTTCCCAGGCTAAAAGAGTCCTGCTATGACTTACAAACCTCCACTCAGTCTGACATCTCCTCTGACGTCATCCATAACTCCTCTCCACTTCCTCACTCTGTCCCAGCAGCCATCACCACCTTGCTTTTTCTCAAGCACATTAGCCGGCTACAGCTTCTGAGCTTTGCATTTGCTTTTTGTCCTGCCTAGAATACTCCCCTCTCCTCACCAGGTAGCTTGCAATGCATTGCATCTTCTTGTAATGTCTTCTCTGTTTATTCTGTTTCAAATTGTATTTAGAATACTCCTTTGCAAAATAGGGAAAACATACACTGATAACAAATGGATCTTGGCCGGGCAAAGTGGCTCACGCCTGTAATCCTGGCCCTTTGGGAGTCTGAGGTGGGTAGATCACCTGAGGTCAGGAGTTCAAGACCAGCCTGATCAACATGATTTAGTTTCTACTAAAAATACAAAAATTAGGTGGGCATGGTGGTGGGTGCCTGTAATCCCAGCTACTCGGGAGGCTGAGGCAGGAGAATCCCTTGAAACCAGGAGGTGGAGGTTGCAGTGAGCTGAGATTGCACCACTGCATTCCAGCCTGGGTGAGACAGACTCCATCTCAAAAAAAAGGATCTTGTAATCTTTTATAGCTGACTCTAATAGGATTGGGAAGTGCAATATTAGTATTAAGTACACATTTTTAAAACAAAATTGCATTGTTAAAGGAATAAAAATAAAATTATAAACTATTTCAACACATGTGTTCCAGGAATATTCAGTAAGTGGCATGTTATTGACTTGAAATTGAGTCTTCTGATTCCAATGGCTAGATATATACACAAAAGAGAGAAATCAGTATGTAAAAGAGGTATCTTCACCCCTTTGTTTATTGCTGCACTATTCACAATGGCTAAGATTTGGAAACAATCTAAGTGTCTATCAACAGATGAATGGACAAAGAAAATGTGGTGCACATACACAATGGAGTACTACTATTCAGCCATAGAAAAGAATGAGATCATGTCATTTGCAGCAACATGGATGGAACTCGAGTTCATTATGTTTAGTGAAATAAGCCAGACACAGAAAGACAAACTTTGCATTTTCTCACTTATTTGTAGGAGCAAAAAATGAAAACAATTGAATTCATGGACACGGAGAGTAGAAGGAAAGGTAGTGGGAGTGTTGGGGGTTGGCAGGGCACTGACGATGGTTAATGCATGCAAAAATAGATTGAATTAGTAAGCTCTAGTATTTAACAGCACAACAGGGTGACTATAGCAACAATAATTTATTGTACATTTAAAAATAACTAAAAGAGCGTAATCATAACGCAAAGAAAAGATAAATGCTTGAGGGGATGGATACCCCATTTTTCATGATGTGATTATTACAGCTTTTATGCCTGTATCAAAGTATTTCATATACCCCATAAATATATACACCTAATATGTACTCACAAAAGTTGAAAATAAAAAATTTTATTTAAAAAAGTTCTCATTGAAAATCCCCCCCTTTTTCTTCAAGTAGTTACTGTTTTTCTACTTAGTTTTTTCCTTTTTGTATATACATGCAGAAATTAATATGCTTTTTTTCCTGTCCTCTAAGTTTTTTTTAAAAAAGATTTAAAATGAATAATGGCCTTTTGTTGAACAATGCTTGCTTTTTACTTCTAAGAAAGATATATGGCCATTTATAATTATACTTTACAGTTTTATATATAGATCTAGCTTTGAGTCATTTTAATTGTATTTCTCTCCAAACAAACTTGATTTAAACCTTTCTGTAGGTTATTATGTGTCAGCTATCTTATTGAAGTCAGATATAGTTTATGTTTCAGATTTTTTTTTTAACCAGTGAATTTTCTACTATAAAGGAAAAAAAGTCATCAAATTAATGTGGACTAGCAACTTTGTTAATTCCTGTACTGTTCTCTAAATAATGGCTTGTTATTTTTCTTCTTGTTCTAATTCCCGCAGAAGAGATGACAATAATTTTTTAGTTGCTAGAAATATCTTTTCTCTTCTTCATGTTTCCCAACTCACATGTTTATTGCATTCAACTTGACGGTAATTGGTGTATATACCCACCTTCCTAACTGTGCACAAATTAGTCTATAGAAAGTAGTCTGTAGAAGCCTGTATGCTTTTCCACGTAAGTACCATCTATTGAGGCACAGAGTTCAGAGGTGGAAGGTAATGAATTGGAAAATGTTGCTCTCTACGGAAGGCAGGGTGGCAGTTTTCGGGTCATGCTTGATGGTGTCAATGTCAGGATTTATATAGAGGTAAATTCAATCAATTTCATGTGGAACTGCAAATAAAGTCATTCTTTCGCTCTTTTAAATTACCGTGGGTACAGAGCAGGTGAATATATGAGGTGCATGAGATGTTTTGATACAGGCATGCAAGGCGTAAGAATCATATCATGGGAAATGGGGTATCCATCACCTCAAGAATTTATCCTTTGTGTGACAAACAATCCAATAGTTGCCATTTCCCCTAACTTCAATTTTAATTTAAAGATTTATTCCCCTGCCTAATGCTCTACAATGACGTTTTATTTATTTTTTATTTTTTTATTAAATTTTAGGTTTTGGGGTACATGTGAAGAACATGGAAGATTGTTGCATAGGTACACACGTGGCAGTGTGATTTGCTGCCTTCCTCCCCATCACCTGTATCTGGCATTTCTCCCCATGCTATCTCTCCCCAACTCCCCACACCCCCCTGTCCCTCCCCTATTAACCCCTGACAGACCCCAGTGTATGATGCTCCCCTCCCTGTGTCCACGTGTTCTCATTGTTCAACACCCACCTATGAGTGAGAACATGCAGTGTTTGATTTTCTGTTCTTGTGTCAGTTTGCTGAGAATGATGGTTTCTAATGACTTTTAATTGCACCTAGAGTAATAGTCAAACCTCTCACCATGGCCTGTAAGCTCTTTTTTTATCTTAGGTTTCCTTTTTTCTGCTTAATGCTTTTCATCCCCAACTTCTAATTTTGTCTTGGCTACTTGCATTTAATTCTTGGGATTTTTGCTTGAATATTGTCTTTTCAGAAATCCTTACCCAAAGAGATTTTGTTGTTGTTGTTTAATTCATAGTACTTACGACACTCTTTTTTTTTTTTTTTGAGACAGAGTTTCACTCTTGTTGCCCAGGCTGGAGTGCAATGGAGTGATCTTGGTCCACCACAACCTCTGCCTCCTGGGTTCAAGCGATTTCCCTGCCTCAGCCTTCCCAGTAGCTGGGATTATAAGCATGCGCCACCACACCCAGCTAATTTTGTATTTTTAGTAGAGACGGGTTTCTCCATACTAATCAGGCTGATCTCGAACTCCTGACTTCAGGTGATCTGCCCACCTTGGCCTCCCAATGTGCTGAGATTACAGGTGTAAGCCACAGTACCCGGCCCGCATTCTTAATAAAGTTTTAATTTATTGCTTTACTTTGTTTTCTGTTGCCCCCAGGAAATTTTAAGTTGTACATTTTGTTGACTGAGTGAGTAAATGAGTAAAGGAGAGAAAAAAGCAACCTGTCTTGGGACAGGGAACTGGCTGAGCAGAGGTTTGAGTTTAACGGGTGATGGTTTATGTAAGAAGGGAAGGGGAAGGACTCCACCATGGCTAGGATGTGAACTAGGCCTAGGAGAGCCAGGAGCATGAGGAGATGAAAGGGCAGAAATGTAGCAGGTTGGGGAATCTGGGAGAGCATAATGTTTTTAAATATGGCAGTAAAATATCCATATTTGTGTTTTAAAAAACATAACTTTAAGGAGGATGAAAGGGAGCGAAATGGTGGGCAGAGTAGCTGTAGGGACCCAGTTAGAAAACTTCTGCAGTCTCAATTTGGAAGGCTGAGGCAGGCAGATCATTTAAGGTCAAAGTTTGAGATCATCCTGGCCAACATGGTGAAACCTGGTCTCTACAAAAAATACAAGAATTAGCTGGGTGTGGTGGCACGTGCCTATAATCCCAGCTACTCAGGAGGCTGAGGCAGAAGAATTGCTTGAACCCGGGAGGTGGAGGTTGCAGTGAGCTGTGATCTTGCCACTGCACTCCAGCCTGGGCACACACAGAGAGAGAGAAAGTCTCCCTCTCAAAAAAGAAAATTGATAATAAATAAATAAATAAATAAAAATAAAAAGAAAGCTGCTGCAGTCATTCGGGTGATCCATGATAAAGGGTGGGGCTCAGGGAGTTCCAGAGGAAATGAAAAGAAATGGTTCTGAGGATGAGTTGGATGCATTTTTAAAGGTAGAGTTGGGTGGGCAGGGACACTGTTAAGCTGTGGACTGTGTAGGAGGAAGAACAAGTCAAATATGGCTTTGGGATTCTACCTCGGGTAACAGGATGCTTGTTATTATCTCCAAGAGTAAGAAGAGGGTGTTGGGTATAAGGAGTTCGGGTTTGGTGTTCGGTTTGGTGGATCGGCCTATTTTGTTCTGTAGGTAATATGTGTTTAGATTTTGGGAGACAAAACCCTGAGTCCTGAGCAAAGCAGTAAATATTGAACCAAGAGAGGGTGAGAAAAGTGAGAGGAGGAGAAAGTCAAGGATAAAAATTAGACAAGAGAAAAGGAAACACCACGGTTTCTCCTGCTAATTCTCCAAATGCTTCTCAGGCAGTTTTGGCATGTCTTCCTCCCCCAATAAATCCTGCAAACTAAGCTTTCTTAACGTTTTAGATTTGCCAGGGTTTCTGCCCCTTATTTTCGCATATGGCTCACAAGTTCTTGTTTCTTGAATTACTCCTGCCTTGCTTCTGCTGAGCCATGTAAATCATGATGGCATTGAAATGTGTTTTGACTTGGAATTTAGCCTTCTCCATGTGGTTACTTCTTCTTCCATCAGGTTTGTCCCACGCAGTCTTCTGCCACCTTTCAGAGGCAGCCCGATTGGGGCAGCCAGTTTCAAGCCCCTAAGGTTGGCCATTTCTGGCACCTCAATCTAAAACAGATGCATGGAGCCACTTCCTACTGCATCATCCTGTATTGATTTACATATAAAAATTACCAATGTGCTATGTTTTTCATGACTTTATTTATTGCCTGTCTCTACAGGAAGTGAGCTGCATGAGAGCAGTCACTAATTGGTCTTTTGTTCTGGACTTCTTTGTGTTTCATTTGTGCTAAATGTTTTCTCTTCCAGGAAACTCTTCTCTGAGTTATCCCCTTGGAACATGCTCTCATTTCCAGCTAGTTCTTTGCTCAAATATAGACTTTCTTTGTCTATTCTATATCAAATAGATCTTCACTTTCACTCTTATACCCATTTATACCCCTCATTTAATAGCGCTGACTTTTTAAAATATATTTGTTGTTTGTCTCTTTGTCATTAGAATACAAATCCTTGAGGATAGGGACTTTTCTTCAGTGCTGTCTTTAGAAATTAGGATGGTTACTGGCATGTATCATTTAGTCAATTAATATTTAATGAGGAAATAATGACTGCATAGAAATAGAGAAGTGTCTTCTTCCAGGCAGTAGAGGAAGAAACTTGGTAAGCCAATGTGGCTGGCCATCTAATTTTTTGTACTGGAGAATCTTCCCTTTTTCTTGGGATCCATTGGACACACACAAGATGGGTATTAGGAAGGATTCCCATGCAAGGAAAAATAGAGGATGCTGAATTAAATTTCAATTTCAGATCAACAACAAATGATTTGGGCATGCATACAGTACATAGCTACATATTTTATGTAGCTCATTTCCTGTTGGTGCCATTTTGGGGTTATCTTTGGAGCTGAATAGGCATAGACTGGTGTTGGCCAATTCTGGAGAATGAATAAATGAATGAATGAATGAATTTATTTGGCAAGTATGTTTCCTTAGAAGCTTAGTGGGCTTCTGATCTCTACAGAACTATAAATTTTACAGCCACAGGTTTTTGTCTGGATGCTGTATTACAGACTGATATGTGTTCCCATCCAAATCTCACCTTGAATTGTAGCTCCCATAATTCCCTCATGTTGTGGAAGGGATCTGGTGGGAGATAATTGAATCATATGGGCGGTTTCTCCCATACTGTTCTTGCGGTGGTGAATAAGTCTCATGAGATTTGATGGTTTTATAAGGGGAAACCCCTTTTGCTTGGTTCTCATTTTCTCTTTTGTCTGCTGTCCTGTAAGATGTGCCTTTCACCATCTGCCATCATTGTGAGGCCTCCCCAGCCATGTGGACTGTAAGTCCATTAATCTTCTTTTTCTTTATAAATTGCCCAGTCTTGGGTATGTGTTTATCAGCATTGTGAAAATGGACTAATCCACAGACTTACGGTGTTTACCTCTTCACATCAGTGCACCATCTGTTCGCTTTTAGTTTACTATCCTTTGACCTGAAGTTATTCATAAGAGTAGCTTCCTGTGGGAAAGCTCAGCTCTTAAGATTTTGGTTGTTTGCTCATTCCCTTTGTTTAACTGGCTTAAAAGGAGGCAGGTGAACAGCACTGGAGTAAGGGGAACAGTGTTACTTTGCTACCTCTTTCTTCTGCTTCCTTTAGCTTGGCTTATGAAAGTCGAATTTTCCAACCTAGCAAGGTAGGGTTAGAAAACCTGAATGGAAACTCAGAACTGCAGTTTCAAGATATTTAGGAAGTGGCTCAGTGAGAACACTATATATCAAGCAAATAAAATAATGCTACAGCTTTAAATGCTAGGACCACCCTGCACCATGCAGCACCACCCATGACAGCTAAAATGCATGGAGACTTTATAGCATGGCAGGTACTGTGCTGGTTACTTTTCATATCATCTCATTTAGCCTTACTTCATTAGGGAAATGCTATTTTTTATTTTCATTTTATGAGCAAGAAAAACCAAAACTCAGAATATGTATAACAAAATGATGAAACCAAGATTTGAATCTTGGTACTATGACTCCAAGGCTCATATGCTTACACTCTAGTATTTAGTGTATTTAGGAGAATGGACATGGTCTTAAACTACTTTTATTATTCAACAAGAATGATTTAAAGTAAATCAACTACACTTCAAGCCAAGAACTTAGAAAAATAGTAATGAAACCTAGAAAAGATAAATAAGGATAAGAGTGGAAATAACTTTAAAAAATCAAGATATTTGAAATAATTACTATGTATGCTTCATTAAAAAATAAAGCAAAAAATTAGTACAGCACTGAGAGAAAGAGAAATTCCAGGGATGAGAAAGCAATATACAAGAAAGTGAATACACTCGGAGGAATGGTAGAGCTTCTAAAAGGATAAGATATTATGTCTTTAATTTTTGACTAAAGTTTCTAGAAAAAGTATGAACCAACAAAAATAGACTCAGGAAAGGAAGAATCATGAATAACTCTGCAATTTATTAATAATAATAAAGTTGACAAAGAATATTATTTATTTTCCAGCTCCACCCCTTCTGAAAAACAAGCAAATAAAAAGATTTCTAAAAAGCCGGATGAATTTATGAGCAATTTAATTCTAGGCTTAAATCCAATTCCACCATCCGTGGACATCTAAGGCTCTTCCCCAAAATTTCTGTAAACCCACAGACTGGTGGTGGGGGCAAGATGTGACTTTGTCCTCTCTACTTTCTGGACTTCCAGCTTCCTGAATACTGGCCCGAGGTTATGTCTCCCCTGTCAAGATGTGGAGCTCAGCACTTTGTTCAAGTTTCACAAAATCTGACAACCAACAAATCAGCTCTCCTCTAGGCAGTTACTACCCCTCCATGCTGTTTCTATCTTCCAACATTTTGTTAATGATTCCTAGCTGCTGTTGTCTCTTCTCTGTGTTCATTGCCCTTTTTACTTTTTGTTTCCCTCAGTGACATTTTATAGCATTTTGGTAGGGGAAGTCCGTATATGGATTTAAGATACCACTTTAACTGGAAAATTCTTTTTCTATAACTCCTTTTTTATAAAGGAGATATTGTGATAATTTCCCAGGTACTCTTCTCAAATGCAGTGTTTTGATTAAATCTCAGAGAAAGCCAAGGTTTTAAGCAGTTTAAAAGTGCAATATGTTATTTTACTTTGCTTTTTCTTTGTAGAATAGGATTTATTATAAAATAAGAAATGAAGGTAATATTTTTTGTGTTTCTATTATGGGATATGGGCTTTGCACAGATTCTATCATTTAAAAATTCAGAGCAACTTCATAGGAGAAAATTAAGGAACAGAGAAGACAATTACTTTGCCTGAGACAGGAGAGTCAATAAGTAGCATATTTAAGTCAAGGTTTTCTGATTCCCAAGTTCATTCTCTTTCACTATATTCTGTTTGCTCTTAGGAGCAAACTATTTCTTCTCTAAAGCTGAGTAATTATTGATTTAATAGAGCATAATAAATATAATTCTAAACAAAACATGTATTTAAGAATAAGAAAATGAAAAATATAGTATCACAATGCTTTTGTTATGCTGTCAGTTTCATCATCTTTATTTAATGATTAAATCCATTAACCTTGCTCCCTTGTTTCTATGGATTTTGGTAATGAGTTTTCCTGTTCTATTGCAGTATAGTCTGGTTTACAAATATTTTATCTTGGTTGTCTCTTACTCATCTCATTATCAATATACTGTCAGATATTGCAAAATTACATAAAATTCTGAAAGCATGTAAGATCTGTATGCCAATAAACTCTTGGAGTTTATGGATAATACAGAGACAAGTAGTTAACAAAGAAATAAGTAAAACGTACTTTCATCTAATGAAGCTGAAAAGACTCTAAATAGCAGAATGTTTGAAAAAGGCAAAAGATTTAAATGATGTTATAGAAAAAAATGACTTTGAATAAAATATTTTAAACATATTTAAAATTAAGTCACCTGAATATCAAGTAAATTTAAAATATGATGGATTATTTATGCATGATTTTTATTTATAATTTAAATAATAAAACTTGATTTTCCATGTTTTTCTGCTTAATAATTTCACTATTTGATTACCGTGGCTATAATCCAATTGAGAGTTTAAATACTATTATAAAAACAAAACATGCCAACACTAAGAAAAAATTAAAAATATAAATGAACAGCACTGAAAACATAAGTCTCATTGCCCCAAGGTAGCTGTGGTTAGTATTTTGATATGTATATATTTATATATGTAAAATAGATATATGCTAGATTTTCAAATATGTGTATATATCTTAGTCTCTTTGGGCTGCTGTAACAGAACACCATAGACTGAGTGGCTTATAAACAACACAAATTTATTTCTCATGATTCTGGAGGCTGGGATGTTCAAGATCAAGGTGCTGGCAGATTTGGTGTCTGGTAGAGGCCTGGTTCCTTGTTCATAGATATCTGTCTTCCTTCTCTCTCCTCACATGGCAGAATGGGGAGGGGAGCTCTCTGGGGTCTCTTTTATAAGAAGACTAATCCCATTCATGAGGGCCTATATTAGTCCGTTTTCACACTGCTGATAAAGACATACCTGAGACTGGGTAATTAAGAAAATAAAGAGATTTATTGGACTTACAGTCTCACATGGCTGGAGATACCTAACAATCATGGCAGAAGGCAGGGAGGAGCAAATCACATCTTACATGGGTGGCAGGAGGCAAAAAGAGACCTTGTGCAGAGAATCTCCCATTTTTAAAACCATCAGATCTCATGAGACCCATTCACTATCACAAGAATAGCAAGGGAAAGACAAAGACCCACCCCTGACTTCCATGATTCAGTCATTTCCCCACTGAGTCTCCCCCACAACATATGGGAATTATGGGAGCTACAAGATGAGATTTGAGTGGGGACACAGAGCCAAATCATATCATAGCCACACTCTTATGACTTAATCACCTCCCAAAGACTGCACCTTAAAATACTATCACACTAGGGGGTTAGGTTTCAACATATGACTTTTGGAGAGATACAAACATTCAATCAATAACAGTATATTTATAACTAGGCACTCATATTCCAAGATGAAATTGTATCATATATGCTTTTTTGAAACTTTTTTCTCTTAGCTGATCAATAAATGTTTAAACTGTGTTGAATACTGAAAACATTGAAAGTGCACTTAATTGAAAAATATGATTTATAATATTCTTCAATCTTAAACAATGACACTAAAATAATATATATTTAAAGAAAGCAAATTCCTTAGAAAATGGCTTGACTTGGAATGAGAGATGTGGTAAAAATATAAGATAAAAGATACCTGACCTTTTCTTCTTAGATTTTTGGCATTTTTAAAGATCATTATCAGATATCAAAACACCTAATGTTTTCAAAATGGAGAACATTTGCCTTAAAAACAACTCGCATGAAAAAGGAATCAGTTGAGTGGCTCATGCCTGTAATCCCAGCACTTTGGGAGGCCGAGGGGGGTGGATCATGAGGTCAGAAGTTCAAGACAAGCCTGGCCAAGATGGTGAAACCTTGTCTCTACTAAAAGTACAAAAATTAGCCGGGCACCTGTAATCCCAGGTATTTGGGAGGCTGAGGCAGGAGGATTGTTTGAATTCGAGTGGCAGAGGTTGCAGTGAGCCAAGATCATGCCACTGCACTCCAACCTGGACACAGAGTGAGACTCTGTCTCCAAAAAAAAAAAAAAAAAAAAAAAAAAAAGCAATTATGGCTTTAGCTAACAACAAACTTACTGTCAGTTTAAAATAGTATGAATTAGATGTGAGAGATACTAATACTAATACAAAATTAGACTGCATTTAAAGAATAGAAGTATTGAGAACAAGGGTAGATATTATTTCCCAGTCTCTTCAGTTGCGAAAACATGTCTGGTAGAAAATTTTCAGTTCAAAGAGCTATATTGTTAGATGAATATTGGCAATTATGGCTTATACAAAGGAGGGCGGACATGATGGCATTTTACTGGAAATTATGCCATGTGCAGACTGACTGAAGTAGAGGTATTTAGTTCATTAAATGAGTTTTGTCGGTATGCTGACAGGCAAAATAATCGTTGCAATATATAGGAAAGCAAGTTTAACTCTGTAGAAGAAGTACATAAACTTCTATTTATTGAGTACCTGCTCTGTGTGATGCCCAAGAGATATGGTAGGCATATTTGATCATGGTGGAATTTCAAATCGATTTGCAAAAAGATGGGTCAATCGTAACAAATATGCTTCAGACGACTGACTAGAAAAATATATCTAATTCAGTTCTTCACATCTTCCTGTAAAAGTAACATAAAATATAAAATATAAAGGATTTAAATGTAAAAAACTCTATGTCAATACATTATATAGAATCACAGCCGTTCCATGAATTTAACCCATTTTAAACATAGGCAGCTGAGGATCTGGGACATTAAGTAATTTGTCCCCCCAAGAAGCATCATTAGGTTAGAAAACAGCAGAGCTTGAGTTTACCCTGGACTGACCTCAGAGCTCATGTTCCCATTCCATACTACGATCCATAAGATAATAATTGATCATATCCAAATATGTCATAGGTAGTCTGGCAAAATGTTATAAAGGCTTTTTGAGCCTTGAAAGTTGAGACAAAGACTGGAATACCAGTTCACAGTTGATATTGAAATCTTTCCTATAAGAAGCAGGAGTAGTACAAGTCTACCACCTACGTTCCCTATAAGTCTTAGATGTATTATGCTAATGTCCCCAAATTGCAGGTATAGGAATGAGCACCTGTTGAATATTTTATTATTAAAGTGAAAATATAAAACATGCAATCCTGAGAGCTGTTAGGATGTTTACATCAGGTCAAACTACTACATAACTGGATCTTTTGCAAACTCTGAGACTCCCTCAAAATATTCTACAAAGTTACTTCACTTAAGTCTTTAAAAGTGCTCATAAAGAAGACTTAACCTATTCATATTTTAAAGATTAGATGGTGAGATATTCATATTTGCATAGACATTCTTATGAAAAGTTTTACTGTTTAAAAAGTTACGCTATAGTAGATATGCATAAAAAGTTGATGTGGTTAATAACCTAATTTTAAAATTCTGGGAAAGCAGAATTTCATTTTGAGACCTTGTTTTTCATGTTACATTAGGACAACATTCAATATAACACTAAATTCTCAAAAAAGTTTCATATTAAAAAATTATTACAAATATTTCTTAACTTTTTCTAAAGTAACTTTTATTCAAAGCCATTTTAATCACATAGGAATACTAAAAAGTAGTCATGATCTATTTTAATATATTCTTGTATATGCCTTATATTGAGCATTGGACCAGGTATTCAATTTACATGGATTTCTAGGACATATATCAGATATATCTAAGAAGCTTGGGTACACAAGATTACTCTTTAGATATAAAATGAATTAATAATTTAGTTGTATTTCTGATCCCACTGATAATAAATGTCATTACCTAAGCAAGCCAATATTACGTTTGTCATTATCACGTGCATGTCACCATTTGTACACAATTTCTAATGATATTTGAAGTATTTACCTCATGTATTTTCCTGTTTACATATTCTTATATATAAAACATAATATATATAAAGTTTTGTTTCATTTTTGTTTTATCGTTAAATATTCTGTGGAAAAATGATATTTCCTAGCTACAGAAAATTATACACGTTATTATTATTATGAAACTCATGCTATTTCCAGTGTTGAATTATAAATACAATAATCATAGCTATCATTTGTATTGTGCTATCATTTATATTGTGTGTATATTGTGTTGAGAGCTCTCTGAGGTTTTAGATATATCATTTCGTTTAATGCACAGAACAAGCTTAGACATAGATGCTGTTATTTTTACATCTACATGTATGAAAACTGAGCATAGGAAGGTTATGTGACTTGCTCCAAGATATTCAGCTGGGAAGTTGCAAATTTTCAATTTGTAACCATGCTCTCTGGTTTGAGAGTCCTCGTTGCTAACCAGAATGCCTGGCAGATTCTTTAAACATGAATTATGATAAACATTCATAGATACATAAATTCTGCCCGTATTTCCTTTTTTTTTTTTTTTTTGGAAAACATTTCTAAGGATTTATAAAAGTCTTGCTAAATGCAGTATCTGCCCATATTTTCATTTTTCTTTTGTAAAAAATTTCTAAACATTTATAAAAGTCTTGCTAAATTGTTTCCCAGAAAGGTTGTTAATTTCTGTCTCACCGAGATTATTCCACAGGTTCGAACTTCACTGTATTCCTTCTATAACCCATAAAACTGTTTTTAGATTTTTGCTGAAAAAGTTTACTGAGAAAGTTTATGCTGTAGTAGTACTTGTTACTACTCCTGAGGAAGTTAACTTTTTCCATTTTTTTTATTAACTGTGTTTCTTTTGTGGGTTACGAAATCATTTCATGTCTTTTTTTTTTTTTAACTACTGGAGAATTTATGATTAAAGAAGACTTATCCTTTGTATATTATATTTTATGTAACAAAATACTTCCTCTTTTCCTTTGATATTTTTACACTGTACTGCCTTTACACATAGAAAGGTTTCACCAACCTGAAATAAGCTATTTATTTTAGTATGATCCTTTCTAGGCTATTTATATTCATTAAAAAATAGCAGTTTATCTATTTGGGTTAAATTTGAGTTTGTAGTTAAGTGATTGTCTCAGAAGCATTTCCTTTCTTGATACGGAATTCAAATATGATGTTTCGTCCCCCCCTGTAGTACTTTAAAGATGCCTTTCTATTGTTTTCTGTCCTCAATTATTTCAGTGAGAAGACAGCCATAATTGGTATCTGTTTTTTCCTAAATGGAATGCATTCTGTTTTTCTCTATCTGTTCTTAGTGTATTTCTTTCTCTTTGGTTTTCAGGAATTTGATAATTATATGTCCATTATTTGGCTTCTCTGGAATTTTATGGCTAATTTTGGCTCTCTAGGTTGATATATTTCTTTTGGTTTGAAAATTCTCATTTTTTTTCTGCTTCCTTTTCTCTTTCTCTCTTTGCAGCAATTGCAAGTGTTTTATTATTTAATACTGTGCCACAAACCTCAGGCTCTGCTCATCTTCCTCCTGATTTCCCCAGCATTTTTTTCTTCTTTGTATTTCAGTGCGGCTGATTTCAGATGACTTATCTTTAAGTTCGTTGATCTTTTCATCTGCTTTTTCCACTGTGATATTAAGAATATTAGATGATTTCTTCATTTCTGATCACATATTTTCCACTTATAGTATTGCCAAGTGGTTTTGTTTTCAACACTTAGAAAATTTCCCATCTCTTCATGCATGTTATCCACCCTTTCTATTATATTACTTAACATGTTTGTCATAGTGTCTTGTAAGGTAATTTGTACATCTCAGGCATATATGAACCCTCTATGGACTATATACTTTGATGATGGTGGGTCTTTTTTTTGGCATGTTTCAAAATTTTTAATTTTATAAAAAAAACTGTGTATAAAAGAGTAGGGGAGACTGAAATGAGTAAGAATATACCCCCAGAAAGGAGAATATCCCTTCTCCTGTTAAGTTGTTCATGTGGGAGGCTGAGTCAATGTCATCTGTGGTAGAACTCAGTTTAGGTTTTGTTTCAGTTAGATGGAAATCACAGGTTTTCAATATATCTTTTTGAGAACAGATCAGGACCTTTTCATTAGCAGAGCTTGCAATCAAGATTCCATCATTGCAACTTGAGAAATCGTTCTATGTTTTACATCTAAACAACCAAAGTTCACAAGGCTAATTTCACCAAGCAAGTTTCTCTGCTTTACGTAGTCCAGATGGTAGTATTTGGAGAGCTTGAGAGTTCTTTTACTTCTCTGTCCTTCCCTTAGCTTTCTGTGCCTTTGAAGATCTCTTTCTGTCCTGTTCTGTCTCCCGTTGTCAGAGGGCCACTCTAGTGCACTTGAAGTCCTACAGTATCTTGAGGGTATTTTTTTTAGCTTTCCTCTCATGCTCAGCATTTGTAGAGTAGCTCCGGTGTGTTTAGTGAAGCCCTGGAGTACCTTGAGGAATTCTTTCAGCTCTTCTGCCCTGTTCTTGATTTGTAGTGGGCCACAGCTCTGCTCTTGGATCCACACCTGGAAGTGGATCCTTTTCAAACCTCCTGCCCTTCCCTTGCCTTTTGTGTACAGACCCCTAACACTTCGTGAAGGTCTCTTGGCTGGGGATCTTCAGTATGATAATCTCTCATGACAGCCTGTAAATGGCTGTTAAAGGTTTGCTGAAAGTCCATCTGGATTATTTTTGCCCTTGTTAATGGTAGAATCATCTTCTTCATGCTGTCTGTTGTCTTATGGGAGACTCTAATTTTCTAGTACCATTAGGGTGTTTTGGTATACTGAGTTCTCTGATGTGTGTTTGTATGTTTTAATCTATAATTTTGCAGCTTATTCACCTTGTTTCTCTTTATTATTAAGGGTAGAACAAAGTTTTTCTTGATGATGTTTTACATATTAACCAGATGAAGGTCTCATATTTCTTTTCATTAAACTTAAAAAAATTATTATTATTTTAGTTTCAGGATACGTGTTCAGGATGTGGAGGTTTGTTACATAGGTAAACGTGTGCCATGGTGGTTTGTTGCACCTGTTAACCCATCACCTAACATACATTAGCTCTTTTGCCTTCATTAAACTTTTCCTATTGTGATAATTATAGATTCACAGGCCGTTGTAAGTAGTAATATGGAGGTTCCATGTACACTTTACCTAGGTTCCCCTGCTTGGTTAGATTTTTATGACTGTGGTGTAATATCACAACAAAGATATTAACATTGCTACAATCTACTGGCCTTAGTTAGATTTCACTAGTTTTACTTGTTCTCGTTTCCCTTTCTCTCTCTCTCTCTCTCTTTCTCTCTCTCTCTCTCTCTCTCTGTGTGTGTGTGTGTATTTAGTTCTGTGCAATTTAACAATACATATATAGGTTTGTGTATGTCTGACTGACCACAGTTAAGATAGATAGCACTTGGCTGGACGTGGTGGCTCATGCCAATAATATCAGCACTCTGGGAGGCCAAGGTGGGTGGATCACCTGAGGTCAGGAGTTCAAAGCCAGCCTGGCCAACATAGTGAAATCCTGTCTCTACTAAAAACACAAAAATTAGCCGGGTGTGGTGGTGCATGCCTGTAGTCTCAGCTGCTCGGGAGGCTGAGGCAGGAGAATCACTTGAACCTCAGGAGGTGGAGGTTGCAGTGAGCTGAGATCCCATCACTGTGCATCAGCCAGGGCAACAGAGTGAGACTTCATCTCAAGAAAAAAAAAAAAAAAAAAGGAAAACCCTCCTACAAGGGTCACTCATCTTACCATCTTATGACCATACCCATGTCCTTCCCCCAGCTTTTTCCTCTTAATTCCTGAAAACCACTGACTTGTTCTTGATTACTATTTCAGGAATGTTATATGAATAAAATCATGTAGTATGTAACTTTTAAAAAAACTCAGCATAATCCCTTTGAGATTTATTCAAGTTGCATGTATTGATAGTTTGTCCGTTTTATTGCTGAGTAGCATTATATTGCAGGGATATATCCCTTTTTGTTTAACCATTTACCTGTAAAAAGCCATCTGAATTGTTTCTAGTTTTTGGCTATTATCAGTAAAGCTATTATATTAAACATTAGGATACTGGTTTTTGCATGAACATAAGTTTCCATTTATCTGGTATAAATTCCCAAGAGGAAAACTGTTGGGTCTTATAATAATGGCATATTTAGTTTTATGAGAAATTACAAATTCTTTTTTCCTGAATGGCTGTACCATTTTACATTCCCACCTGCAATGTGTAAAAAATTCAGTTTCAGTATGAGTGAGCCAACATTTGATGTTGTTGCTACTTTTATTCCAGCTATTTTTGATAGGTATAGAGTGCTATCTCACGGTTTTAATTTGCATTTCCCTAATGCTGTTGAACATATTCTCATATGCTTGTTTGCTATCTGTATATCCTAATCAGTGAAATATTCGTTCATGTCCTTTGTCTATTTTCTAATTAGATTTTTTTTAACTATTGAGTTTTGAGAGCTCTTTATGCATTCTAGATACTAGTCCTTTGATATGTGGTTACACATTTATTTCTAAAACTTCAAAAATTATGAAAAATAAATCCATCTAGGAGGTAAAAAGTAACTGAGATTTTATCACCCAGTGGAATTCGATGTTAATATTTTAAAGAAAAGTCTTTCAAAATAAGTAAATATATATACTTATCTCCTCATATCTCCATTCTCATCTGTAAGCTCTGAGCTTAGTTTTACTTGCCCTAGGAGGTCTTTCTTTTCTGACTCCTCTTACTTGGATTGGTCACCATAATTTTTATCTAATGCTGATGGTTTTTTGTATATCATACTTTCTATATTCTTATCAACAACTTTCAATGTATCTTACTTTAAGGTTAAAAATAAAGTCTAGAACTAAAGAAT
Source organism: Sapajus apella (assembly GCF_009761245.1). Lineage (NCBI taxonomy): Eukaryota > Metazoa > Chordata > Mammalia > Primates > Cebidae > Sapajus > Sapajus apella. The sequence goes on from NW_022436949.1 coordinate 37,412,013, forward strand.
ACTTTAGATCTTCACTATTTAAAACCATAGCCACTAGCCTCATAGAATCATTTAAATATTAAATGATATTAGTTGAAAATTAAATAATACTAAAATTCACTTTCTCTGTTGCATTAAGCCACCTTTCAGATGTTCATGTGGTTAGGGGCTACTGTATTGGATAGTACAGATACAGAACATTTCCATATTCCAGAATGTTTTAGTAGATAATGTTATTTAAAATGCATAATCAATACTTCTTAGAATCACACTATGGTTATCTTGATATTTTACCATATATCAACTTTATGCTGTAATTTAACCTTAAACATTCTACTCTTATGCAAACTTATTCATTTTTTTTAAAGCAATTGAGATCAACAAGAGATGACCTGGATTAGGGAACTTCAAAAAAGTATATGTACGTTTTTTTTGAATGGAGCGTTCTTTAAGCCAGGGGCTCAAAGAGATTGGGAATGAATTTATTAAGCCTTTGCTTTGTGCCAGGCATCTTCTCCTTGATATGACATTCAGTCCTTAAATAACTGCATGAATTAGACTATGTTATCTTCATTTTACATAAAAGGTTACAGAGGCTAACAGTGGTTAAATAACTTGCCTAAAGTCATAGTTCTGCTTGATCCCAAATCCCTGTAGTTTTATCTTATTTGAGTCTATGTTTTCCATAAAAATACCTTCCGTGGTAGATGAGTCAAATCTCTGCCTGCCTTTTATGAGGACAATTGTGATGGCATTTAGGGTCCACCAAATAATCCAGGATAAAGAAGAAAAAGCTTTGTATGTACGACGATGTTCCTCATCTCCCTTTTGGGATAGCTTTTTATACTTTTAAATAGCATGGACCATATGTATTAGTCCGTTTTCATGCCGCTGATAAAGACATACCCAAAACTGGGAAGAAAAAGAGGTTTAATTGGACTTACACTTCGACATGGCTGGGGAGGTCTCAGAATCGTGGCGGGAGGAAAAAGGAAAAAGGCACTTCTTCACGGTGGTAGCAAGAGAAAATTGAGGAAGAAACAAAAGTGGAAACCCCAGATAAACCCATCAGATCTCCTGAGACTTACTCACTGTCATGAGAATAGCACGGGAAAGACTGACCCCCATGATTCAATTACCTCCCCCTGGATCCCTCCCACAACATGTGGGAATTCTGGGAGATACATTTCAAGTTGAGATTTGGATGGGGACACAGTCAAACTATATCTATCATTCTACCCCTGGCGGAACCAGTCATGCCTCCCCAACAGTCCCCCAAAGTCCTCTGTTATTTCAGCGTTAACCCAAAAGTCCACATTTTAAAGTCTCATCTGAGACAAGGCAAAGTCTCTTTCACCTACAAGTCTGTAAATTCAAAAGCAAACTGGCCAGTTCCTAGATACAGTGGGGGTACAGGTATTGGGTAAACACACGTGTTCCAAAGGGGAGAAATTGCCAAAACAAAGGAGTTACAGGGCCCATGTAGTTTGAAATCTAGTGGGGCAGTCAAATTTTAAAGCTGCAAAAGGATCTCCTTTGACTCAAGGTCTTACATACAGGTCACATTGATGCAAGAGGTGGGTTCCTGTGGTCCTGGGCAACCCCACCCCTATGGCTTTGCAGGGCACAGCCTCTCTCTCAGCTGCTTTCATGGGCTGGCATTGAGTGTCTGCGGCTTTTCCAGGTGCAAGGTGCAAGGTGCAAGGTGCAAGCTTTGGTGGATCCACCATTCTGTGGTCTGGAGGACAGTGGCCCTCTTCTCACAGCTCCATTAGGCAGTGTCCCAATAGGGTCTCTGTGTGGGGGCTTCAACCCCACATTTCCCTTCTGCACTTTCTCTTGCAGAAGTTCTCCATGAGGTCTCTGCCCCTGCAGCAAACTTTTATCTGGGTATCCAGGCATTTCCATACTTCCTCTGAAATCTAGGCAGAGGTTCCCAAACCTCAATTCTTGACTTCTGTGCACCCACAGGCTCAACAACACGTGGAAGCTGCCAGGGCCTGGGGCTTCCACCTTCTGAAGCCACAGCCTGAGCTGTACGTTGGCCCCTTTCGGCCGCAACTGGAGTGGCTGGGATACAGGGCACCAAGTCCCTAGGTTGCACACAACATGGGGACCCTGGGTCTGGCCCATGAAACCACTTTTTCCTCCTGGACCCTGGGGCCTGTGATGGGAGGAGCTGCCTTGAGAGGCTCTGATATGGTCTGGAGACATTTTTCCTATGATCTTGGGGATTAATATTAGGTTCCTTGCTACTTATGCAAATTTCTGCAGCGGGCTTAGAATTCTTCCCAGAAAATGGGTTTTTCTTTACTGTTGCATAGTTAGGTTGTACATTTTCCAAATTTTTATGCTCTGCTTCCCTGATAAAACTGAATGCCTTTAACAGTACTCAAGCCACATCTTGAATGTGTTGCTGCTTATAAAATTCTTCCACCAGATACCCTAAATCATCTCTCTCAAGTTTAAAGTTCCACAGATCTCTAGGGCAGGGGCAAATGCTGTCAGTCTCTTTGCTAAAACATAGCAAGGGTCACCTTTGCTTCAGTTCCCACCAAGTTTCTTATCTCCATCTGAAACCACCTCAGCCTGGACCTTCTTGTTCATATCATTATCAGCATTTTATTCATAGCCATTCAACAAGTCCCTAGGCAGTTCCAAACTTTCTCATATTTTCCTGTCTTCTGAGGCCTCCAAAACGTTCCAACCTCTTCCTGTTATCTAGTTCCAAATTGCTTCCATATTTTTGGGTATCTTTTTAGCAATGCCCCACTCTACTGGTACCAATTTTTTATACGAGTCCATTTTCATGCTGTTGATAAAGACATAACAGAGGCTGGGAAGAAAAAGAGGTTTAATCGGACTTACAGTTTCATATGGTTGGGGAGATCTCAGAGTCATGGCAGAAGGTGAAAGGCACTTCTTACATGATGGTGGCAAGAGAAAAATGAGGAAGAAGCAAAAGTGGAAAACCCAGATAAACTCATCAGATCGTGTGAGACTTATCGTGAGAATAGCATGGGAAAGACCAGCCCTCATGATTCAATTGCCTTCCCATGGGTCCCTCACACAACACGTGGGAATTCTGGGAGATACAATTCAAGTTGAGATTTGGGTGGGGACACAGCCAATTCATATCACTATATTATAGCAAAATGATACAGTGGAGGATGTAGTCATTCACATTGTTACAGGATCCTTTACATTACACAAGGAACACAGAATTTTAAAAATAGCTTATTTTAAATTATTTGTATGTAATTGAAAAGCTTAACTGTTTTAAGAAACTTCCAATTAGATATCAAGTAGCTAGTATAAAAAAGAAAATTAATTAGGTATGCTGGCACATGACTGTAGTCCAAGCTACTTATGAGGCTGAGACAGGAGGATTGCTTTAGCATAGGAGTTGGAGGTTGCAGTGAACTATGATCACACCACTGAATTCCAGTGTGGGCAACAGAGTGAAACCCTATGTCAAACAAGAACAACAATAATAATGAGAAAAAATCAACAACATAACTATAATTATATGACAATTCATATTTAAATGTAATTTATTTTAAAAGTTTATTTCTCAAACAAAAACTAAAAGTATTGGACAATTGATACTCGGAACAACATATTCAGGCAAAGCTTTATATCTTCATGTGCCAGATAGAGAATTTCAGATTTATAAAGAGGCAGTGGCAGTCAGGCTATACAAAGAGCAAATTGTAAATCTGCAAGCAGTTCTCACACCATTTGACTTTAGTCTTGATATTCTTCCCATTGTGCCATGAACTTACATTTTAATGGCGCTTTACTATCATGGAGATCTAGTTCAATATATGGGAACTGTGAAAGGAATTCATTAACTTTCATAATATTTTCTATGAATTAGCTAAAGTAGAATGTTTATTTGTTTCCTTTTTTTCTGGAAGCAGTTGGCCTATTGAAAGAAATTAGTGACTTTTACTTAAATATCCTATTGTATAGTGTCTTGGGATAGCTGAGTAATGTCCAATTATTGTACCTTATTGCCTCTATTTGTTCCTTATCCCTGTACTCCTGGGAAGTAAATAAAAGGTGAATCATGACCCATTCCTTTCTTTATTTGTATGTTTCTATCTTAAATGAACTATTTATATATTTATGATATAGTGACATGATTTGACCCTGTTTCCCCACCAAATCTCATGTTGAATTATGATCCCCAGTGTTTGAGCAAGAGCCTGGTGGGAGGTGATTGACTCATGGGATTGGACCTCCCCCTTGCTGTTCTCATGACATTGAGTGAGTTTTCTTGAGATCTGGTTGTTTAAAAGTGTGTAGCACCCCCCATTTTGCTCTCTGTCTCCTGCTTTGGCCATGTGAAGATATGCCTGTTTCCCCTTTGCTTTCTGCCATGACTGTAAGTTCCCTGAGGCCCCCAAGCCATGCAGAACTGTGAGTCAATTAAACCTCTTGTTTATAAATTACCCAGTCTTAGGTATGTCATTATAGCAGTGTGGGAATGGAATAATATATATGATAATTACATATTCATTAAAGATAGGAGCCAGTGAATTCATAATGAGGATTTGTAGATCTGGCAGGTTAGTGTTTACCTTTAGCTAAAACTGGAATGATTTTTACAGGAAAGTAATCACTTTGTGATTACAAACTCATTTTAGTTAATTCTAGAGTACATTAGTTTGAAAATGGAAAAAAAGTTCCAAGAAAAAAAAAGAACTTATCAAAAAACAATCGGTGAGACAGAATTTATCAAAGAAAATGTAATAAAGTAAGATTTAGAAAAACTGGAGTTCTAGAAGCACAATAAGTAGAAACTGCTAATGAAGGATGTGTTGACTTATGGGGGATGGATGGGGGCCAGCTAGAGATTTGATCCTGCAATCTAGACATATTGGAAATAGTGGAGCCAATTAAAAAATTTTTTTTAAATGGGCCCTTGGCTTATAGAGGTCCATACATTCACAACTTGATATGGGGTGAAATATAAATTGATTTAAAAATGTTAAATATGTAAATGAAAATAAAAAGGCCTACAAAGGTTTAAATGATTATTAGATAAATTGTCTTTAATAATAAATATTAAGAAAATCGTAGGTGTATGGCAGTTAATTTCATGCATCACCTTGGCTAGGTTCTGGTGCCCAGATAGGTGGGTAAACATCAGCCTAGATCTTGCTTTGAAGGTATGTTTTGGACATGACTGACACTTAAATCCATAGACTTTGAGTAAAGCAGATTACTCTTCTGGGCCTCAGACAATCACCTGAAGACCTTAAGAGAGAATGAGTTTCAGCAAGGAAGAAGAAATTCTGTCACTGTACTGCCTTCAGGCTCATGACTGTAGCGTCAACCCTTCTCTGAGCCTCCAGCCTGCAAGACTGCCTTTGTAGATTTCTAACTTGCCACTTACTAACTTACTATAATCACATAAGACAATTCCTTAAATCTCTTTATATATATATACATATATATATATATATATATATATGTATATATATATATCCTATTGGTTTTGTTTCTCTGGAGTACCCTAATATAATGCAGATAGCTTATTTTTAAACAACAATAAGATCTGTCAACACTTGCTAAACTAGGATAGTTGAACAGATATGCAACAGATTAATGATTTCCCATAGAAATTATGATTTGGGGGTTTTGGTAACTTTCAAATAATAACTAAAAATCATTACAATTTAATAATTATATAGAGATTTGGGCATTTCAATTGCTTTTGGTAATCTAATTTTAAATGATCATAGTTACATTTCTGTGTTATAAAGTATAACTCTTTAATTTGATATTCTTATGGAGGTTTAAAAAAAGCTCCAAACTGAGTTGTATTGATGGTTAACATTATCCTTTGTTATGTGGAACAGGGCCAAACCACTTGTTTACATTTCGCATGTACGCTGCTGTTTCTCTTTTATTTTTCTTCACATGAATAGGCAGAAGAGGTTTGCTTTCTAAAATTCTCAAGCTGGCAGTGTTTTATAAGAACTGAAACCAATTCAGAAAATTTAATGTAAAACACCATCTAAACACAATGAAGATCTTAGTGGGGTTTCTCTGCTTTTATTTAAGTTCCACAATATTCAGTGTTGTTGTAGGGACTGAAGCTGAGGCATCTTCTGGAGTATGAGAGAAAAATAGAAACACGCCAAAGGACACTTCTAGTGCCTCTTTATACAGATATCTTAGTTAAATACAAGAGACATCACACGGATAAATAGAATACCGTTTCTTTCCCTCTTTTCTTTCTTAGTTAAATTTTCCACTTCTTATCAATGTAGAATTCCTTTATATACTTTTGTCTATAACAATGACATTTAACTTAAAAAACGCGCTCTGAGTGGAATAAACAAAATCAACGTGTTTTCTTTTCTATTCTTTCACTCAACAACAATCAACACAGAAGAATTCTGTGATCAAATGTGTGGGAGTTTTTTTCCCACCAATAAGAAAGCAATCAGTTGTGCAGGGAACACCAGCTGGGTGTCTTCTAATTTAATTCTGACACCATCGACCTAAAGATAGTGTCAGATTCCAAAAGGTGAGGGCTCAGTTCCCGACTGCCTTGCTTAACTTCAGAAACCAGTTGAAAACTCCTGATTGTTTTACTTGTGCCTAAAACTGACTGGCTCTAAAGTGGGGTTCCCATGCCATTCCCCTACTTGGGTTTGATTAATTTGCTAGAGCAGCTCATGGAACTCAGAGAAATATGTCTGTCTAACAGTTTATTATAAAGGATATTACAAAGGATATAGATGAAGAGATCTATAAGGCCTGGGTATGGAGGAAGGGGTGTGGCACCTCGATGCCCTCCCTGGGAGTGCTACTTTCCAGCAACTTCCGTATGTTTAGCTGTTCGGAACCCTTCAAACCCTGTCCTTTTAAGTAATTTATGGAGGCTTCATTACTTACAAGTGTTGTAAAACCATTGGCCATTCATGATCAACTTAACCTTTAGCCCCCTTCCCCTCTCCACAAGTTGGGGTTGGGGCTGAAAGTCTCAACCCACTAAACCTTGGTCTTTCCCATGACCAATCCCTATCCTGAAGCCACCTACAGGCTTCAATTCCTTAGCATACAAAAAGACATTGCTTTGAAGAGTCTAAGGATTTTAAGAGTTATATGTTAGGAAATGGAGTCAGAGACCAAATATGTATTTTAAAATAGCATACATTTACGGTATCAGTACAAATCAATTATAGTTTTCCCCTATAGCTGCACACTATTTTGTAAATTACATATCATCTTTCTGATGTACAGTAAAAGAAATGTAAAATGAGAATTACATAGTTGAGGATGGCGATTATAAAAAGAAAAGATAACAAGTGTTGGTCAGGAGATGGAGAAATGAAATTCCTCGCACACTGTTCATGAAAACGTGAATTGGTACAGTAGTTTTGGAAAGCAGAATGGAAGTTCCTCCAAAAATTAAAAATAGAATTACCATATGATCCAGCAATCCAGCTGCTGGGCATATATCCAATGGACATGAGATCAGGATGTTGAGATATTTGCAATACCATGTTCAAATATTACAAAGTATACAATAGCTAAAGCATGGAAACAACCCAAGTGTCTGCCAACAGATAAAATAATTTTATATGGACACATGAAATATTACTCTGTCTTAAAAAAGAAGGAAATTCTGTCATTTGAAGCCTGGACGATGTGTTAAATGAAATAAGCCACCACAGGGAGACAAATACTGCATGATCTCACCTATATTTGAAATCTAAGAAAGTTAAACCACAAAAGCAGAGAATGTAACAATGGATGGTCACCAGGAGCATGGGTGGGGTTTAGAATTGGGAGATGTTGGTCAATGCTTTAGTTGTGTAGGATGAGTAAGTTTTAAAGGTCTAATGTAAAGCATGGCTATAGTTAATAATACTACATTGTATACTTGCCATTTGCTAAGAGAATAAACCTGAAGCATTTTCATTACACTCATACAAAGACACAGTAATCATGTGAGGTGATGGATACATTAATTACCTTGAATGTAGTTAATCGCTTTATAATGTATGTACATGAAAATATCACGGTATGCAATTTACATATATACAACTTTGTTTTTTAAAGAGTCCATAATACTAGTCACTCAAAAGGAGTTTGAGTATGAGTATACCTTTAAAACCAATTCTTGACTTTCCTCCAAAGACACAGTTGTGTGGTTTCTCTTTGGATAAATATATTATAATTTTTAAAATCTATTAGAAATCTACATTTACTATTCTTCGTTTTTGTTATAATGTGAATACCATAATAAACATAAATACGTTTTTTTAAAGTCAAGGTAGAACTACACATAGGGACAATATTTGTAAAGTCTGTAAAATGATTTTTCAAAGGAATAAATCACTTCTAAGCTTTTTAAAAAAGTACATCTGTTGTCTAACCACCAACATTTTGACAGCGAGGAAAATAAGCCCCAGAAATCTTGCACTGCATTAAGTAGAGCTGGGATTAGAACCTCTACATCCTTGGACTCTTGGTTTAACACCTTGTCTCTGATGTCCTGCAGTTGAAGTTTTCACTTTAAAACATATTATGACATAAGGGTTTTTAAATGTTACCATTCAATTTAGTGTAGTGTTATTTTTTGATTGATATAATGCAGTCACAACGCTAAGATATAAAAATTTCATTTCAACTAATGAAGATACTTAACTATATATATGTATGTATGTGTGTGTATATATATATATATATATATACATATATATATATATATATATATATAAAATAGATCATAAATGAAAAATAAATTTCCGCTGCCTGCTACCAAACGAAATATCCAGATATGTACATCTATCTCATTTTCAAGGAAAAATGGCATTATTTATATTCTGTTCATATACTGATTAGTGGCTTATTTTCTTTGGGTTCCTTTGCTTGCTCTCAGCTTTACTTCATCCTGGACCAGACCAGAAGTTAGTTCTGTGGGTTTCTATACAGTACACGTATTACTTACTTCTGCAGCCAGGAATCAACTGCTGCCCCTGGCTGAAAGGAACTGACAGCCACTCTCAGGTTATAGAGGAGAGAACATAATTCATCCTTTCCCCAGGCATTTGTTTTCTGTGGTATCCTGTATTTTGTAAGAGTGAAATTTTAAATGAATATTTGTTTCATGAAATCCCTGTTCCCATTTTCTTTTAAAAGGTCAGCACAATTGAAATTACATGCAAGGCTACTACCACATTATGTATTTATCTTTTAAAATATTCTCTCTTGTATTATCCATGAATAGATATAATTTTACTGTTGCTGTCAAGTTAAAATCAGGTATGCAAATGTTGGCATTGAGGTTCCTGTTGTACAGTACATTGAGTGTCAGAAACATATTTATTAATATCTATAGGCACAATGTCCTCCTGATTTTGTGATCTTCTTTTCTTTCTCCTTGTACTATGTGTATAGCTTGCTCCTCTATACCAAGGAACTCGGTATTTTTCACGTGGAAGTAGAAAGTCCATAAATTTCAAGGAATCTTACTTTTCCCTCCTAGAAATCTTATTAATAGCCTGTCAGTGAAAATTGTTTTTAGACCATCCTGAAAGATTTAATAAATTGTGTAATCAATAAAAATCTTAAAGGAAGATGTTTATATGACAATATTTTATATGCCTTACTGAAATTTAAATGCTATTTGGTACTGAATATTGAAATCCATTGGCGGTATATACCATTGTTTACGTCATATATTTCATTAGGAGATTATGCAAGGATTGATTATATTCAGTATTAGTACGAGCAAATTTTATGCTTTTTCGATCAGCTAGGTTTCTGCCTAATTTCTTGAAATTATGGTTATTTCAGAACTGTGGACTTGAGAACTAATTTTTTTTACTTTTAATATGCTACCTCTTTCTGACAATTATTTGTGGCATTTTTACAGCAATATGGGATAAACTGGTGGGTAGTGAGGAAAGTAACTGCATGTTGTCTGCCCAGAAATCTAATCTTCCAATTGGTATTATCTCAATTTCTTCTTAATGTATGTGTTTCTTTTGATTTAATATACATAGATATCTGGATTTGTTTTTCATTTCACTGCAATTACTGTAGTGTTTTTCTAACAATAATGTTACACTTAGCAGTTACCATAAAATTGGTGAGGGAAAGTAAATAATATTAATATATAGTTTACAGTTTTATTACACAAAAAAAGATCCTAAATTATTCTGGGGATTAGAAGTGGAACACTGAACATTTGCCCTCTACCACTGCAGATGTCAAAAATTGGATTTATGAAGCAAGAAATAGGGTGTTCTGCTGGAGGAGTAAGTAGTTGAGAATTTTGGGAGTTGAGGACATGATAATGATAAAATGGGAAGGTGAGATGGAAAAATTTCTCCCCAGGTAACATCAGATTTCTTCTTTTAAAGAAACAATTTCTTCTTTTAAAGTTTTAGTTTAGAAGTTCCAAATATAATCTGAATTTGCTCATTTAAAGGAAGAAATTGGTAGGGAAAGAAGGAGAGAAAGTTTTAATAGATATGTGAGATACATTGTGGCATCTTTTACAACAGTTTCGTAAATTGTCATTAGTTTTTCCAACATTGATTAAACTCCTGTGAAATACGCTATACTAGATACTTGGAATTGTAAGATGAATTTCATTTACTCTGAGTTGAAGAAGCTTTCCCCGTCCTGGAAGGGAAGGGTGATGAGACAAAAGGCAATCACAGCCTGTGAATGAGTCTGTTGAAATGCAGAGAAGGAAGCACTTACTTCTTCCAAGATAAGAAAAAACAGGTATCAGAAGTGTAATACTGTCCCCAAAACTGGTTAGAGAGAGCTAGATTAGAATATTTTGAGTCAGAACTTATATTTAATTTTTGCCTTTATCTTAGCTTTATGTGATTGACAAGGTATTTTGCCTTCCTATAGGGAATGAGGGACTTGTCAAAGGAATACAAGTCTCTAGTCAGAGGCTATGACACTTGTCATTTTCAGAGCTGTTTTTCTTTGCTTGATGCTTGTATTAGTCTATTCTCACATGGCTATAAAGAACTGCCTGAGGCTGGGTAATTTATGAAGGAAAGAGATGTAGTTGACTCACAATTTCACGTGTCTCGGAAGGCCTCAGGAAACTTACAATCATGGTGGAAGGTGCAGGGGAAGCAAGACTTATCTTACATGGCAGCAGGAGATAGCACAAGGGAAATTGACACTTTTAAATCATCAAATGTATGAGCATTCTCTCACTATCACAAGAACAGCATGGGGGAGACTGCCCCCATGATCCAATCCTCCCACCAGATCCCTCCCTCAACATGTGGGGATTACAATTTGAAATGAGATTTGGGTGGGGACACAGAGCTAAACCATATAATTCTGCCCCTGGCCCCTCCAAAATTGCACATCCTTTTCACATTTCAAACCCAATCACGCCTTCCCAATAGTCCCACAAAGCTTTAACTCATTCCAATATTAACTCAGAAGTGTAAGTCTCATCTTAGACAAAGCAACTGCCTTCCACCTATGAGCTTGTAAAATAAAAAACAAGTTAGTTACTTACAAGATACAATGAGCATACAGGCATTGAGTAAATGTTCCTGTTCCAAATGAGAGAAATTGGCCAAAACAAAGGGGCCACAGGCCTTATGCAAGTCGAAAACTCAGCAGGGCAGTCATTAAATCTTAGTGCTTCACTATGATCTCCTTTGATTCTCTGTCTCACATCCAGGGCACACTGATGCAAGGCCTGGACTCCTAAGGTCTTGGGCAGTTCTGCTCTGGTGGCTCTGCTGCGCACAGCCCCTACAGCTGCTTTCATGGACTGGCATTGAGTGCCTATGACTTTTCCAGGCTCATGGCGTAAGCTGTCGGTGGATCTGCTGTTTGGAGGGCTGGAGGACAGTGGCCCTCTTACAGCTCCACTGGGCAGTGACCCAGTAAGCACTCTGTATATAGGCTCCAACCCCATATTTCCCCTCTGTACTGCCCTACTAGAGGTTCTTCATGAGGGCTCTGCCCCTGTTTCAGACTCCTGCCTGGACATCCAGGCAGTCCCATACATCCTCTGAAATCTAGGCAGAGGCTCCTAAAGCTCAGCTCTCATGTTATGTGTACCCACTGGCCCACCAGCTGGTGGCAGCACCACATGCAAGCCACCAAGCTTGCACCTCTGAAGCAATGGCCTGAGCCATATATTGGCCCCTTTTAGTCACAGCTGGAGCTGAAGGGGCTGGGATGGAGCACGCCATGTCTCGAGTCTGTACAGAGCACTGGGACCCTGGGTCAAACCCATGAAACAATTATTCCCTCATAGGTCTCTGGGCTTGTGATGGGAAGGGCTGCTGTGAAGGTCTCTGAAGTTCCCTGAAGACAGTTGTCTTGGCTTTTAGCATTTGACTCCTCATTCCTTATGCAAGTTTCTGTAGCAGCCTTGAATTTCTCCCCAGGAAATGGCTTTTTCTTTTCTACTACATGGTCAGGCTGCAAATTTTCCAAACTTTTGTGCTCTGCTTCCCTTTTAAACAAAAGTTACAGTTTCAATCATTTCTTTGTGAATGCATACGACTGTACACTTTCAGAAAAAGCCAGGTCTCCTCTTAAATGCTTTGCTGCTTAGAAATTTCTTCTGCCAGATACCCTAAATTATCTTTCTCAAGTTCAAAGGTTCACAGGGTAGAGGCAAATGCTGCCAGTGTTTTTGCTAAAGCATAGCAAAGTGACCTTTGCTTCAGTTCTCAATAAGTTTCTCATCTCTATCTGAGACCACCTTAGCCTGGACTTCATTGTCCATATCACTATCAGCATGTTGGTCAAAAACATTCAACAAGTCTCTAGGAGTTCCAAATGTTCCCACATCTACCTGTCTTCTTTTGAGCCCTCAAATTGTTCCAACTTCTGCTCGTTACCCACTTCCAAAGTTACTTCCACATTTTCCTGTTATCTTTAGCGCAGTGCCCTACTCCCAGTACTAGTTTTCTGTATTAGTTTGTTCTCACACTGTTACAAAGAACTGCCTGAGAGTGTGAAATTTATAAAGGAAAGAAGTTAATGGACTCACAATTCCACATGGCTCGGGATGCCTCAGGAAACTTACAATAGTGATGGAAGGTGGAGGGGAAGAAAGGCATATCTTACATGGCAGCAGGGGTGACAGAGAGCACAGGAGAAATTGACACTGCAAACCATCACAGTTCATGAGAACTCCCTTACTATCATGAGAACAGTACTGGATCATGTGATCCAGCCAGTTTCCACTAGGTCTCTCCCTTGACACATCAGTATTACATTTCGAGATAAGATTCAAGTGGGGACACAAAGCCAAACCGTATCAATACTAGAGTTTTGAGAATAAAGAAAAGCTGATATTATTTTATATTTTAGGGATGAAATATCAGTATAATTAGTACACATAGAGCAAAATTACTTTTGGCTTCTGGAATAAGATGTTCTGTTTTGGTTAGTGATATTTAACCTTTTGCATACGTTAGATATATTTGCATACTTTTTTTTATTCATGCATATCTTGTCTTCTTAACAATTAAGAGCTTCAGGTTAGTTAAAATTACTTTAAAACTATTTTTAAATTCATTTAAATCACTTAAAAAGTAACATAAGTATGTACCTCATATTTTGATTTTCTCAATTTTATTAAATTTAATCTTGAAGAGAAAATAAGGAAGAGAGAGTAAAATCATTAACAATACAAGCTTTGGAATGATACCCAGATTTCGGTTTCAGCTGTGTTAATTTCCACCTTTATGCTTCAAAGACACTTATCTCTCATTGATTAAGTTTTAAGATTTATAAAATGGAATACTAAAAGTCTATACCTCATATGGATGTTTAAGAAAAAAATTGTGTGGTTTGCCATTGTGCCTGTGAAAGACTAATCATGCAGTAAGTGCTAGTTTTTACTAAAACAGTAACAGTATTGTTAGCTTTATAAATAGATAATAGATAGCACCTGAAAGGTGAAGAGGGTAGTTTTCCCTTATGTTAAAAAGGTATTCTTTATTCTGTTTTTCTCCTCATAGTAATAGTAAAATAGTGGTCAAGGTTCCTCATAAGAGTCCTGGGGATTTTCCCCTGAGACGTGAGGCTGTGGAACAAGGTCTTTGTCAGCTCACTTTTTTTGTTTTCTGCTATGACCTCATGTGTCTTGGTCACAAATGGGTCTGAGCTGGGACTTCAGCTCCCGGATCGCTGGTCTTGACCTGGCTCCTTCAGAACTTGAAAGTTGTCTTTTTTTCCGTCATTCTATTTAGGGGCCTTAGTAGGGACCTATCATAGGAGACTAAGCTCTCAAGTCTTCAGATAGCCTGTGTCTCACAGCAGCATTTCACTGAAAACAGTCTCTGCCTTCTCTTTAATTACATGAAACTGTCTTAGGAATTGCTGTACAGTTGCAGCATTTTGCCAAGTCTCCTTCAACATCTGCAAACTTCAACAGACGTGGAGAGGATCTTTATGTAACAAATGTGACAGGTCATCATTACTATTCACTTGAACAGTGCTGCCATTATGCAGTCAAGTTTAGATATCCTTGGGCGGTGGTTCGCCAGAGCTGGCTTACACCAGCTTGGTGGAGGTGACCAGGAATTTTGTGAGCAGGTCAATGTCGTCTTGGTAGGTTGAAATCAGCCATAGTGAGAGCATTTACACCATGACCAGCAGATGCTATTAAATCAAAGTTTCCTCCCGCAGCCAGAACTGGTTTGCCTTCCAGTATAAGACCTCTGACACTAGTATTTGAACATTTTGGGCCGGAGTAGTACTAGATGCATAATATGCCCATCTCATTTTTAAAAAGTGAAAATGTCTACAAAAGTCCTCACATTTTCCTCTAATGATTTCACCTTTAGCTTTATCTACCACTCCCATGGCAAAGAGCTGGCATGTTCTTTTGATAAATTTTCAACTTATTTAATAATAGCATGCATGTTGGCATTTATCAAATCCAGTTATATTTAATTTACTGTCACCCAAACCAGACTGTGATTATATTTGTCCCTAAACAATGTGAATAACCAAGAAAGTGAGATATTGGAACATTTAGCTTGCTTTTCTTAATTAAAAGTTAAACTTTGCAGCAAATATATTGTTTAATTTATATCAATATTTTTTAAAGTGTATGGTTATAACCTCCAATTAGGTCATATTCTTAATTTTGTTAATTTATTATGTTAGCATAAAATCTTATTTTGGAGATAGTGTTGAACAGTAGTAGTTCTTTGGTATGATGGTATGGGTAGGTCTCTGAGAGATTCTGGTTTGGTAAATTCTACTTACTATAATTGCTCTTTCTTACTGCCAATACTGAATTCTCTCACATTGTACCCATTTAGGGAGACATTTTAAAATATTTGCCTTTAGTTCTTCTGTGACTATTGGCTCCAGCTCTGAAGAATAATACTGAAAGAATAGTCTGACTGAGGTAAGCTTCACAATACCTTTGAGTAATGATTTGATTTAAAGCTTAAATGTAATTGTAGCTTATTGTATATATGGTCTTATTTTGTGGTATTAAAGGTTGCACAGAAATGATTTACAGAGAGTGGTCTGTTGTTTTTCTCTAAGGGACCTTGATACTTACTGAATAGCTATAGCTATCCAGATCATTCTAGAATGATTTTATGGAAGTCATTGTTGATAAAGTGAAGATCATAGAATTTTTTTTCCCATAAAAATTCACTGCAAGCCTAGTGACTTTCTCTGAGGTACAGGGGGTAAATCCAGCTATTAGAGGAAATCCCTAGCTCTCTTTTAAAACTCACAAAGGCAAGATACTTTTTAGTATAAATTTTGAAAGCTGTAAGTAGCCCTAGACTCCTTTAGGAACTTGTTCTTCACTCTTGCAGAAGAAAGTAGAAGGGAATGTGTTGTTATTATTACGTGTACTAGAAAAAGGTAGAAGACAAATGTCTTTATACTCAGTTCTTATTCAAAGAGTAACTGTGTTTATGTCCTCTTTCTTTTTGTTCTTTATACAAAAATAGCAGCTTGAATAGAAACTGTGTGAAGTTACTCTAAATAGGAACTGGTATATGTAATGAAGCCTTAAAGGGTAAATACTTTGAATCTGACTTTTCATTTTTACTCAGTTTCACTATACTTTGTCATTCAACTTGTTGTTTTCTTGTGCTTTTCAGATTGGGAATGGTAGCTGAAACACTCTATTTCATTGTTTCCATGAGTCTCTTAGATTTTTTTTGCTAATAAGACTAAATAAATGTGTTACTCGCGGTGACATGATTTAGTCAGAAAAACGTTTTTCTGGGGATCTAGCTAACTGACGTTTTCAAATCTATTCAAGCAGTTACTGAGCATTTGATGATTTGGCATGGGAATTAAAAAAGTGATTGTAAGAAACTCAATTAACTCCTTAATGGGAAAAATGAAAAAAGGCAGATTAAGGAAATTGACACTTGAGTGAAGAGTTTAATATGATTCTGACAAAAATCCTGAATATTCATTTTATATATGTTATTATTACAACTCTGGCTAAAAAAAACCCGATTAAATTGCAAATGGTATTGAAAGGGGAAGAATTCAGCAGTTGGATAATCCAAATTCAGGAAGGTGCTCACAGATCAGTCAACTGAATGATTCTAAATGGCAACAATTGTCAAAGAAACCCAAGTTCCCAAATACATGAACAAATTGCAGCCTCCATCTCATTTATTCATGGACATTTATGGATTTTTATCAAAAAAGTTTCTGATGATCAGAAACCTTTTCAAGTCTTTATTTTCCATGTATCTTGGTATATCCTTTATATCAGTTGTTGTATTGTCTGCTTTGAATATCTTATGAATGATTCCAGGGTCTGAAGAAATTAGTTGGTAAGGACAAAGAAATGATAAAATGATATAAAGTAGACCAGGCACAGTGATGCGCCTGTAATCCCAGCACTTTGGGAGGCTGAGGCTGGTGGATCCCTTGAGCTCAGGAGTTTGAGACAAGCCTGGGCAACATGGTGAGATCCCGTCTTTACTAAAAATACAAAAAATAGCCAGGATGGTGGTGTGCACTTGTGGTTCCAGCTACTTGGGAGGCTGAGATGGTAGGATCATTTGAGCTTGGGGGTGGGGGTTACAGTGAGCCAGGATCACGGCACTGCACTCCAGTCTGGGTGACAAAATGAGTGTCTCAAACATAAAATAAAACAAAATGATATAAGGTAAAATATCCTGACCTAATGGAGAAGAACTGAAAATATACATAAGCTATATTTTCAGTTCTCATTGTAAACTCAGTTCTCATCGGTAAATTGCCAATGAAGAAAGGTTGTGTAAGTATGTGGATGATCAGAATTACTCATGTACTCTGTAAAATAAGAACTTTTGAGAATCTAATATGAGGTGTTTAGTCTGTGAGTTTATTGGAAAGGTGAAGATTTCTGAACTATGAAATGAGGCTTGGGAGGTAAGAAGCAAACCATGTAGGCAGATGCAAAAGGAGGAATAGACGTGGTAACTCTAGGAAGAGCCAGATGTGGGGTGACCCTGAGGTGACAGGAGCCAGGTGAGCTTTCAAAGACACTGTGCTTCCCAAGTCCTTCTTGTTCTTTCCCATTGATTTCCAGTGATTGCTAAAGGAATGTTATAATCATTGGGTTTGAGGAAATTTGTTCAAGGACTGGAATTGTCATTAACAACTGTATTTTTTCTTTTCTCTGTGAGTCACATTATATTAATATTTCTGAATAAAAAACCCCACATAGTAATCTGTAATTAAAAGCAACCGAGCACTCATCTGTGAACTAAGATTTGGGACCATGCCAGGAAACAAAACAATCTCAGCCATTGGCCTTTTGGAACAGACAGCGGCAGGGAAGTTAGATAATGAACAGTATGGAAAATGCCATGCAAGGTGGATAATGAACAGCAGTGGAAGTGCTACACAACAGAACTCACAGAGGGGTCTGGGAGCATGGAGAAAGGGTGTCCTAAGTGGTTAGCACTGTCCACCTAGGAAAAGCAAAACTTAAACAGGTCTATGAATGTAATTGAGTGATCTCCATAAATGTTTTTCCAACACCTTCTCAGTCTACTAGATATTCTTTAGAGGTAATTAGGTACTGGAATCATGTATGTGATTCCAAAATCAATGATTTAGAGCCCTCTACTAGGTACCCTTCCAAATCTGAATCAGAGACTTGACATCTGGAGTAGTGCAGTTAGTGAAAATTGGGATGGGGGATATTTCAGACGAAATATTCTCAGTGCTTTATTATTTGTAATGAAATGAGAAGCATTTCTTTTTAGCTGCTCCCCTCTGAGAAGTTGCACTGAAGCATAATAATACAATTATTTTTTGTGAGAAAGGACAGCCTGCCCTGCTGAGAAGACATAGCAGCTTTTGTCTTGAAAGGCCATTATAGATTACATATTGCTCATCTAAGGTTGGGATACTTCATGATTATATATTATGATTTAAGTGTAAATTAACTTTAGAAGAACAGAAAATAATTTTTTTATTAAAGTTGAAAATCATTTTCTCTCCTTTATTCTCTTCCCCTGGTTATTTATAGAAACCCTGTGTGTTACCCATACGTACACATGTATAGCAACAAGAAGTTTACAAATATAATTGCACCCTTTTTCCCTTTTAAATGTATTATCTTAGATGTACATTGCCTGTGCAAACCTAGGGAAGTTAATTAAATTCTTTATGCCTCAGTTTTCAAATCTGTAAAGGGGAAATGAAGTGATTTTATAATGTAGAGCACTTGAGCAATGCTAACATGTATTTAGAACTTGTCGAATACTGGCTGTTGTTAGGGCAGTCCATACTGAGAGAGTTGATTTTGTTGAAAATCAGGTTGCCAAAGTTAAGTACTCTGCATTGGAATTAATCCTCAGAAAGAAAAAGTGATGTATCAATGGAGAATGATTGAAGGTATTTAGAAATGTTGAAATTCAGTGAAGACTGCTGTAAAATTGGGAATCTGGAGAGTTGTCCCATCCTAAATTCCTTGACCACACTCATTAACCGTATCTAATAAATCAATAAATCCTGGAAATTGTCCTTCTTCAATTTCAGAGAAATATGTTTTTTTTCCACACTCCAGTTGATACTATTATTATTTTTTTGGCTTGGCCATTGCTGTATCTTCCAAACTTCTGCAGCCATATTCAGATCCCCGTTGTTCTTCACAGTGTGTCCAGGATGCTGTTTTATAAGCACCATTCTAAAATGTGAATTGTCTAGTGAAACCCACTGAGTTGCCTTCCATGGCCTTGTGAGCAAATTCAGAATCCATCAAATGGCCTATGAAGACGCTGAGATCTCACAAATCATTTTTTACTTCTCAGACTTTATTTTTCTCTCTATCCCTTTGCTCTCTTTTCTCAGTATCTGATGTGTATCACATTCTCTTATACCCCAGGAAAATTGCATGTGTTATTTTCTCAGTCTGGGATTTTCTCTCTTGTTTCTCTGACATTTGTTGTGTATGATTTAGGGCTCAGTTAAGATATCACCCTTTCATTAAAGTGGCCATTTCTGACATTCTTGCTATGGTTATCATACCTGCATTATGTACCCTAAGCCCTAACTGTTATAAGATATATTGGTCCTCCAATTGTCTCTGTTTGGCTAGCAGGTCCTGCTATCTAGTGTTGTATCAGGAAGTCTGAGGAATGTGTTTTGCAAGTAAAAATGTTTGACTGCATGTATTCTTGTCTGCCAAGAGAGTAAGTGACGATTTAATACAATTCCCCATATGCCTTCATACCACAAGACTAATGAAAATATTACATACTCATTTGTTTATTTATTCATTTATTTGACCCTGATCATTTATAAAAACCAATTTTTCCTGTTGGGTTCCTATTCCTTTTAAGTACAGGAGTTATCAGGATATAGACACAGACTCTTTTCTCAGAAAACTCATATTTTAATAGAAAATCAAATAGTAAAATGAATATGCATGAATAATGGATGCATCCCACGTGTTAGGGAAATGCAGGGATGCTTTGGGTCTTTAGGGAGAGGATAGGAGGGAGATCCCACCTAGACGCCTAGTACTTAACTGGTTAAGCAGGAGGATGCTGAAGTCAGAATTACCTGAATTTAGAATGTTCAGTAAATATTAGTATTCACTAAAAATAATAACTGCAGAGCAGTAATATTTACACTAGTGCTTATATAATATTCATGTGAACATTGACATGTTCAATAAATATTAGTGGCTAACGCCATTTTCTTGAATCTTGAATCATGACACAAATATGAATATTTCTATATATGATTAATATTTTCAAAGCATTTTAATGGTGTTATAGTAGGTCATTATATAAGTTGACTGCCATTTATGTTTTCATTTATCTTTGTAAATATTTTTGCCTTTTTATGTTATCACCAGAAGGTGCTTTGATTAATTTGTTTTGCATAGGATGTCAGTCTAATGTTGGAGGAAGGACATTTGAAAATTTGCTCCTCTGTAAAAACAATACAAAATCTGGCAAAGAAAAAAAAAAGATCACAATCAAATTTTTCAAAATTTTGGAAATGAATCAGTGATTTTCAGCAACTCAGGGAGCAGTTGAAGAAAAATCGCTGCATATAGGTAAGACCAGTGAGCTTTGTGAACGCTCCCTAGTGTCATCTTTTGCTCTCTGTCTCATTAGTGGCCTCAAGAAATAACAGCCTACAGTCCTGGCAGTGAAGGTAGCAGAACAGAGCTAGTCTCTTTAAGTCTTATTCCCCACTAATTGCCATTATCGGACCAATTTGGAAGACATCACTTAAAAGGCTTGTCTTGACTTGACCTCAAGAGTATTATCTCACAATACTGGAGGTTAAAAGTCCCAAACTAAGGAGTCGACAGGATTGGTTCCTTCTGAGGGTTGTGAGCGAATGATCTGCCCTGGCTTCTGGCCTCAGCCTGGGCATGGCTGTCTACTCCCTGTGTATGTTCACCTTGTCTTTCCTCTTTGTGTGCCTGTGTCTGTA
This sequence comes from Sapajus apella, assembly GCF_009761245.1. Taxonomy (NCBI): domain Eukaryota; kingdom Metazoa; phylum Chordata; class Mammalia; order Primates; family Cebidae; genus Sapajus; species Sapajus apella. Next base: position 37,432,920 of record NW_022436949.1, read on the forward strand.
ACTACATCAGTCACGATGGACTAGGGTCTACCCCAATGCCTCATTTTAACTCGATTGCCTTTGCCCCCAGAACTATGAAACAATAAATTTCACCATTACTCACTTTGTGGTAATTTGTTACAGAAGCTTTAGCAAACTAATATGAAAATCATATGTTCTCTGATCACAATGTACTGAAATTAGACATTAATAACACAGGATAATTTGGGATAATCATATAACTATGTTAAAATAATGAAGACACTACTAAATAATGAATGAATCAAATAAATCATGAGGGAATTTAGAAAATATTTTGAGAAGAATAAAAGTGAAAATATATCAAAACTTATTGGATACAGTGAAAACAGTACTCAGAGAATAAATGCCTACATTACGAAAGAAAAAATGTTCCAAATCAATAATCTAACCTCCCACCTTAAGAAAAACAAGAGCAAACTAAACCCAAAAGAAACAGAAGAAAAGACATAATAAATGATTTTAGAAGAAGTGAGTTAAACAGAGAATAGAAAAATAAGAAACTCAACAAAATCAAAAGTTCTTTGAGAATATTAACAACACTTGCAAAACTTTTAGTTAGACTGAACAAGAAAAAGAGATAGCTCAAATGATTAAAATCAGGATTGAAAGAGAGGACATCACTACTGACTTTACAGAAATAAGAAGCATTATAAGGAAATGAAAAATTAGAAATCAATAGATTAGATACCTGGATGAAACAAACTCCTATGAAGATCCAAACTATCAAAACTTAGTGAAGTAAAAAATCTGAATAGACCTAGAAAAAGTAAAGAGATCATATTGGTAAGCAAAAAATATCCCATAAAGAAAAGCATTCAACTAGATGGCTTTCATGATGAATGCTTCCAAACATTAAAGACAAATTCCTACTATGTTGTACAGATTCTTCCCAAAACGAAAGGATGACAGAACACTTACAGAACATTTGGTGAGACCAATATTACCCTGATACACAAACTAGACAAAACCATTAAAAGATATGAAAACTGCTGACCAATATCTCTTAGTAAAGAGAGATGCCAAAATCTTCAACAAAATACTAGAAAACTAAATTGACAGCACATGGAAATATTATACAACATTACCCAGTGGAATTTATTGCAGGAATGCAAGCTTGACTTATTAGTTTGACTCAAAGGTACATACACAAGAGAACTGAAAACACATATTTACACAAAAATTTCTATGCAGATGTTCATAATAGCATTATTTACAATAATCCAAAGGTGGAAACAACTCAAATGTTCATCAACTGATGAACTGACAAATAAAATATACATACAATGAAATATTCAGTAATAAATGAAATACTACTACATGCTACAAAACAGATGAAATCCGATAAATTCTTCATTAAATTCTATGAGCTGTATTTGTCCATACAGTAGAGGTGTGATTTATGGATATTCTAATTTGAAAAAAAGCTCACCTCATTCTATCTGACTAACAGTGGATGTTTGATGCTGGATATCACAGTTGATCAAGGAGCTGTATATTTCTGGATATTTGGAAGTCTAAGTATGACTTCCAGGTTTTGATCCAGGGATAGGAGACTTTTATCCCAATTGCATAGGGGGGAGGGGTTCTAACAACACTCCACCCATATTGCCAAACATGTATTTATAACCTTTTGAATAAAGGAATAACTGTAAAGAAAAAGTATTGAAAACAACAAACTGCGGTAAAACTGCATACTATTTGTATGATATAGTAGGGCGAGCTACCTGAGCCTCTCCAGGTACATGTAATATTTTTAGGTGATTTTTTAAACTATTGCTAAAAGTCATACCATACTCTAAAGTTTAATGATGTTAATCTCCAGAGCATTGATACGTTGCAAATAATTTTTGTCCTGTAGAGTTGTAATTTATTTTTGTCTGATTGAAAACAACAAACCCCAGTATCACTGGAAGATATTAATCATTAAAAAAATCTAACATTAAAATAATATTCCAGCTTTCTTTCCATCATTGCATATAAGGCTAGTCTCTTGCATTTTTTATTTCAAGAAGCTTTATTGTGTTGTTTGTTTCCTTATTAAATAATTAAACAGAATTTTCACAACTGCTCATTATGTATTAGTTTTAGGGCACTTCATCTTTTTGCAAATTATGCTTTGACATATTGAAAAACATTTTTTTCTTAAAGCATTAAAACAGTTAGATGGATTTCTGTGTGGGGGAAGAGTGACAGAAACTCACATTCACTTAAATCCCTTTTAGAAATTGGGAGATTATTAGATCACATGACTATAAAGTCAACAGGCACAGACACTGAAGGTCTGACTTGATCTAGTTCCATATATGATATCGGGAATCTTCTCTACCTCTCAATGAAGCTTGAGTCTCTGTGAGTTTCTCAGGCAGGCTGTCTTCAAGTGGGAGCAAGGTACCTCAGCAGCTGTGGGCCTAAAATCTGCCAGGTTAGCAACATTAACACCAAAAACATCTTATTTCCCATCAGTTAAAATCTGTCTTCTCTCTGAAGCATCTACTGATACTCTCACTGGCTGTTTATGGGTCATCTTCCCACCCTAGAGCCATATGTGGGTCAGCTGAGCTACTGTGTCAGCTGAGAGTGGACAGGGGGCTCCCAGTGGATAAATGCAAGGCAGCAACACAAAGGAAAAAGCAAAGCCGCCAAGAAATGTGGATGTATGCTTTATAATAAAAAAAGATATAATCCATAATGCATATCTAATTGTCCAGAATGTGTCAAATAGCCATACTATATATGTGTAAGAGAGTGTGTGTGTGTGTGTGTGTGTCTGTGTGTGTGTGTAGCCATATATTAAGATTAAAACATCATGAAAATACAAATTTAAAAATAAAGATAAAAACATCATGAAAAAACTGACAAGTTGGTGAACTTTTATATAATGCCATGAGCATAATGGGGATGTGTTGGCTTTAAAATCAGAAATAAGACATTCCTTTAATATATTACATGCTCCAAGTTAATGTTTACATAGAGTCACTAATAAAGCAACAAACATTTTAAAATATATTTCTTGCTGGGAAATAATTACATGATGCTGTATCACAGAAACCAAGATTATCCTTTGTCCCTTGTTCAGCAGTACTGGGACTAAGCAAAAGCAACTCAACTGCATATTCCAGGAAATACTTGCTTCTGGAAGAAGGACTGTGAAACAGCTAGTTTACTTATCAAAACTAACAGCGGGCACTTCCAGACTCCCTTCAGGGTCCTCTTCCTGCTAGATTCACCAATCCAAATAAACTCTTCCCACTCGCCTTTTAGACCTGCCCCAAGATCACTCCGGCCAGGCCCTAGAATTCTATAAATATCTTTCCTCTACAGGCCACATATTGTATGATTCCATTTACGTAAATTTTATACAAGAAGCACATTTTTAGTGAGAAAATACCTTAATTTTTGAATAGGTCCAGTGGAGTAGGAGAGAAATGAAGAGCGACTGCTAACAGAGACGGTGTTTTTGGGGGGTGATGAAATGTTCTGAAGTTGATTGTGGTGATGGTTACAACTCTTTTAATAGACATGAAAAGCCTTTGCATTGTACAGTTGAAATAGGTAAATTGTATGGCATGTGAATTATTCTTCAATAAAGCAGTTACATTTCTAAGAAGTGTAGTGTAAATAGATGGAAGCTTAAGCAAAAATCATGTACATTTGGAAAATGTCTTCTTGTCATTTGTTTAGTTAACTGCTGTTTTCATTTGCCAGTTTCATTTTAGGAACTATTCTAGATGCTGTGCATAAAGACAGGAACTAGATGCCCTGTGATCATAAGCCTAAAGTACAGGACAGAATGATGTGTCTTAGATGGCAACTGATTACATGTACTTGCTTTACAAGTCCATGACAAGGCAGAAGACATACAGGAAAAAACAAACAAACAAAAAACAGTGGCCACAATATGATACATTAATGATTAAAAATCCAATTGAATCAGAATTTATAGTATTTGCATTTTTGGTGACCGATGAGTAAAGATTCACATTACTGTGTATTTTGAAATGATGAATTTTATTTTATATGAATTATATCTCGATTAAATTTTTTTCGATTAAACTTTTTTTGTGTTTAAATGCCTACAGTCAAATCTGTGTTAAAGCAGTGTGAAGTTGGAAGCAACCTAAATAACATTCTAGTGCTCATTTACATTATGAAAATTTTGTCTACTATTACAGAAATTGAGTTTTTAAATTACTGCATTTAAATATTTTTGCTACATATTTTTTGTTCTTAAACTGTTTATGTAATTTGTCCATTTCTTTTCTACTGTGTGTAATTTTTTTTGTTCATTTACTGTTTAGATGGTAAGAAAATTAAAATTTGGTTAATTTTTTTAGCCAATACTTTTCCCTAGTTATTTTCTGTCTACTATTCTTGAATAATTCCTCCCTTCTGCATGGATTCCAGTGCCTCCTTTGTTAAAAACTGCATTCTTAGATATACTAGGTTTCATGTGAGGGCTACCAATAATATTCCCAGTTATGTCAATTATGTGTCAGTAGTACACTGTTTAATTTATATTAAGTTATAATATCTGGCAGGAAAATATTCCATTTGTTACATTTCTTTCCCGTCTCTTAAAGAGGTATTTTCATCTGTTACTTCTTCAATGTAAATATTAGAATTATATAATCGAGTTCCAAAGGAAAAAAAAAGAACACATCTCACAGGTAGTTTGTTATATTTATGTACTAGTCATGGAAGAGTTGATAATTATATATTATCTTTTCAAAAATTGTAGTTATTATGCTTGTGTTAATACACTATATAACTTCTAGATGAATCATAAGAAGTAATGTGTTGCCGGGCGCGGTGACTCAAGCCTGTAATCCCAGCACTTTGGGAGGCCGAGGTGGGTGGATCACGAGGTCAAGAGATCGAGACCATCCTGGTCAACATGGTGAAACCCCGTCTCTACTCAGGAGGCTGAGGCAGGAGAATTGCCTGAACCCAGGAGGCGGAGGTTGCGGTGAGCCGAGATCGCGCCATTGCACTCCAGCCTGGGTAACAACAGTGAAACTCCGTCTCAAAAAAAAAAAAAAAAAAAAAAAGAAGTAATGTGTTAATACACTGAGAACTCCATATTAATAATAAAAATGTAGTGATCATAACAAACATTCTTATTTCTGATTTTAATAAATAAGATTCCAGGCTTTTACTGTGTTTTTGTAAATGGTAGAGTCTGAGATACATTTTCTTTATTCTACGTTATTCTAGTTTACTGTGATATTTGGTCAGGAATAGGTGCTGGATATTATCACATATTGTGAATTTTTTCACCATTGAGCTCTTCATGGAATGTATTAATATTATTAAATAACACTTTATTTTATCATAGGACATTTTTTCAGTATATTGTTGAGAAAATAGTCTATATTTTCTCTGCATGAAATTGGGTTTTATTCTGCTTTTTAATGTACTTTTGCTCACTTTTATGTATCAAAATTACATGCATTGGAATATAGTCACAATTTCTCTCATAATGTTGCAGCAGAATAATCCAGGCTTCTCTTATCTCACAAAGAACAAAGGAAATGTGAAATCATGAAAAGAGGCCCCATTTAAGGAAGGAATTAACTATTAAAAGAAACTGTGAGGCAAATCTCTTGGCTCTTAAAGTCTGTTCTGCTACAATATGAGACTCTCAAATGCGAATTAGCTGACACACATTTGTTAAATCGTGAACTATATCAATGTAATGTCAAAATTACATTAATGTATTCATGGCTTTTTTTTTCACAGTGTTAGTTTTTGCATCAGGCTCAGCGTATGTGTAGGATGCGAGCGTAGCTGACTGAGCAAGTGAGGAAGGAGTACAATTCTGAACCCAGTGTCCAGAGTCCTCACATCTCTCCTCAGAGCTTGTCATGTGTTCTGCCCAGAAAGTGTGATTGCACAGTCCACCTCAATTTTTTTTTTTTCCTGAGACAGAATGTCCCTCTTGTTGCCCAGGCTAGAGTGCATGGCTCACTGTAACCTCTACCTCCCTGTTTAAGGGATTCTCCTGCCTCAGCCTCTCGAGTAGCTGGGGTTACAGGCATGCACCATCATGTCTGGTTAATTTTGTATTTTTAATAGAGACAGGTTTTCTCCATGTTGGTCAGGCTGGTCTCGAACTCCTGACCTCAGGTGATACACCCACCTCGGCCTCCTAAAGTACCGGGATTACAGGTGTGAGCCACCTTGCTGGCCCCCAAATTTTGTATACTTTCCCCTTGTCTTCATTATTTATATATTCCTACAGCAAGTAACTTTCACATCTTTAAAAAGATAAATTCCTATATTAAATGAAATGTTTATGTTAAGAATTTTACATGTCTTTTAGGCTAATGTTATATTTTATGATTTATAATTGCTTTTATATTTTTCCCTCTTATTAACAGTTGCATATTTTTTTTCTCACAGTCTCTTAATCTTACTACAGGATTTTTCTGAGAGAGAGAGAGTATAAGGTTTATTTTTATGTTATAGTAAAAATTCCTATACTCTGTCTACCTAAGTAGAATATGATACATCTCTTCTGTGCATTGATAAAGATGTTGAATATGTACAGTTATGTGCTAAAGTGACTTAAGTTATTGTTCAGGTTGAAGTGAAGTTCTGGAAATATTTAAATTCGATCATGCTCTGTTCTCTGCAGTAAGTGAAGATTATGTCTCTTTTTGTTGTTGTTGAATTAATTGTAAAGAGATAGAGAATCTTGTCAAATTATTTTACTATAGAGCCTATATTTTCCTTATCAAAAGCAAACCTCCATGTTGTTATGGATATCAAGGTTTCTGAAACATGTATTAGGTAATTGTGCTAAATTATAAAATATGGCTAATATGGAAGAAAATGAGAGTCCATAATTTGCATTGTTCATCACTTAATATACACTTGCTGTATATTTGAAATTTTCCTGCCTGAGCCCCCATTCATTTGTTTTCAATTATTATCACAGCCTCAGTATATTTCTAGTATCTGAAATATCAGTCTGACGCATTGTCTGTTCTTTACAATGGTTAAAAAAAAGACATTTCTGGTGAAATTTAAATAAGTTGGCATAATTGTTTTAAATATTTTCTGACTACTTGAAAAATTTACTTATAAAATCATTGGTTAATTGATTCTTTTAGCAATTTTCTTTTTTGTTAAGGTTGGTCATTTTACATATTTAATATTTTAAAATTAGAATTGTAATTTCTTCTTAAACAATATTTTTAAAAGTTATTTTAACTTTCCAACTGTTTTGATTTTCTTGAAAACACTATAGTTATTGTCTAGTTATATTGTATAGTGGTTAGAGATTGTGAGCAGTTTGACTTTTACTTTGTTGTATGTCTGTGTTTGTGTATTGGTCTTTGTAGTGTCTAGCATATGATACAATTTCATAAATGTTTCATGGACATTAATATTATAAATGTTCAAAGATACACATCAACATATAGCCATTAAATATGTTTCATTAAATTCTCTTCCAAAAAGTTTTATTCGTGTTTCCTCATCTGGAAAAAAATTTTTTTTTTTAACTTCAGCAGTTGTATCTAAAGAGTTATATCTTTCATTTTCTCCTTGTGCTTTGACATTTTTTCATGATATATTTGGATGCTGCTGTCTTTTCCAACACTGTTCTAGTTATCTATTACGGCACAATAAATTACCTTAAAACTTAGCAGCTAAAAACAAAAACTTTTATTATCTCATAGTTTCTGACAGCCAGGGAATGGGAGTGTTTCTCTGGCTGTTTTTGGCAGTGGTATGTCACGAAGCTGCAGCCAAGACATGGGCCTGGATTGTAGTCTTGGCTGGAGCTGGAGTGTCTGCCTCCAGGAAGGCTCACTCACATGGTTGTTACTGGCCAACTCAGTTTCTCACTGTCTCAATAGCCAACACAGGAGGCCTCAGTTCCTTTCCCCATGGGTCTCACAATAGGGCTATTCACGACATGGTTATTGGCTTTTTCTAGAGGGAGCAAGGAGGAAATACTTGAGCATTTTGTGATCCAGTCTCCAAAATTGTACACCATCACTTCTGCTTTCATCTGTTGATTAGAAGTGAGTCACTAAGTCCAGTCATCATTCGATGGTAGAGAATCAGGCTCTACATTTTGAAGGGAGGAGTATTTAAAAAAAATTGTGGACATATTTAAAAACTGTCATAAGCAAAGGCTCATGTCTATAAATCTTTATGGTAGATTTAACTCTATCATTTTAAAATTAATCATTGAAAAATGAGCCCCTAAATTCAATGTAATGCTTTTGGACATGGACATGGACTCTGAACCCCATAACTTTCTTGTTTCATTTAATTAATATGTATTTACCCATCTTTTAGTTTCATTTTAAGGTCATAACTTAAACATATCATTAAAATTCAATCTGTGGGCCTACATTCAAATTTGTGTAGGAGGAATTAAATTTATTTACACTGATTTTCATAAATGTCTTTTTTATTACTATTTATTATAAAAATGATTGTGGCAACAACACTTAATACTGTGTGTACCTTTTTATCATATTTTAAAGTGCACAATACATTCTTACTGACTGTGGACACAGTGTTGTACAGCAGATATCTCAGCATCTTAATCTTGCTTGACTGAAATTTTATGCCTCTTGATTAGTAACTTCCCATTTCCTCCTCCACCTAGCCCCCTGCAGCCACCATTCCACTCTGATCCATAAATTTGATTAAGAAACTTCGTATAGGTGGAATTGTGTGATATTTGTCTTGCTGTGATTATTGCTATAATGTAAGAGTGCTGTAAAATAATACGCTATCATGTTTTTAGATATATTGTTCCCATATGTTTAATGACTTATTTAGATAATATACTTGGTTAGTACATTCCAGTGTGCTTTTATTTAGAATAATTTAATATTAATTTGGTGGCTTGTTTTTGGATAATATCACTGTAGGTTTATATAATGTAAGAGGTCATGTTAAAATGGTCATGACAAAGAAATAGTAAGTTTTGCAATGACTAATGTACACATTGTTTTTGTAGATCATTTAGGATAATATCATAATCTCAGTAAAGTCAAAATTAATGTAGTTTATTCTGCCTTTCTGGCTACACATATATAGCAGAAGAGAATAGGAAAATAGCTGCTGCATATTTACTTTTGAAAGCACTAGGTAAATTAATATTACAACATAAATATCATATAAAGTGAAATAAAAACTGAAATTTCAATGCCCTCAAGTGACTTTTTTTTTTTTTTTTTTGAGATGGAGTCTCGCTCTGTCTCCCAAGCTGGAGTGCTGTGGCGCAATCTCGTTTCACTACAACCTCTGTCTCCCAGGTTAAAGCAATTCTCCTGCCTCAGCCTCCCAAGTAGCTGGGATTACAGGCTTGTGCCTCCACACTCAACTAATTTTTAAATATTTTTAGTAGAGACAGGGTTTCACCATATTGGTCATGCTCGTCTCAAACTCCTGACCTCAAATGATCTGCCTGCCTCAGCCTCCCAAAGTGCTGGGATTACAGGTGTGAGTCACTATGCCTGGCCCTCAAGTGACTCTTAAGCCATATTTGTGTCTAGGGGTGTAAACAAAACTGAATTAAAATTAACATTAGATATGTAAAAAAGGCTGTTGCAAATTATAAGGCAGGCCTTACATCAATTTCTGTTAAGAAATGTAGTGATTTTGCCTTCAGCAATTTTGATAAGCCAAACAATTCCAAACAATTATACTGCCTTTAGCTATGTGATTTTTAATCAATTTAAAAAAATTTCAATGTCTGCATTTTTTTTTTGCAAATAGGTCACTGACATTTAAAGATGAAGTTCTTTGATATGTATGTTATGATGTTTGTGTTTTAGAAACATTTTTGTTTCCCTTCAATTAAAAAAAGTCAGTTTCTCTGGAGCAATTGGAAAAATGACCAGCAAAATGAAGCTTGAACAAATACAAGAAGACTGAGAAGGATTCTTATAAACCATATTAAGGATTTTAAACTTTGACATAAATGTTGTTGAAAATCATTGAAAGACTTTATTAAGTGATTACTTTCCCTTTAAAAAGATCACCTTGCTTAGAATTAAGAATGAATTGAAGTAGATACAGTGGATTTAGATAGACCAGTGTTCAGTTTTCATAATCATAGCAGCAGTAATCTTCCTTGGAATAGGGTAAGAATAGTGAGAAGGAAAGAAGATAAAAAATGTCAGCAAAGAGAAGGTAGATGGATAAGTCCTGGATGTGTAGAGTGAAAGAAAAGGAAGTGAAAGAATGAATTACAGGTTTCTACCTTGAGCAACTAGATGAATACTTGTTTCTTCTTCTCAGAAAGTAAACACTGGAGGAGCAGTAATTACCTTTGGAAGAGAAGTAGAGATGCTGAATTGAGTACTGGAAAAGATTAGATACATCCCACAGCATATCCAACGAGAGATGTTTAGAAGATATTTAGCAATATTAGTCTGGAACTCAGGATGCTGGCCTGAATGGAGACAGTGTATTATTGTCTAGGAGAAAAAGAGACACAAATTGCTAATATCAGAAATAAAAAAGTGGACATAATTGCAGATTCCATGGACATTTAAAAGATAACAAAGGAATATTATGAGCAATTCTATGCCCATAAATTTAGTAACCTAGATGAAATGGACAAATTCCTTGAAAGACACATGAAATTTATATGAAAAGAAGTAGATAACCTGAAAATGCCTGTATCTATTTTAAAAATTGAATCAATTAATAGTCTTCCAAAACAGAAAGCACCAGGCTTTCTGATTCACAAGTACACTAGCAAATTTTACCAAACATTTAAGGAAAATATGCCAGTTCTCTACAATATATTTCAGAGGATAGAACAAGAGGAAATACTGTTCTGTGGGGCTAGTATCACTCTAATACCAAAAACACAAATTACAAGAAAACTACTAACCAGTATTTCTTGTGAGGATAGTTGCAAAATCCTCAACAAAATATTATCAAATTGAATCCAACAATGTATAAAACAATACACACTATAACCAAGTGGGGTTTTTCTCAGGTATGCAAGGTTGATTTCACATTTGAAAAATAAATGATTTCAACTTGCTAAAAAAGAAAAATGATTGGTCATCTAAATAGATACAGAAAATGCATCTGACAAAATCTAACATCAATTCATGATTGAAATTCTAAATAAATTAGGAATAGAGAGGAACTTCATCAACTTGATAAAGAATATCTATAAAAAACCTACAGCTAACATCATACTTAATGATGAGAAACTGGAAGCTTTCCCAGCAAGATTAGGAGCAAAGCAATTCTTTCCTCTCTCACCTCTCCTTTTCACTATTGTCCTGGGAGTCAAAAGTAACGAATGACATAGAGCTTGGGAAGAAATACCTCTGTTTTTGTTTGCAAATGATATGATCATCTATATAGGAAATCCAAAAGAATCATCAAACAAAAACTCCAGTAACTAATAATAGCAAGGATGTAGGATTCAGGGTTAACGTACAAAACTTACTTTTCTATATATCAGCAATGAACAAATGGGATTTAAAATGAGAAACACAGTATCATTTAAATCAGCACCCAAAAGTGAAATACTTACGTAAAAATCTAACAAAATATGTACAGCTCTATATCAGAAAATCTATAAAACTCAGATGAAAGAAGTCAAAGAAATTAATGGAGAGATATTCCATGTTCATGGATAGGAATACTCAATATTGTCAAAATGTCAGTTCTTCTTATTCGGCCTGTAGATTCTATGCAATCCCAGTAAAAATCTTAGCAAGTTCTTAGCATCAACTAACGGATTTTACAGTTTATATGGAGAGGCAGAAGATCTAGAGTAGTCAATACAACATTGAAGGAGAAGAACAAAGTTGGAGGACTGACACTATCTGACCTCAAGACTTTCTGTAAAGCTACAATAAGGCAGTTTGATGTTGGCAAAAGAACAGATAAATGGATCAATGGAACAGAATGGGGAGCCGAGAAATAGAGTCACATAAACATAGTCAACTAATCTTTGATGAATGAGCAGAGATATCACAAAGGAGCAAAGATTCTTTTCAACAAATGGCCCCAAAACAACTAGACATTCACATGTGGATGAGTCTAGAAACAGATCTTACATGTTTCACAAAAATCAGCTCAAACTGGGTCATAGACATAAGTGTAAAATCCAAAACCTATGAAACTCATAGAACATGATATAGGAGAAAATCTGGATGACTATGGGTGTGGTGATGACTTTTTAGATGCCACATCAAAGGCATAATATATGAAAGACATAACTGATAACCTAGACTTAATTAAAATTTAAAAGTTCTGCTCTGAAAAAGAAGATATTAATAGAATGAGAAAACAAGCCTCAGACTGGGAGAAAATATTTACAAAAGACACATCTGATAAAGGACTGTTAATCCAAAATATACAAAGAAATCTTGAGAATCTACGATAAGAACACAAACAACCTGATTAAAAGTGGGCCAAAGACCTTAACAGTTACTTCAACAAAGAAGATATGCAGATGACAAACATGTGAAAAGATGCTCAGCATCGTATGTCATCGGGGAAATGAAAATTAAAACAGAAGTGAGATACCACTACACACATATTAGAGTAAACAGAATCCAGAACACTGACCACACTAAATGCTGGTGAGGATGTGGACCCAACACCTCTCATTAATTGCTGATGGGAATGCAAAATAGTGCAGCTACTCTGGAAGACAGTTTGTCAATTTCTTACAAAACCAAGCACACTCTTATCATACTACTCAGCAGTCATACTCCCTGCTTTCACCAAAAGTAGTTGAAAATTTATGTACATACAAAAACCTGCACATGGATGTTTATAGCAGGTTTATTTATAATTGCCCAAACTTCAAAGCAACCAAGATGGCCCTCAGTAGGTGAATGGATAAATAAAATATGGTACATGTAGATAATGGAATATTATTCAGTGCTAAAAATAAACTATCAAACTGTGAAAAGACATAGAGGTACCTTAAATGTTTATTACTACATAAAAAAGCCAATCTGAAAATGGCTACATACAGCACAATTCCAACTATATGACATTCTGGAAAGGGCAAAAGTATATAGACAGCAAAAAGATGAGGAGCTGCAGGGATTTTGGTTAAGTGGGGTGAAGGATGAATAGGTAGACCACAAAGCAATTTTAGGGTACTGGAAAACTCTGTATGATGCTATAATGATTAATACATGTCACTAAGAGTGACCCCCAATGTAATTTATGTACTTTGGGTGATTATGATGTGTCAGTGTAGGTCCACCAGTTGTAACAAAGGTGTCATTCTCATGGGAAATGTTGATAATGTACAGGCAATGTATGTGTGGGGGAAGCTAGTGTATATGGGAATTTGTAGTTTTTGCTAAATTTTGCTGTGAACCTAAAACTTATCTGAATATATTGGCACAAGAGTTAAGGATGCATTTACTCATTCATTGTTGATGCTCTTGTGGACAGGAAGTAGAGTGAAAAGAATATAGTATGAATGGCCACATCAGAATTGTAGTTTGTTAGGAAGCAGGGTGACCTTGAACAAAACATTTACATTTGTATGACATCTAGTGATGTGGTTTGGTTTTGCCCCCACCCAAATATCAGCTTGAATTATAATCCCCACATGTCAAGGGTGGGGCCAGGTGGAGATAACTGAATCATGGGGTGGTCTCCCCCGTACTGTTGTCATGGTAGTGAATAAGGCTCAGAAGATCTGATGGTTTTATAAATGGGAATTCCCCTGCAGAAGCACTCTTTCCTTCCACCATGTAAGACGTGACTTTGCTCCTCATTCATCTTCAGCCATGACTGTGAGCCTTCCCATCCATGTGGAATTGTGAATCAGTTAAAACTCTTTATATATTACCCAGTCTCGAGTATGTCTTTATTAGCAGTGTGAGAACAGACTAATAGATCTAGTTTTCTCATTTATAAAATGGGGCTTATAATAACTACATCCTGGGTTATTGTGAGGACTGAATGAAGTAACTGAACCAGAGCATTTCATGTAGTGCTTGGTATATCAGAAAACCGTGATTCTTGGTGGGTGAGAATCAGCTGCAAAATAAGTGGGTTAATATTGAAGTGCCTTTGGTTATGGTTCAATGAATAAAGAGTAAACCTTTAAAAAATCAGAGTAAAATGGAAAATTGCTGAGAGGTGAAAATTGTCATTATATTTATTGCTTAATCATCCATTTTATTTTATATCAGCTATAAAAGAATAAGGTAGGCACTGTGCCAATCTCTGTTTACTATTTTCCAGAGTAAGGTAGACAAGACAGGGCAAAGTTTCACAGAGCTTCCATAAAATATAATTGACAAGAGTTAAATGGCATATGTCATTAAAGTGACAATATATGTACAAATGCTTCGAATACCTAATCCCATGGTATGTCAGGGAATGATGTCATAATTGAATCAAAAATATGTTAATTTCAGGAATAGAGATTAAAGAAAAATATATTATACAATGGGAATAGCAAAGAATAGCCCTGAGAATTCTATATTTATAGAGAATTTAGGTACTGAGGAGTCAGAACTGACCTTCGTTTCTTTTCTGTTTGTTCTGCAGAGACTATGGAAAAGTAGAATTTTTGAATTTGAATGAATTGATTTAATGAAAATGTATTTGATTCTTTTTTAACAGTAGGAGAAAATGAGCCATATTATTCATGAAATCTTGTGGTCAAGATGTGGTGTTTCTTCGGGGTAATATATATATTTTTGGTAGCAAAGCTGTTTGTATTGAGGCAGGCTATTAAAATAGTTTAAATTTTAATACTGATTAATATACGTATAGTAAATATTTATTTTACGTACTGGTGAATGTTTTAGGCTGATATATGAAGCCTAAGGATCAAGACAAATTTTAACAGAAAGTAATCTTGGGATGTGAAGTGAATTGCAGAATCTAATTTTATTTTACTAAAGAAAGTATATTGGATTTTTAATGTTCTGTGATAATCATTGTGAACATTATGTATTATATGTTTTGCTATTACTTTTAATGATCAATATTCTCATATTAAGACGAGAGGAGTCTCAAGAAGTTTAATTGCCCCAATGGTATGGCTGCGGTTTTATCGTATGCTCTTGTTTTCTTGTTGTTTTTTTTCGCCTAAATTATCTTATTTGAGAAGATTAGGAGTTTATGGCATAGTTGTGCAGAAAATGGACACAGCTCTGTGAATAAGCAGTGTTTTATTGTTATATCTAACATGTAAGGAATATTGTGTTTTCTGGATTCTAAGACACACATTTTCTGGAAAATATTTTACCTCTCTAAAACCAAAATACATCTTAAAATTGCATTAAATTTAATGGTGCAATTATGGTTCAATTGGAAGCATTTTTTGTTTTTAAATATAACATAAAAATAGTGAATATTGCAGTTCATTGTGTCTTTGATTTGATGAAATATGGTACCTGCTGTGTGTCTTAAAGGGTCAACATAATTTATTTGAACAAAAAATATAAGGGGAATGTGGTAATCAGGGTCAGGCTGGGTAAATGGCTTTGAAGTAGACAATGTTTTCCTTTATTCTCGCAAGGTTATGGTGTGAATTAAAACTCTAGCTCAATTCAGACACCATTATCTGTCTAATTTCTAAGGAAAGACTAGAGACTGGTTTATACCTAGAATTTTTGGAAGTCAGAAATAACTAACATGTAAACCCCTTGCAGGCAGGAACAATGGATAAAATGTATACTCCTCTTTTATTTTTTTTAAACACAGTTAGTGAAGTGTGCATTTAGGAATACAAATGAGTTTTCTAAATGAGTTTTCTATCACCCAGTTCAATCTATATGAGGTAAAGTGCTCTCAGAATTTCTGGAAGTTTTCTGATATGGCATTAGTTTGTCTGTGAAACTGACGGATTAAGTTTTTCATTCTCTATTTGTAAGGCATTATTTTATATGAGACTTGCAAATCACTTTAGAAGTTCCAAAGTGAAGTAAATATTTTTACATGTTCTTTCTTTCAGCAAATGTTATGTATTTCTAATGATACTGTTTAGCAATAATTACTTACTCTCATTAAAAGAAAACTCTTGAAACTGGAAAAGTAATAAAAAGCTTTCTTAATAATGTGCAGCTGGGACCAGTTTGATTTTTAAGAAGACAGAAATTAAGGAGTATTTATTTAATATAGCTAAAAAGATTAGCAATGAATGAAAGTTGCAATAATCAAGAACAGTGATGTTATTTATCATTATACAAATTTTATTGTTTTGAAATGTCATTTAAATGAAGTTTGGAACGTGGAATATCTTAAATATTCATTAAATTTCCCTCTACATACAAATTTAACACAATCCATTTCTTTTTGTCCTATCATTCTTTTTTACTACCACTTTTTATCTAGTAAGTAAATATTTAACCAAAATAAAATTGGACCTTCTTGTTTGCATTCTAAAGCTTGACAATGAATTTAAAAAGACAAAAGCATTTAAAATTTTTTATGCCAAATTTGTTTACCTGTCAGGCAAGGAAACATGCACATAAAGGTGAATACACTCAAACACACACACACACACACACCAGAGACACACACACAGACTCACAGACAGACACACAGACTCAACACATGCACATAGATACAGATACATACATGTACATCCACAGGCACATATATGGGCACAGACACAGACTTACAGACACACATACACATAGAGACACTCACGTAGAGACACACACACAGACTCAACACATGCACATAGACGACACAGACACATACATGTACACGTAGGCACATATATGGACACAGACTCAAACACACATACAGAGACACAGACACAGACACAGACTCACAGACACACACACTAGTGGAGAAATTCACTAATTTGCCGAAGGGGCAAAGTTTCAGGATTTTAAGTGGTAAAAAAGCAGAGTTCCTGGTGGATCTGCTAATTAAAGATTGAAAGCTTACTCCCTAACGTAGGAAAAATGAATTCACAGGTCTGTACCTATTTGGTTAAAATAAATCCTGTTGTTCAAAAGAAAAGTTTTTGTTCTTTCATCAGGAAAGAGTCTTCATTTAGGTCCAATAAGGGTCTGGTACATTAAAGTCACCCCAAGTGCTGAGTCCTTTTATCACTTCAGCTTGTCGGAATCGGTCGTGGTGAAGCATAGCACCCAGTTTTCATGTAACCTCTCCATGGTGTTGAATTTCAAACAAACCCACATCCAATTTTAAAAGGCCTTGAAAAATAAGTTATTACTGAAATCTCTGAGGTGGCAGAGAGACATAACACACAGGGAGAAGCCCTGGCAACCTTCACTTCTCTTCTCTCTTAGCTTATTTCCCTCTTTTATGTCTTCAAACAAGAAATGAATAAACAAACAACAAAGCCTTAGCCCACACAGGCCTCCCTTAAATTGAGGGGAAAATGACCAAGCAACAGGATCTTCCTTTCTTTTAGTGGCTCTTGCCTTTTATTTTTTTTTCTTATCAAATGTATAATTTTGAGATAATTGTAGGTTCACATGTAGTTATAAGAAATCATTTGGGAGATTATTTGTAATGCTTATCTGGGTTTTTTTTTTTTTTTTAATTGGATCTTTTTTCTTCCTTTGGTGAAGCAATATTTACTGACTAGAAATAGTGTGCCTAGGTAGCTGATCTTGAAGTTCTAGAGTTCACAGTCATGTTAACATGTTAGCTTTCCTGGATATCTGTATTTCTAAATAAGAAGTAAGGAGGATGAGACAAGAGTATCGCTTGAACTCAGGAGCCGGTGGTTGCAGTGAGCTGAGATTGCACCACTATACTCCAGCCTGGGCGACAGAGTGAGACTCCATCTCAACAACAAAAACAAAACAAAAAACCAGTAGTAGTCTAATGTATTTTTATATCAGCTGTTTTCCTTTTCCTATTCGTCATAATGTTAAACATAACTAAGAGTCTGTGGGACACATCACCTGCCTTTGAAACAGTAATATATATGTGGGAAAGAATTTTGAGAAGGTATTATTATAAATCACTTATCTGCTATATTATAATTTACCAGTACCTTATTGGGCTCCAATTGTTTAAACTTAATAAAGAATATTCAACTCCAGGTCAAAAAAAAATACAGATTCCATATGCCCTTCACAATCAGGATATTGATTGATACAGCCAAGGAAATCAGCTTGGCCCATGGAAAGAGGGACACCATACTTAAGCAAAAACATGACAACCAGTGTGTGACTCCTGCATGCCAAGGTATTCACAGCAAGGTCAAGAACGAATGCCTATAGCATAAATAAGTCCTCAAAAAGATGCTTATCTAACTTCCCCAGTGGTCACGAATTTTGTAAGACCATCTGGTACATGACTAACTGTGCATGTTTTACCAGAAAAAGCTTGCTATATAAAAGGATGTTTTCTGGAGGGTGAGTATAGAGATCCACTATTTCTCGGCCACTAGAGACATTGCTTCTGTTCTTAAGTTCCTATTAAATGTTTCTTGTTGAGAAACCGGATTTGTCAGCTTCTTTCTTTTGCCTCTGAGCTCCCTTATACTTTGTGAGTAGGTTCGCATAGACCAGTTCTATTAGTCTGTTCTCATGTTGCTAAAGATACACCCAAGACTGGGTAATTTGTAAAGAGAAAGAGGTTAAATGGACCCATAGTTCCATATGGCTGGGAGACCTCACAATCATGGCAAAAGGCAAAGGAGGAACAAAGTCACATCTTACCTTGCAGCAGATGAAAGAGAATGAGAACCAAGGGAAAGGGGTCTCCCCTTGTAAAACCGTTAGATCTCTTGAGAGTTATTCACTACCATGAGAACAGTATGGGGGAAACCACCCCCATGATTCAATTATCTTCCACCAGATCCTTCCCACAACACATGGGAATCGTGGGAGCTGCAAATCAAGATGAGATTTGGGTGGGGATACAGCGAAACCCTATCACCAGCTTGTTGAAACACCAAGGTGCAGAATGTTTCCATCACCATGAGGATCCCTGGTGTTGTCCTTTCCTAGCCATACCCCTATCCCTTCCGCCATCTCTGACCCCTGGCAACCACGAGTTTTTTCTCCCTTTCAATTATTTTCTCATTTTAAGAATGCTATATACATGGAATCGTGCAATATGTGACCATTTAGGTTGACTTGAAAAACCTCAGCATAATTCCCTTGAAATTCATCTCAATGATCATATAGATTTAGTTTATTCATTTCTATTGTTGAGTACCATAGTTTTTTGGACCATTCAGTGGTTAAACAACATGATTGTTTCCTGTTTTTCTGTTGGAACTACCATTTGATCCAGCAGTACCACTACTATGTATCCACACAAAGGAAAAGAAGTCATTATATGAAAAAGATACTTGCATACCCATGTTTATGGCAGCACAATTTGCAATTGCAAAAATATGGAACCAGCCCAAATGCCCATCAGTCAATGAGTGGATAAAGAAATTGTACACAAACACACACACACACGCACACACACACACACACACACCCCATAGCATACTATTCAGCCATAAAAAAGGAACAAAATAATGGCATTCACAGCAACCTATGTCGAATTGGAGACCATTATTCTAAGTGAAGTAATTCAGGAATGAAAAACCAAACATTATATGTTCTCACTCGTAAGTGGGAGCCAAGCTATGAGGATGCAAAGGCATAAGAATGATACAATGGATTTTGGGGACTCAGGAGAAAGGGTGGGAGGGGGGTGAGAGACAAAAGATCAAAAATTGGGTATAGTATATACTGCTCGGGTGATGCACCAGTATCTCACAAATCACCACTAAAGAGCTGATTCATGTAACCAAATACCACTTGTTCCCCCAAAACCTATGGAAATAAAAAATGAAAGAGAAAGCTGGCATGATCATTTGTGTACAGGTTTTTGGGTAGACATAGTTTCTATTAACCTAGGATAAATACGTAAGAGAAGAGTTGCTGGATCCTATGGTAATTATGTGTTTGGTTGTAAAATAAACTACCAAATTGTTTTCCACGGTGGCTGCACTATTAACCTTTCCCCAGCTATGTATGAGTGATTCCATTTCTCTGCATCCTTGCCATCATTTCCTGTTGCTGCAGTTTTTCACTTTGGCTATTCTGATAGTTGCGTACTGATACTGCATTGGGCCTTTACTTTGCATTTCCCTTATGGTTAATGACGTTGAACATCTTTTCATGTGTTTATTTGCCTGCCTTTTAAATAGAAACAGTTTACCTCTTCTCTTTACTTTCACTTTCATCCTTTACCCTGATGAGCAGATCTATTCAGACTCCCTCTATTTTGTACTTGCCTCTGGTTCCTGAGAAGCTGCATGAAAGAGCCTCGCTGTTGTGTCCGAGCCGGAGGGCTGATGTCCAGGTCCACGGCTCCATCTTCGGTTGGTCTCCGTTGTTCAGGTGCCAGAGCAGAGTTAGATTCTAGGCAGAGTGCAGAATTTTCTTGACTCCAGATCTCTACTGAATACAGTATGTAGGATTTTAAAAAACAGTATTTATTCCCAGTATCTCGTGGAATCCTTTCATTCAGATTCCTCATTTGCTTTCCAAAACTGTTTGAACAAGAATGTGGTTATTAGTCATCAGCCCAGTAATAAATACATTGCAGGAAAAAGATGTTCTCAGATGACAAACATAATATGCAATGAGGCATTTCTGCCTTCAATAAATACCTTTTTACATTACTCCCAGAGCTTTAGCCATTTAAAGCACAGGTTCTACAGCTTCTGATTGGATTATGAATTCTGTTGTTGACTTAAAGTGCCCAAGGACCGCAAGAGAAATGTGGGATTGAGACAGGCTAAGTTTATTAAGCTTATTGCAATAAGGAAAAACTCTGTTTTGAGAGAGTCTTAGCAAAGGTTCAAAAGAGAAAAGTCAGAGGGAGCATACTTTTCAAGTTTTACGCCATGGACTGCATGGTTTTAAGGTGGCACTTACAGAATAGGAAATTGGAATTGACGGTTTCTACTTGAAGCTGTAACTTTGGAGTTGGTTGTCACTGAGAAGTGAGGCTGTCAAAACAGTGAGCAAGTTGTTACTCTTCATAAGTAACATGTTTATTTGCTCACAGCCTTATCATCCAGGAGCAGGTAATTCCTGGAGCACACAACCAGATTATTTTGCTTGGTCTTAGAATTCGTTAACTTAAAGATAGGAAGTGATATTTTATTCTAGCACCGTTATCACAAGGAAAGGGAATTGTGCTGTTTTAGTTGAATTTCTTACCTCTTCGTTTCAAATCTACCCATCTTTTTCTGGCTTATGATATTGGACTTGGACCGTGTAAATATTGGTCTCTTACCAGCTGGCATGAAGCTAAGCTTTGTTAGTAGAAGGTGCTGGAGGGACACTGCAGGAAGAAGGGACTTTGTTCTGGTTCCAGCCTGATTCTTGGTGCTTACTCCTGTGGTGCTTGGTTAGCATGTGGGACATCCAGTGACACTCATCCCTGGCACGTTTGAGTGGCAATACCATTCCAAGCAGTTTCCTAAAGAGTTTCTTTGGCAACCCTTGAGGACAGTTTTCTAGACATATTCTGAGACTGTTGTAGTCCTCAGTGTGTTCTTCTTGAACCCCCAAAAGGTGGTTTTCTTCTCTCATGTTAGATTTTTTCATCATCCAGAAGTCATGGCTGTGCCCTCTCTGGTGAGGTCTGGATCTCAGTCATGCAGGGGTTGGGTTTCCAGGTTTTTTCCTTTTTTGGGTGCTCTGCCTCAGCCCTATATATTCCTTCTATGTCCACTATTGGTGTATTTTTAGAGTTAGTTTTAACCTTTTCATATTAATAGTTAATTTCTTGTTAATAATTTTTTATGGTAAACTCTTCCTGGTCAAATTACTGTAAGGGCTTTGTCTTCTGATTGGATCCTGACTGATACAGAATTGCTGCTAGATTGGTTTCAGGAGATGTGTTTAAAAAGATTGGAGATTGGCATTTGGGATTGGTTTGGTCATGCCTTAGGATTTGAACACAGTACTGGGCTCTTTGTGTATGGAAACTGGGATGCCAGAAATCTGCTTGCGGTGGAATCCTGATCAGCCTGTCACCTATAGCTGACTGCAATGAAAGCCAACTGAAGCAGGTGGCTAGCAAACTGCCAGTGTCATTGCATTGAACATTATGGCAGCCATGATGGCTGTAAGACGTATGATATGGAATGATTTCTCCCAGGGCACACTGGAGTGCTTACAGAATGAAAACAATGAGCTCAGGGTCTTGAACTCTCAGCTAAAGCCACAGACGGAGAACCAGAGAGCTTCTATGATGGCTGTAAGTAATAGGTACTCTAGCTAGAGGGCTGACACTGCTAAAACTAAAAACAAAATTAAAATGCTTTGGTTTTGAATTTTAATGCCACTTCATTCACTTCTCGCCAAGTTTTTATTTGAAAGTTAGGTTACTAACTGGGAAAGAATAGAATCCTGAATGAATTTGGAATGGGTACATATATTTGGACACACATGAAACTGGCTGTCTTGAACCCCCAGGTCATTCTGAGCCTCCCTTACCACTTGAACATAACTGCCTCCTCCTGTGTCTGAGGTGACTACCCCATCTTTGGTTGAAAATTTTGTGATAACCTCACCAGGAGCAAAGGCTTTGAAAGTGGATGTGCATCCTTCTCAAGACTTAACACAAGCAATTCGGGTTGTTTCTACACCCCTTGCAAGCAGGAAAATCTCCACATACTCCAAGGGAACAGGTACATATAACACAGAGGTGATAGTTTACACACAAAAAAATGTGCAAGATTTTGCTATTACATGTGTTCTGAAATCTGGGGAACATTGTAAGAATAGATCTGAAGGGTGCTAGACCAAAGAGGGCAGAATATAACAATTAGGCTGAATTCATTGGTAAGACTATACTTATTAGAGAGCCCAGATTTAGCATGTTAGCTTGTGCAACTTGAGTTGACTCCAATAGCTTACTTGGTTGGTTGACTGAGACTTATACTTAGTGGTGGCCTATGTTAAATGAGTTTGAGATGCCAGAACTTCCCTGGCATGAATTGGAGAAGTAATAGAGATATTGGAGTGGATTTGTCAAGTGATACCTACACATGTATCTCCTACAATGTTCTATGAGATGGCTAGAAGATACTCTTTTTGTTAAGGCATTGGGAAATACATTGATGAGGACAGTGCCTTATTCTTTGAAATGATGGGTCTGGATCTCAGACTTTTTTTTCCTCCAGACCATGGGGGATACCACCATTGATATGTGTTTGCTGATTTCAGCTGTGATAATGGGAATTCCAGAGTAGTCAAAGCCAAGTGACAGTCCTTAGCCACCAAAGACAAAGTGGACTCATTTACTGTGTGGACAGAGACATGCCAGGAATCACAATGCCTTAGCTCAAAGGGACTTGGGGTGGTTGTTAATTTGTCACAGTGTCCACGAGAACAAATAGGTAACCCACTGGAGTATTGCCTCATTTATATAATATTAAAATCTCAAGAACCAGTAGCCAAAACAGCTTGAGTCACCACATTGGAGAGTTATGACTCTTGCCCCGTTTCCAGACCAAAGTCAATTCAAAGGCACAGAATTCCTGGCTGAAGCATAGCCTGTGCCTCCTTACCATTTTAACCACACATACCATAACTCTTCCTTCAAGGCTTCCCTAAAGGCACCTCTAAACTTTACTAGAGTGTCTGTACCCTGAGGAAGAGGAAATACCCAGTGCTTTTGGAGTTACTGTCTTTAAACTGTCACTAATTTTTGGTTCCTGGAGACCCTTCAAATTATGAACTATCAGTTAAAATAGGAGTTTACAGTGGCCAGAAGATAGATGGAAACTTACCTCATTTCTGACTCAGGATGGGCTGGGTGGGTCCATGGACTCAACCTGTGATTATTTTTTCAGTTGCTGAACGTTTAATTTCAATGCTTTTTGGCCCCTTATGAAATAACCAGACCAGCACATTAATCCACAGGATGAGGGCCATTATGGTAGGAAGAGCCAAATGCAACCCCCTGGAATTTCACTTAACCTACCACCATAGCAAACCAGAAGCAACACTGCAGCTTTGGGGGAACTGAAGATATCAATGCCATTTTCAAAGTCTTGAAAAAAGTCTTTACACTTTTATCACATCCCCATTTAATTCACCTGTTTGGTCTGTGCAGAAGTTAGGTGGATCTTTTACAATAACTGTCAGTAACTGTGAACTATTATAAATTTCATCAGTGGATCAGTCAAGTGCTGACAGTTTTTCCAGATGTAATATTTTTATTGGGAAAAATCAGCATGGCATATAGTAGTTTCCATATAGCTATTCACCTGGCTAATAACTGTTTAGCAAGACCAATTTGAAAGTGATCTCTAGAAATGTGTACTGCTTGAATGCTATCTACTTTGTATCATTACAGAGGTTTCAAAATTGTCTTGTATGTAATAGTTTAATACGTATTTGCTGAGTTAACTGAGCATGTTATTCCCTCATGCCTTAAACCAAACGTGCTATCAAGAGAGAAAAAGGAGCAATAGTGGAAAAAAAATAGAGAATTTGCAATGCAGGTAATAAGGGTAAAAGAACAAAGCCAGCCCAAAATATCTGATGATCTATGGATTATTAAAATGTGGAAAAGAATAACTACACTGTGAAAATGCATACAATGATGTGTGTGCAGTCACCTTTATAAGTACATGGGAGGGTTCTTCTCCAAATATTTAGGAAAGGAAACCCTACACAGAATGTATTGTCTAGCTAGCATATGTTCTGTGATTGAACCATTCTTTCTTTTTTAAAACTTTTTTTTTTTTTTGAGACAGAGTCTCACTCTGTTGCCCAGGTTGGAGTACAGTGTGGCTCACCACAACCTCCACCTGCCGGGTTCAAGTGATTCTCCTGCCTCAGCCTCCCAGGTAGTAGGTGTTACAGGCTTGCACAAGGATGCCTGGCAATTTTTTTTTTTTTGTATTTTTAATAGAGACAAGGTTTTGCCATGTTGGCCAGGATGGTCTCCATCTCCTGACTTCAAGTGATCTGCCTGCCTCAGCCTCATAAAGTGCTAGGATTACAGGTGTGAGCCACGATGACTGGCCAAGGACCATTATTTCTTATGTGTCTTGCTAGTTCTTAAGGAAATAAGATTACTGAAAAGATAGGCAGATTGTTCCTGAAAATAACACAGAAACTTACTTACAAGACTTCTGTGAATAGGACCAAGTGTGTGAGAGCTCTGTTCTGGAATCAAACTTGTCTCTAAACCATCTTTAACTTTAAAATGAAGGTTCCATATTAAAAATTTTTGTTAGGAAATATATATAATTGTGCATCATAGAGGAAAAATGACTTTTGCCATTTAAAGTAATTTTATGTACTATCATTTTTATTTTTAAACTATCATTTTCTATCCTGAATTATGCTGAGGTTTATTACTATTGGTACAAAACAATAATAGCTAACAATAAATTATCAAGTTCTGTTAAATCTTTTGTTTTTAATTTTACTCTGTGCTAAAAATCACAAGTAACAAGTTTAAAATTACATAAATTGGCACATTATTATATGTAATTTATTCATGGAGGCTATTTTTAGAAAATTCTAAATTAACCTATTAGGCCCTGGCTATACAGATTCACATACACAAACATATGCACCTGCACAGATATGGGCCCCCTGCTAATTAATGTTCAAACATATAAGATATAATATCAGGATTTATGATTTGCTGTTCTATATAGTAGCAATTTAAGAAAAATACTCTGTATCACACTCTCACACTTGCCAGAAAATGAAAATGGTTTTAGATTTCCATAAACATTTCTGATGCTGACATATATTTCATATCTTAGACATCTTTCAGTGTTGATAGTTGTAATCAAGATTGCATATTTAATTAAATGAAACTATTAGCACCTTCACAGAAGTTTAAGCAGTACACTGTGTTATAAATAGAAGAACTTAATTGCTATTCATTTCTGTAGTCATGACACAAATAATTATGGGAAATTGCCATAATGAAGAATATATGTGCATACACATGCTCTTTGATATATATATGTGAAAATTAGAGTGGTACCAAACTGTGTAATTCTTATTTCTGTTGATAATACCAGCGAAGTTCTTTGCCTCCCTCCCCTCTTCAGGGTTTTCTCTTCCTACTGACCAATTCCTTTCTCAATGTTGCAGCCGGCCTCCTCCCGAGGGACCAGGGGAGGCGGCTCTTACTAGTGTTCTAGCTGGATTCTCTCATCATGACTCCTGCCTAGTGCTTCTGTAACTAGAGTTGGAAGTGAGTGTTTTGCCGTGGTGTCCCACTCTTGATCCAACCAACTCCTCTTTTGGGCCTTGACAAAGCTGTCTTATTCCTGGTACTCTATCTAGGAATCTGGACAAAATTCCACACCTTGGATTCAAAAGCCCTTTCAGAGATAGCACCCAGTGCCTTGCTAACAGAAAACGTGGGTCCTTTTGGTGCTTTTTGCCTTTGAATGAGCTTGGCCACATGCCCCCTTACCATCATCTTGGTGATGATTCCTTCTTTTTTTTAGGAGAAAATTCTCTCAAGTGACAGTATATTGTATTAATGCAATATCATATATGATCTGTACCGGAACTCCATAACTGGTGGATCGCGACCCACTGGTATGGGAGGTAACAAGTCTGCTACCATCTTCATCAGTTCAGCTCCTGGGACAGCCTGGTAGGATCTGGATAAAAATAGCCTTGTCTCTTTAATTCTGTATAAGGTTGGTACTGTATTGTTTAGGGGCCTTATACTTTCTACCATTTCAAGTAGCATCCTCGGGGTACAGACAGATATAAATAATGTAGATAAAGATTTAGCAATCCAAGAAAATAATTGGCAGACATGAGTGAATTTTAACGTATTTGCAAAGCAATCGCATGAGCATGTAACTCAGAACAGCATGTGGCAGAATAAATCACCTGCAGACTGTTTTCTAATCTTTGCCATCTTAATGGAATAGCAAATTTGCTTATAGGTGTCCCTGAGATAGGGGTGTAAATGGAGATAAATGATATATTTGGGTTTTTTTTTCCGGGTCTCAAATATGGGCTTTTACAGTCTAAAAACTATCAGGTATACTCTTGATTTTTGTTTAGTCTTTAAGTGATTTACTAATCTTTTCAATATGTTGCCTTCAAATTATACTATAAAGTAACACAAAATTCAAATATTCATATTTTATAAATTAAAATAATTCAAGGTAATTAATGGCTGACTTTTTTCTAGGTCATGGTCAGTTATATGATTTTTAAATATTTACATTTCTCTTTTTTATTTTTATTTATTTATTTATTGAGATGGAGTCTTGCTCTGTTGAACAGTCTGGAGTGCAGTGGTGTGGTATCAGCTCATGGCAATCTCCACCTCCCAGGTTCAAGCAATTCTCCTGCCTCAGCCTCCATTGCCATAATGCAGAATATATGTATATACATATGCTCTTTGATATTTGTGTGTGTATGTGTATGTCTGTGTGTATATAATCTCTCAAAATTGTTTTTTTATGAATATTTACTCAACATTTTGGTTGACTAATCAGTTTTAAAAATTAAAAACCTTAAAATCCCTTTAAAAAAAGTATTAAAATATCATTTCATATAGATGTGATGTGCTTTTCCTTTTACTAAAGTAAAAAAATTTTTCCTTTTACTAAAGTAAAGTATAAAATCAGGGTGGTAGTAAACGCGTAATCCTTATTTCTGTTGATGATACCAGTGCAGGTCTTTGCCTTCTTCCCCTCCTCAGACTTTTCTCTTCCCTGTAACCAGTTCCTTCCTCAGTGTTGCTGTGGCCTCCTCCCGTGGTACCAGGGGAGGGGTGGTCTTACTAGTGTACTTACTACAGGCACGCTCCACCACGCATGGCTAATTTTTGTATTTTTAGTAGAGACAGAGTTTCACCATGTTGGCCAGGCTGGTCTTGAACTCCTGATCTCAGGTTATCTGCCTACCTCTGCCTCCCAAAATGCTGGGATTACAGGAGTGAGCCATCATGCCTGGACAAAGATTTATATTTCAATGAAAAATTAGAGTTGATACTGCTTAAACAATGTACAGTTGTTAAAGTTTGGAGTTTATACTCCTTAAGCAATATGCACTTGTTAGGCAGACATCAGATAATATTTGCTCAATGTATTGGCCCAGAAGAGGAGGCAATAAATAAGTAGGAGAGCAGTTTGGGGGAAGGGGTTGTTACTGGCAGGGAATCCTAGGCAAGATCCAGGAGATATTAAGGTGGAAGAGACTGTTAGTGTTAAAATTAACTAAACATATACTTACAGCTATGGTTGCTTGTCCTATGCATTGTTCCTGGCACACTGAGGCTGAACACATGTTACCCACTATCAGTTATATTATTAATGAGCATTATCTATATATTTAGAAAGACTTTATTCATTTCCTAGAACTGTCATAACAAATATACACAAACAATTTGCCTTAAAACAACAGAAATTTATTCTTTCATGACTCTGGAGGCCGAAGTCTAAAATCAAGGTGTCTGTGGGGTTGGTTACTTCTGGAGCTCTAAGCATCAATCTGTTCCATGTTTCTCTTCAAGCTCTTTGTGGCTGGTGGCACTTTTTGGTGTTCCTTATCTTGTAGACCCATGATTTCAATTCATGCCTCTGTCTTCACACTGCCTTTTCCTTTGTGTTTGTATTTTCTTTAATTATAAGGACGCTTGTTACTGGATGTAGGGCCCACACAGTAATCCAGCACAATCTCATCTCAAGATCCTCAGTGTAATTACATATCCAAAAACCTTTTTTCCAAATAGGGTCACATGCATTATCACACTGTGTTATGTGATAAATGTGTTCCAAGTGGATACATCTTTGTGTGTGGGGGTAACCAATCTACTACAGCCTCAAAATGTGTTAAAGTCAGTTCTGAATTTCTTAGGAAACTAGGTCTAAAGTATTTATGTAAATGAGAATGACGTGAATTATTTATTAAATGCAAATTTCTGAACTGTTTCCCAGAGAATGCCCAGTTATGTGAGTGTTGAGGAAGCACCACAGATATTTCTGTTGTAGGTAATTCTTTGATACATTTTTGAGAAACATAGCAGACTGATATTTGAGGTGGCTGAATAAAATATTTACCTCAAACTTTAGTAAAAACAAAAGTATATCACATATAAATAAAGTGATATTTTAATACTTTTTAAAAAGGGATTTAAGAGGTTTTTAACTTTAAAAACTGATTAGTCAACCAAAATGTTGAATAAATATTCATCAAAATAAACCATTTTGAGAGATTATATTACAAAATTAATTAAAAAATTTTTCTTCCAGTTCTTATCTGCCAAAATAAAACTTGGAAGCATTTAGCAATGGCTGGGAAAGGAGAGGTAAGTGCACTAGAGTACGGGATTTGGGACTGTCTCTATTTTGCCTGTTTCCATTGGCTCCCATTATCCCTTTTTTTTCCAGATCTTGTCCTGTGTTAGGATCTTTCTCAGGGCCACTCTTGTCCCATAGCACATGACTCCATTGCTACAGACTTAATAGCTCAAATTATCAGAATTAAAGTCATTTAAAGGAACCTGGAAATTTTTTCATTTGGTAGGAATAGTTCAACGTGGTATGTGTGAAGGAGGCTGCATGTGTCTGTGTGTATGTGTGCATGTGAGTGTGAGTATGCATGTGTAATATGATGTGTTTTAAAAACAGATATTCTTTTGTTTAGATGCAGATCTCCCATGTTGCTAATTGAAAATGGAGTTTTTAACTAAAAAAGGGGGGTTAATGCAGAGGCCAAAGGAAATAGCATTTTTGGGAAACAAAGAATTGCAGTTCAGGTACAAATCAGGGCAGCCCTGAATAGTGTTTTGTATGTGAAGCTCAGGAGGGGTTTTTTTAATAGAGATTTCCATAAAAGTTGTTTTTAGAACTTTTCCCCGGCTGGGAAGAAATCTGAAATCACAAACCCATTCTGATTGGTTAGTTAATTAGGATTCTCCCAGCTGAGGGGCAGTGGAGGTTGGAGGATACAGACTTTAGTTGTTTGTCTAAGTCTGCTAGAACATTTTGTGGTTTGACTTTCAGCAGGGGTAACTGCAGTCCTCTCCCCACCTCCCAACTCTGCTTTAGAAAGCCTTAGTCTTAGTTACTTAATTTTCTTTTGTTGGGTTGTAGGTGCTGATATGGTTTGGCTTTGTGTCCCCACTCAAATCTCATCTCAAATGGTAATCTCCGCGTGTGGGGGAAGGGACCTGTAATCCCCATGTGTCGAGGGAGGGAGGTGATAGGATCATGGGGGCAGTTTCTCCCATGCTGTTCTTGTGACAGCAAGTGAGTTCTCAAGAGATCTGATGGTTTTATAAGTGTTTGACAGCTTTTCCTTCACCTGCTCACACTCCCTCCAGCCGCCTTGTAAAGAAGGTGCTTTCTTCCTCCTCTAACATGATTATACATTTCCCGAGGCCCCCAAGCCATGTGAAACTAGTTTAATTTATAAACCTCCTTTTTTGGAAAATAAATTACTCAGTCTCAGGTAGTAACTTTATAGCAGTGTGAGAACAGACTAATACAGATACCTGTTAATGCCTTGCTTCTCAAAGGATGATCTGTGACTGGCAGCATTGTCATGACCCGGGAATTTATTAGAAATGCAGAATCTTAGTCCTCATCCAGAACTACTGAATCAGAATCTGTATTTTAACTAATTTCCCCAAGGAATTTCTGGGCTCATTAAACTTTGAGAACTGAACAAACTTATAAAATGCTTCGATAGATCAGCAGTTGCTTTTAATACAGGAGACAGTCTTTATAAGGGTTTCTAGGATCTGATCCTTGGTGTGCATCTAAGTCTGTGGGAAGATTTATATCTACAGATTGCTGAGTTGTACATCACATTGCTAGGGAAAAAGTGAGCTTTTATTGAAAAAAATGCATGAAGTTTAATGTTCTTTTCTTGTATGAAGACAGATCCTTAGAATTTTTCAAATAATTTGCCTTTAAAAGGGTCTAGGTTTGTTAATGATCAATATAAATTAGAAGCCCACCAGTACTTATTTTAAAATAGATTTTACATAGAAAATCGTGTACAATATGTTTTCTCTCTCTTTTTTGAGACGGAGTCTTGCTCTGTCACCCAGGCTGGAGTGTAGTGGTGCGATCTCAGCTCTCCGCAACCTCCACCTCCTGGGTTCTAGCCTTTCTCCTACCTCAGTCTCCTGAGTAGCTGGGATTACAGGTGCCTGCCACCAGTCCCCACTAATTGTTTTGTATTTGTAGTAAAGACAGGATTTCATCATGTTGGCCAGGCTGATCTTGAACCCTTGACCTCGTGTGATCCACCTACCTTGGCCTCCCAATGTGCTGGGATTACAGGCATGAGCCATCACACCTGGCTGTTATTTCTTTTTTAATTTAAGATATGTCCATGAAGTGTTATAACATGTAAAATCCACATTGTAAACTGTATTTAAAATTAATACAGTTGAAAACTGAAGCAGGATAGAAAGCAATTGAGCAACAGACCAAGGAGAGATAAAATTTTGGGATATGAAAGTGTCTCTTCACATTAGTGAGGAAAGATATTTTGTTCAGTAAATGATATTGGACCACCTATCTAAACATTTATGAAGAAGTGGATTTTAAAAATATCATACCCAAGGT
The DNA here is from genome assembly GCF_009761245.1 of Sapajus apella. Lineage (NCBI taxonomy): Eukaryota > Metazoa > Chordata > Mammalia > Primates > Cebidae > Sapajus > Sapajus apella. The sequence continues at coordinate 37,464,478 of NW_022436949.1, forward strand.
AAGTTCTAGGTCAGTGTTTGTAAACACTGTTTTTTTAATTGGGTGCAATGAGTCATATAAAATATATGTTTCTCCTAATTCATCCTCTCTCTCTGGAATTTTAATAACACAGATTTACTCTACATCAGTTTCTGTACTATGGCCCTTTGGAGTGTCATTAACAATTTTAATATATAACATTTTTGTCCTCCCTAGCCCCAGCAATTTTGCCCCATTGGGGATAGTGTAACCTCCAATGAGAATGCATGTTTAAGAATCTAGAAGAAGTAAAGTTTTAAATGTAAAAGAATAATTGCTATAATTTTAATTATGGCATTCTTTCTAAAATTCATATTGTAGCTTAATCCTCATTTTGGCAGTATTAAGAGGTGAAGCCTGTTGGGAAATGATTAAGTCAAGAGTGCCTCTCCCTTCATGAGTGGATTAGTGCCTTGTAAAAGGGCTGGAGGGAGCTAGTTTAACCCAATTTTCCTTGCATCTTCCACCATGGGAGGACACCTAGACAGTGCCTTCTATGAGGAATGGGTCCTCAGGGGACGTTGAAACAGCTGGATTCTTGATCTTGAACTTCCCAGCCTTCCAATATGTGAGAAATAAGTTTCTCTGTTTTTTAAATTACCTGTTCCCACGTGTTTTATTACAGCAGGACAAATGGATGAAGATAATAATGAAAGAATAAGACACAAATTTAAGCGAAGGTTTGTAATTTTAGAGTGATTAAATCCCTTCTGAAAAAAATGACAAAACAGAAATTGCATAAAAAGATATATGCATATATTAAACTACATATTTAAAAAATCTACTGAACTGTAAAAATCATCATAAACAAACCTTTAAAATTTTGTGTCTACATCCATGCCGAAAAATACACATCAGAAAGTTAACAATGGTTCTTTTCTTATTGAGATTATGCATTTAAAACCTTTCATACATGCATTTTCCACAGTGAGCATCACAACATGTTCAACATCCCAGATCCAAAACTCCAAAATCCAAAATGTTCCTAAATCTGAGACTTTTTGAGGACTAACATCACATTCAAAGGAAATGTTTCTTGGCATATTTTGGATTTTAAAGTTTGGATTTGAGATGCTCAACTGGTGTATCTGAAAAAATGTCCAAATTCCAAAACACTTGAGTTGCCAAGCATTTTTGATAGGGATACTCAACCTGTATTATACTTAGAAAATATTTAAAATTATAGCTTTTTAATGGATGCCTATGATTATGTTATTTAATCCACTCACCTAGCTCAAAAGGATCTTGTTGTATTTTCCACTAGATATTTGAGAATACATGCTTTAGAGCGATTACCCAAGTTCCTTTAGTTAGTAAATGTTAGAGCTTGAATTTGAATCTGAGAATTTTTGATCAAAGTGTTTGAAGTTCCCATAATGTATGATTTTCTCTGTGCTGTGTTTTAAAAATTAGAGCCATTATCTGTGATTTCTAAACCAGTCAACTCAAATTTCGTAATTTTTTTGCTTCTATTTTAGATGTAGTTTGATTGGCTGGTTGATGGGATGCATACACTTTATAAACTTGGGACTCAGAATTTTGGCATAGTCAAGTTTCTTAGTCAAATTGTCTTAATTAGAAAAGTATATAACTCTTTAATTAGTTTCTTTTATGCATAAAGTCAATAACCTATTAAAAAACATTGCTGGCCTCAGTAGTTTTTTGTTTTCCTAATTGATTTCTACTCTGTCTCCCTGTGTGTGTGATAGTTGAGTCTGCATGCAGTATTCCAAATTCTTGTTGTACTTGGCTTTATTTTTAATGCTTCAGGTCTTAGCACTACTCACAAATAAATATTTTATAAAACATTGATGGTCCTTCTTGTATAATAAGTCAGAGTTTATTTGAACTCCAGAGTCTATATCAACTTTTAATTCATAATTTGTATGTAAGTATAAATAATGCCTTTCTTCTATACTTGGAGATAAACCTTTTTGATTTTAACTCTTGAATTCCTTGAAATGTGTTTCAGAGGAAAATGATTTTTTTAGAGCCTTTTCTGTTTCGTCCACTTGCTGAGAAATGGGAAGGAGGAAAGGATCTGGTCATAATGGAGAATGTGCCCCTTACTTTTTGTTTTCTTCCTGTTTTCAACTTTTTGTCTTGCCAAGTAAGGATGCTTCAAACTGAAAAGCAGGTTAACAATTATGGAAATTTTATACATAAAAATATATTTTGTGAGGTCAGGAGTTCAAGACCAGCTTGGCCAACACGGTGAAACCCCATCTCTACTAGAAATACAAAAGTAGCTGGACGTGGTGGCACATACCTGTAATCCTGGCTACTCGGGAGGCTGAGGCAGGGGAATCACTTGATCCCAGGAGGTGGAGATTTCAGTGAGCCAAGATTGTGACACTTCACTCAAACCTGGGTGACAGAGCAAGACTCTGTCTCAAAAATATATATATACACACACACATATATATATTGCACTATAAAGTAGAATGAAATAACTTTGAGTTAAAGGACAGTCTGTATCAGTCCATTTTGTGTTGTTATAAAGGAATATTTGAGACAGGGTGATTTATAAAGAAAAGAGGTTTATTTCCTTCACAGTTCTGCAGACTCTGTAAGAAGTGTAGTGCCAGCTTCTGCATCTGGCGAGGCCTCAGGAAGCTTATAATCGTGGCTTATAATCAGCAAAGGGGAAGCCGATGTATCACATGGTGAGAGAAGGAGCAAGAGAGGGAAGAGGAGGTGCCAGGCTCTTTAAACCACTAGCTCTTGCCCGAACTGATAGAGCAAGAATGAACTCATGACAATGGGGAGGGAGGGCACCAAGCTACATTTCAACATGAGATTTAGAGTAGACAAACATCCAAACCGCGTCACAGTCCTTCCCAAGAAAAGATAGTCAGATAGTCATAACCTTATCAGCAGAAATTTTACTTCTAACAAAAAGTTTATATATTCAGCCTCTTCTGATTCTTGTGGTGTGCTTATTTCCTGATCCTTTTGTCAGTTTGGGACTTATATTCATTCCCAAGTATCTGTTTTTAGTATAATTGTTGTCCCAAATCCATGGTCACAAAGGTATGCCGGAGAAATTGAAAGCAACTTTTAACACAGTTCCCCTCGATTCAGAACATTCTGGCAGTACTGAGAGAAGTTGAACAATGGCCCCTGTTACTTTGATTCTTCAGTGATCTCCTGACGTTCTGGGAAGAAAGTGGGTGCTGGCAAGCCAGGTTGCTGTAAGGAGGTGGGCCAAGTTTTATACAATTCAGGTCTAGGGAAGCACAACTTGGTTCCTGGTTTCCAAGGCAGAGCTGTCACGAATTCATCCGGCAATCATGAAGTAGACTCATAGACAGGCTCCTGTTTGTTAGCTCACTTACAAATTGGTGGTGCAAGCACATTTGCCTAGGTGACGTTTAATCTCCTTAAGACAGCTACTTTTCAGTGTTTAATATGGTATATGCATACATGCAACCTGCTGAGAATAGTTCATTTTGTGTGTAGTCATTAGGGTAATTCAGAGATGACGGCTGTCAAGAGTTTTTTAAGCTTATTTGCTGATCCTATGCATGTTACAAAGTAATGAAGCTGAATATCTTTAGAGGTAGTCATTATTTTCATTTAAAGAGTCGTCACTATATGAAATGTCTCTTAAGAGCTCAAAAATTAGTTTATATTCAATATTACACTAATACCCTTTACTCTCAAATATTCGAACCTATAAAATTGTTTTGAACCTATGGAATTTTATGTTGATTTTTTTTGGTACTTGTATCTAATTTATTTCCTAATTATATATTATACAAGCATAGTAAATCTGTTTACAGTCTTGGACACTAAGCATTGTGGAAGTAAGACTCGATTGAAGATAATCTAAGGAGATAAATGTGTCACGCCTGTAATCCCAGCACTTTGGGAGGCCAAGGTGGGTGGATCACGAGATCAAGAGATGGAGACCATCCTGGCCAACATGGTGAAACTCTGTCTATACTAAAAAAAATACAAAAATTAGCTGGGCATGGTGGCGCGCCCCTGTAGTCCCAGCTACTCGGAAGGCTGAGGCAGGAGAATTGCTTGAACTCGGGAGGCGGAGGTTGCAGTGAGCCGAGATCACGCCACTGCACTCCAGCCTGGCGCCTGGTGACGGAGTGAGACTCTGACTCAAAAAAAAAAAAAAAAAAAAGGAAAAAAGAGATAAATGTGGAGAAATTAAGTTAAAATGAACTCAGATGAGAAAGTGTTGCAACAAACATGAAAATGTGTTCCTCTTCAACGTTTTATTGCATATATATGTATATGTATGTGTGTGCACACCTATGTGTTTATATGTTTCTAGTTTGTCACTGTGTCCTGCCACTTGGTTTATTATTTCTAGTAAATAGTGAAAAGAGCCTCAAAATTTGTAGAAAAATTGGCGTTTATTACCAAGGGAAATTATTTACCATATTCTTTTTTTGTTGTAGAATTGTGAACTATAAATGTAAAAAGTCCAAACATTTATATATAAGTTGAATGCAGTTAGAGCTACATTCTAATCTTCCGTTTTGTTTTTTAGAAATTGGTTGACCTAAATGGCTGAGGATATAATATTGGGAATATGGAGATTTGGTTTCTAGTCTATGATGAGCTGTGTAATTTTAGATAAACCACTTAAACTTAAGACTTAAACTTTAGTCTTTCGTTCCCATGTTGTAAGATAAGATATGATTTAAAGTCTGACGTATTTGTAAATCTAAGAGTCCACGTGTTAGAAGAGAGTCAGGTGCTTCAAGCAAGCATAAGTATCAGAAACAGATAAGACATTAACAGAAATCCTGGAGACATAGTTTTCTGGAGTTTGATTCCACCAGGTCAACAATAGGACAAAAGGGACCAGCTGGACATTGACACTGACATTAAGTCTTTAGGAAAAAATATGGTTGAATGTGCAATCGGAAAGAGTCCATTCGTATATCAGAACTCACATGAAAAATATTAGAAAGTTACAGAGTTGCTGGCAAGAGGAAATACACTCTATATGAATACCTGGTGTGTGCCAAGTACTGAGGTGGTCATCACTTGATTTTATTTTACCTTTCATTTGCCATGAAAGTAAGGGGATTTTCCCCTAAAACAAGAATTACCTAAACCATGAAGATTAAGTGATTGTCTAACATCACATTAAGTTAGAACTTGGACTCTGCCCATGTTCTAATACTACTAATAATTAATTAGTTACCATACTGGTTGCCAAACCTAGGTGATCATTAGAGTTCTGTAGGTACAGTTTAAAATACAGAAGGCCAGGAATCATCCTAGACTCCTAGAATAAAAACTGTGGGCATGGTGCCATGGAATGTTTTGCAAGAGAGTTCTCCAAAATAATGCCTTTTTGAGAAAGAAGGTGATCAAAAATCCATGCAGGCAAGAAAGAGGACTGAAGAATAGTGACTGTGTGTGCCACACTCTATACTATTTGATTATTGAGGCAGTTTTCCACCACTTCTGAAATTTTAGCTTCTATATATATTTTACTTCTATCCATCTCAAATCTTATAACCTATTCTACTACATTGAATTTGTTGTTCAGTGTTCAAATACTGAAAGAGAAAAAATAGTTTCATTTTCTTTCTTTCTTGGAACAAAATATTATAGTATAAAATAGTCAAGTTTTAGAGAAAATTGCATTTATTGAAATAAATGAGATGTTAACCCCACGTGAGTCAGGTTGTGTTTGTTCTATGAACTGAAGCTTATTGCTAATCGATACTTTGAAAAGTCCTCGTATTATCCGTTTAAAGATAGAGCATATTGAAAATGCATTTTAACAGGATGTATTTGCAACCAGAAAATAGAGATGTTGAGAATAACAGGCCTATACAAGAAAATATTACCCTTTAGCTGCCATATAATATTTTATTCCTAGGGAGATCACACTATTTTATATTTATGTTAAAACCATACCCACTGGCAGAAAGGTTTTACTGATGCTGTATGAGGCCCGATTCCATAGCCTGCAGCGTTTCGTTCCTCTGTGTATGTTAATTACTAATGTCTTCAAAGCTTTTTTAGTTTTAAAGAAATACAATGTATATGAGGCCAATTGGGTGACTACACAATGAGAAAACTGAGTCTTTTTCCCATTGTTAATAATTTTAGTAATGAGACTATTTTTTTGAGGAGTATACTTATAAGTGGCTATACATTTAAAAAAACTATTTTTATACTACATCAATTATATTTTTAATGCCTCCTAGTTGCCACATTACTTTCAGTGTCAAATAATTCTAAAAGAATAAGGAGAATAAATACTGAGAAGTATTAAATAAGAATATTTTAGATGTCAATAATGCTATAATTTTGGCAACATTTATTTAGCATGAAAACTGATAATGTCAGAATATGAAAGAAGTAGTAAGTAGAAATGTCGTGAATATTGTCAGTCACAGCAGTGTAGGATGGAGGTTGCCAGAGGCTGAAGGATGAGAACATTGGGCAGACAGATTTGGTCAAAAGATACAAAATTCTAGTTAGACAGGAGGAAGAAGTTCAAGAGATCTGTCTTATATCAAGGCAGCTATGGCTAATAGCAATGTATTGTATTCTTGAAAATTGCTGAGGCAAGATTTTAAGTGTTCTCATCACAAAAAATGATTAATACATATGTTAATTAGTTCAATTTAGCCATTATACAATGTTTACATATTTTGAAATATGTTGTATACCACAAATATATACAATTTTACTTAGTAGTTAAAAATAAATAAAAATTTATGTAGGCAAAGTCAAAGGCAACAAATGGGTAGCAAAAAGCAAACATAACTAAAACAACTTAAGTATATTGGGAAAAGTATACATTGCATCAGTCAGATTCCTAACAGGTAACAGTACCCAGTGTTGAAATATTTGCTGTTGCTTTTCAGTTTATAAAGGAGTATGCCAAATTAGAGTAACCACAGTGTATGTTAACACATGCAGAGATTAGCAGCATCAGGACCCCGCTGCGCCTCCTGATGCAAGGGAAAGAGATGTATTTCCTGATGAGAGCTGGAACAATGTAAAGGGGCCCTTCTGCCAGCAACTGTTATCTTAAAGATATATGGCTAAGCCAGAATATCACAGAAGCAGGGAGGAAGCAGAAATTTCGTCATTGCCTCCTGCTGGCCAAACTCAACTGGAAGCCACCAACTAAAAGTCCTACATGCTGAATTCACCAAGGCTCTTAATGTGACACTTAGTAGATTCAGTTGATTGCTTTCAATATTTAGCTTCTGGTTCATCTGTCAAATTTTTTTTTATATGTGAAAAGACAGAAATACTTAATATGTTTTCCTCCTTTTCTTGTGTCAGAATTTTTGCATCAATTCTGTATTTGACTCTCTCTCTACTCCTTACTCATTTCTGCATAAGAGCTCTACTGCCCAGGCTTGAGGTTTTCCTAAAATAGTGTGAACACATTATTGGTTCTTCCTTTCTTCCTAGGCACTATGTGGATTCTCCTGCCATAGATCGACTGAAGGGCTGGATGATGTGGACTTCCTTTTAGCCACTGAGCTGTCAGTTGGGGACTGTGGAAGTAGTTGGGTCTTTGGGCAATTCAACTTGGGAAATGTGGTTCATTTTCTGTGCATATTTCTTGAAATGGTGCCAGTGAAGCTGAGCTCAGCTAGTTAAGGAGTATATAATATCCTAGCGGAGAGATCTATTTGAATTGTACATTGCTCTTTCCACTACTTTTCTACCTTCCAGAGACTCAGTAATGCCGCGGCCACCTTGGAAAGAAGTTCTCTTGCAGAAAAGCCCCAGGGTCTATGGACTTTGCCTTTGGTGCATTGCTAATACGGTCTTCTACACTGCTACCTTCCCTGACTGCTGTTGATGCATTTCTATGCAGTTGGTGCCTCATCTATTGTTGAATTTCTTCTTCCATGTAATGTGCCGGTACTTATACATTACATGTTTTCCTTACTGTGATAAGCTCTGTCATTATTATGAAACTTGGTCATAAAGAAAAAATGGCATATAAGATGCTTCTTCTAAATGTTTGTTACTGTGGACTTTTCAAAAAGTTGTTGATTTAAGGTTGGAAATATAGCTCTAAAATGGACATTCCCTGTCTCTTTCATAATCTCCTGACACCTCTTACCCTTATACCAATATATTGGTGGCTATATGTGGTGGTTTAAAATGTGTCCACAGGTTCTTTGATATACTCTTTGAAAGATGAAACCTAATTCCTTCTCTTTTAAGTATGAGCTAGACTTAGTAACTTGCTTCTCTAATAAATAGAATAAGACGGAAATGAAAGCGTGTGATTTCTGTGGCTGGGCCATGAAAAATGTTGTAGTTTCAGCCTTCCTCTCTCATCTTGGGTCACTATCTCTGGAGTAAGCCAGCTGCCATATTGTAAAGATGCTCAAGCAGTGATATGAAGGATTCATGTATCCAGGGGCCAAAGCTTCCTGCCCACAGCGGCAAGGAACTGAGGCCTTTCACCAACAGCCATGCAAGTGAACCTTCTTGGAAGCAGATCCTTCAGCTCCAGCCAAGGCTTCAAATGATAGCTATCCTGGCTTGTCTTAAATGCAGTCTCATGAGAGACCCTGAGCTAGAACCATGTAGCAAAACAGCTCCCAAATTCCTGATCCACAAAAACTGTGAGAGAATTTATGTTTATTGTTTTAAGCAGATAACTTTCAGATAATTTCTTATGCAGCACTAGATTGGTAAATCACTGTTCATGTTTTTTCTTCCAGAATTTACTACCCCTTTGTCATTTTAGCACCCTCTCATAGAAGAGACTTAATGCTAATTTCCCAGGATGTTCTTGAAGAGAAGTTTGATTCAAATTTCAATCTGTTCTCCAAATCTGATAGTATGACCCTAATATAGTCCCTGTGTTTTAGGATGATGAAATTTTCATCTATAATCACCTTTCATTTTTAAAAAAAAATTTGTTTCTACAAGGAAAAATGTATAGTCTGATCTTTACTGTGATTTTTGATTCATAGTTATATATATATGTATATGTATATATATATGTGTGTGTGTATATATATATATATATAATGCTAATGTTTGATACCTACTTTTAAAATATTTTCAAAAGTAGTAAGTAATTAATGAACGTAAATTGTAGGCCAGGTGTGGTGGCTTGCGCCTGTAATCCCAGCACTTTGGCAGGCGGATTACATGAGTTTAGGAGTTTGAGACTAGCTTGGGTAACGTAGTTAAACCCAGTCTTTATAAAAACATACAAAAATTAGCAGGGAGTGGTGGCATGTGCCTGTAGTCCCAGCTACTCGGAAGCTGAGGTGGGAAGATTGATTGAGCCCAGGAGGCAAATGTTGCAGTGAGTTGAGATTGCACCACTGCCCTCTAACCTGGGTGACAAAACGAAATCCGTCTCTAAATAAATAAACAATAAATAAATTTTAAAGGTTTACTCTGGAAAAGAAAGCAAAACCAATTGTTATATTTCCCTTTGTAATTACTTTAATTTCTTACGGCATTCCATGATAATTGTCATGCACTGCCACACTTGGGATTCCACCAGAGAGCCGTACAGGTTTCCCTCAGAGGTCAGGGAATTACTTATCTGTTCTGGATGTCCCTTTGGCCAGGCATGTCCTCTCAGCTAAACATTTGCTCTTTAAACTCAAATGTCCTCTTTATCTACACATCTTATCATTCCTTATCTCCATATTCTTTCGGATCCCAGCTGTACCCATGCATGTAATTATAAGAGTGCTGTAGCATTTTATAACCTGCATCTATTCCATGTGTTCCTTTCCTCTTGTCAGGTCTGTTAGGGCATGGAATGACATTGGATTCATCCTTTTACCCTCAGCTCTGCCATCTGTCATCTGAACCATGGACCTGCCTCTACCTGTTCTACTTGTACATCCTTGTGTTTTTACTCCTTAAGCTCTTACAGTTGAGTTTGCATTATAATATTTCTTTCTTTTTTTTGACACGGAGTTTCATGCTGTTGCCCAGGCTGGAGTGAAGAGGCATGATCTCGGCTCGCTGCAGTCTCTGCCCCACCTGGGTTCAAGCAATTCTCTTGCCTCAGCCTCCTGGGTAGCTGAGGTTACAGGTGCCCGCCACCACACCCAGCTAATTTTTGTATTTTTAGTGGAGATGTGGTTTCACTGTGTTGGCTTGGCTGGTCTTGAACTCCTGACCTCAGGTGATCCATGTACCTCGGCCTTCCAAGCGCATCATAATATTTCCTGCTAATTTGATTGCCGTCAGTAAGAGCTTCAGAATTAGAGCTTTACAGTTAATTTAATCCTTTCAAGTAACTTCTTGGGCAATAATTTTATGTCATATGAGATAATATTTCATTGAACATATTCAGTCATAATCTCAATACTTAAGGTACATATTTTTTAATTTTTCAATGAAAATAAATAAAACTAGATTCAAGATCATTACTTTTTATAAAATATCCTGTTAGTAATAATAGTTGCTTTTTCTTGAATGCAATGTTTAGCAGCCTTATTTAGGCTTGGGAATTTTTTCTTTAGCTTTCCTAGCTGAGATCTAGCCAAAAGAATGATCTTGGCTTTGCTCTTACCTCAATTTACCCTCTTCTACTTTACATTCATCATTAGCAGGTTTTTAAATTGTTTGCAGAGAATGTAAATGTTTGACATAAAAACACCTTTGGAAACAGTCACTGAGAATGCTTTTATGACATGTTTCTTGCTGAATTGGTGCCCATTGGGATAAGCTCTTACCCTCCCACCTTCCTACTCCTTGCCATGCACACAGTAATTGTTCATAGAATCAGAAGCTTTTGAAGTTCTTTTGGTTCTGTATTACTTTACCTATACTCACATATTCATTAAGTTATTACATGCATTAGTCCATTTTCACACTCCTATGAAGACATACCTGAGACTAGGTAATTTATAAAGGAAAGAAGTTCCGTTGACTCACAGTTCAGCATGGCTGGGGAGGCCTTGGGAAACTTATAATCATGGTGGAAGATGAAGCAAACATGTCCTTCTTCACATGGCAGCAGCAATTAGAAGAATGAGTAAAAGATAAAAACCCCTTGAAAAACCATCAGATCTTGTGAACTCACTCAATATCATGACAACAGCATGGGGGAAACTGCCTTCATGATTCAATTACCTCCCACCACACATGGGGATTGTGGGAACTTGGATTCAAGATGAGATTTGGGTGGGGACACAGCCAAACCGTATCTTTACATATGTGTCTACGTGTGTATCCAGTTTTTACCATGTAGTATATACTATATTCTATGTACTCTAAAAAGCATAGAGACTATGAGAGGAAATAAAAAGTAGATAGGAACAAATATAACACTATTTTGGCCCCATCATGGTCAGCTTTTGTAAAGTTGAATTTGTACTGTGGATTCTAGATTTTGTTTTCTGTTTTGAATCTGACTTTGTCCGCCGACCGACCCTTATGTCTCTCCCTTCATCCTAGATCTGGGTTCGTGGTCTTGCTCTGATCTGCCTACTTTCATTTTATGGCTGGTACTGCCTTCTGGTCTCTTCTCCAGTGCTAGCTACTGCTTGTGCCATAACTCATCCCTGAGAAGGATATATATTCACTAATATATTTTGTAGTTGCATATTTATTTGCAACATCAATTTTCTGGTGCATAAAATACTTATAATTTCAATCCTGTGCAATTTATGAGTCCCTTATCCTCTAAAAATGATTAAAATTATCAATGCAGAGTTTTGACATTTAAAACTTAGCGTAACAACCTCTCAATCATTAAGATAATCTAAAGAAAATTTTAAAATTTCTCTCTCTATCTCACACGCACACACACACACAAACACAATCACCAACAAACATGAGGGACTATCTATATAAGTTAGACCAAGTTTTTACTAAGAACAGTTAAGAAATCTCAAAAATATCCACAAACATTTGCTTGAAGACATCAGAGAGCCAGCACATTAACAAATAATTATAGGACCAATATCCAAGAGAAAAATGAAACCCAGGATGCTAAACCTGGCCTAGGGAGGCTTTCTCACTTGTGTTTTCAGATTTTGGAAGAGGCAAGTGAGAGGCTGAGACACCAAGTAGAGATTTTAACAGATTCACAGGGCTGCAGTGGGGAGACAGAACTTCACAGTTAGTACTTGCCGGGGCAGTGGTTTAGACTCCAAATATGTAGTCCTTAAGAGTAAGCTGATAGTAGAAATACAGCAGTGTTTCTCCTTGGGAAGGAAACCAGGCATAGAATAATCTCAGTTCATGATTATATCAAATGGATGTGGACTTGCTAATATTTCTGATAAACTCCAAAGGGTCAAAAGATAATATTCTCTGGAGAAAGATGATATCATTACAGGCTTCAATTATCTCTTTAATTTTACATATACAACAACTGGCAGTCAAACAACAGCAACAACAAAAACAGAAAACCAGACATGAGAACACTTGAAAACATGATAGAAAACCAAGGAAACAAAAGATCGAGATTCACAGAGGTTCCAGACAATGGAAATATCAAACATAAACTCGAAAAAAATGATGTGTAACTTTCTTAGGATATGGAAGCACAAGATTGAGATTTTTGGCGATGTAAGTTAGATTTAACATCAGAAAATTATTTAATATAATGTCCAAGTTTGAAAGATCAAAGGAGGGCAATTATGGCATCCTATCAACATAAACACAAGCTCATTTGGTAATATTTAATATCCATTTATAGGCTGGCCATGGTGGTTCACGCCTGTAATCCCAGCACCTTGGGAGGCTTAGGCAGGTGGATAACTTGAGGTCAGGAGTTCGAGGCCAGGATGGCCAACATGATGCAACCCTGTCTCTATTAAAAATACAAAACTTAGCCAGGCATGGTGGTGCCCAGCTACCCGGGATGCTGAGGCAGGAGAATTGCTTGAACCTGGGAGCTGGGGGTTACAGTGAGCCGAGATCAGCCCACTGCACTCCAGCCTGGTTAACAGAATGCAACTTCACCTCAAAAAATAAATAGATAATAAAAATATATTTATAGTAAAAACATTTGGCATCTAGGAAAAGAAGTCCATTTGATAAAGATAGCTATAAAGGAATCCTGCTGCAAACATTATACATAATAATAAAATGCTAACAGCATTCTGTCTTAGAGTGGAGAGGAGAAAATGATGGTCACTATCACCACTTCCATTCAAATGTTATCAGATATGTAGTGAAATAAAGTAAGTAAGTAAGAGGCATAGAGTTGGAAAGTAACAAAGCTATTATTCACTGCCAATATGTTTATTCTGTGATATATATTTGAACTATTAAAATTAATAAGTGAATTTAGCCAAGGTTGTGAACATAAGGTCAATATCAAAACATTATTTAAATACAGTAATAACAAACTTTACCAACAATAAATACCAAACTGAAATAAACCAACAATTAAAATAATATTTAAAAGAGACATGCCCTTGATAATAGCATAAAAATATCAAATACTATACCTAGTATCGATCAGATTCCTACATAGGAGAGGCAAAATATTAATGAGGAAAAAGAGGTACACAACTTCAGAATAATCCCAAACAAAATTTTGTCACAGTTTTTTTTTTTTTTTTTTTTTTGGTAGGAATTGAAATGCTGATTCCGAAATTTATATGTAAATAAAAGGGGGCAAGAATAAGAAAGATAGCTGAGACACCCTTGAAGAAAGAGGTAGGAGGACTTATACTTTCTGATATGAAGACTCTAAATTTCTTGATTGCCATGATTCTCGAAGTACTTAAATGTAAAGCGCAGATAACAGAATAGGATTTTTTGAAGGTAAAATGAGATAGTACAATACTTAACAATGTACCAGGAATGTTGCAAAAGCTTAAAACAGTACAAATTATTATTTATGTCATCCTATTATGAGCTAAATTGTATCTTCCCCAAATTTGTATGTAATCTCTGGTACCTCAGAATGTGGCTGTATTTGGAGATAGGGCTTGTAAAGAGCTGGTTTAGTTAAAATGAGGCCATCAGGTGGCCCCTAATCTAATTTGACCAATATCCTTATAATAAGTGGAAATTGGGAGACATATGCACAAAGGGAAGGCCATTGGAAAACACGGGGAGAAGATGGCCATCTGCAAGCAAAAGAGAGGCCACTGAAGAAACCAGTCCTGAAGACACCTGATCTTGGACTTCTGGCCTCCAGAGTTCTGAAAAAATACATTTCTGTTGTTTAAGAATTTGTTAAGTCGGCCGGGCGCGGTGGCTCACGCCTGTAATCCCAGCACTTTGGGAGGCCGAGGTGGGTGGATCACGAGGTCAAGAGATCGAGACCATCCTGGTCAACATGGTGAAACCCCATCTCTAAAAATACAAAAAATTAGCTGGGCATGGTGGTGCGTGCCTGTAATCCCAGCTACTCGGGAGGCTGAGGCAGGAGAATTGCCTGAACCCAGGAGGCGGAGGTTGCGGTGAGCCGAGATCGCGCCATTGCACTCCAGCCTGGGTAACAAGAGCGAAACTCTGTCTCAAAAAAAAAAAAAAAAAGAAATTGTTAAGTCTTTTTGCAAAGTTACAGTAAATAAGATACTATTGGTGCCCAATGGGATAGAATCCAGACATGTAGAAATACATTCAAAAACATATGAAAAGTTGATTTAAGGTAATGTTTCTGTTTTGATAAATTTGCTAGTTGGGGTAAACAATCCGAAGAGGAAAAAAATGAAACTTATCTCTATACAAACCAAAAATCAATTTTATGTGAAATGTTGATGCAAATGTAAAAGATAAACTATCAGTAAATACCTCGATAACTTTGGGAGAAGGAATACTTTTTTTATTGAGACATAATGACATAAGAGGAAATTTGGGCTACATTAAAACTAAGAACTTTTTTTTTTTTTTTGATATGGAGTTTCACTCTTGTTGCCCAGGCTGGAGTGCAATGGTGCGATCTTGACTCACTGCAACCTCCGCCTCCTGGGTTCAAATGATTCTCCTGTCTCAGCCTCCCTGTCTCAGCTGAGATTACAGGTGCCTGCCACCATGCTCAGCTAATTTTTGCGTCTTTCATAAAGACAGGGTTTCACAGTGTTGGCCAGGTTGGTCTCAAGCTCCTGACCTTAGGTGATCTGCCCCTCTTGACCTCCCAAAGTGCTGGAATTATAGGCAGGATCCACTGTGCCTGGCCCAAAACTAAGAACTTTTGTTGATAAAAATTCCAGTAGAGAATGAAAGGTAAGTAACAAATAGGAGCGGATGTTTGCAACATGTATAACCAAACAAATATATAAGAAATCCTTATAAATCAATAGAAAAAAGACAAGCCATTTTTTAAAAGGGCAAGGTTCATGAACAGGCACTCTACAAAATAGGATATCCAGATGGTGAACAAACATAACAACTGTGTTCAATCTCAGTATCAGAGAAATGCAAATTTATGGCTCATGTAAAAATACTGGCAATACTAAATGTTGGCAAGATGGTGAATTCTCATATACTACTGGTAGTAGTGTAGATTAGCACCATCATTTTGGAGACACTTTACTAACTTTGAACACCTGCATAGGACAACCCAGCAATCCCACTTCTGAGTATATGCCCAATAGAAATGCATATACATAAAAACCGAGAGAGATGTAAAACAATATTCAGCAACAAGGATGAATGTACTTTAACTACCCTCAAAAACACAGATGAATCTTATTTACCATCATGATGAGCGAAAGGAATGAGGTATACTGTAAGATTATGTTAATAGTTAATATGCAGCTCAAAAATATGCAAAACTAATCTATGGTGTTTGACCCAAAATAGTGGTTGTGTTTGGGGAGTGGAGGGAGCAGCAGCAAAAACCACAAAGAATTCTCCTGAGGTGCTGGTGATGGTTCTTTTTATGAGTATACTGAACTGTCCACTGCTTATGTGTGTTACGTTTTTTACAAGTTAGGATGCTCATATAATTTGCAGTTGAGCTCTGTGTATTAACTTCTGTCTATGTATTCTGAGGTTATTTTTTTCATTTTACTATTTAAGTCATATTAACATGTGAAAAAGTAAAAATCTGAGTTAAATTTTGAAAAAAGAAAACAAACTATATTCTTTTTTTTGGCTTTTATATTTTGCTATGTAATTAGCATTCTTTATTTCTTATTATGGCTTCAAGTTAGAATACACTGTTCTTTCATTTCAGTCTAACTCCCTCTGGCATTTCTTTCTTTTTTTTAAATTGCATTTTAGGTTTGGGGGTACATGTGAAGAACATGTAAGATTGTTGCATAGGTACACACATGGCAGTATGGTTTGCTGCCTTCCTCCCCATCACCTATTCTTCTTTAAAGAATTGATTTCTTGGCTGACCTGATGGCAATGGATTATCAGAACTTATTAACATTAGTGTCACTAAAGTTGGTATACAACCCCCCACTGGTAAATTTGACTGGCTTTTTATAAAAAATTTAAAAAATTGATTTCTCGATCTTATCCAAGATAAACATTGTCCTGCATGTACTGTCGTTTATTAAAACTTAATTGCACGATTCTGCTTTAAATATGATAAACAATTTGCTGGCTTATAATAGAGCCCAGTTTTATTTAGGCTTATTTATGTAAATGTTCTTAAGCTTCAGGTTTCCATGATAGGACCTTTTTAATTAACTTTACACTTTCCTGTTACCTGGCTATATGTAGGAATAACAGATTGTTTTAAAGGGCGTATTAGTTAAGAACAAGTGTATTAGCCTGTTTTCACACTGCTATAAAGAGCTACTTGAGACTGGGTAATTTATAAAGAAAGAGGTTTAATTGACTGACAGTTTCATATGGCTGGGGAGGCTCAGGAAGCTTAGAATCATGGAGGAAGGTAAAGGGGAAGCAAGGCACATCTTACATGGCAGGAGAGAGAGTGAGAGAGAGGGAAGGAGAGGGAGGAAGTGCTACACTTTTAAACCATCACATCTCATGAGAACTCACTCTCATGAGAACATGATGGGGAAACTTCCCCAGGATCCAGTCACCTCCCACCAGGTCCCTTTGTTGACATGTGGAGATTATAATTCAAGATGAGATTTGGGTGGGGACACAGAGCCAAACCATATCAAGTCTTGAGTCAGATTGCACAATATCGATTGTGTGGCCTTGAGAATAGTTCTTTAACTTTTGATTAGTTTCAGTTTTTCAAATGGAAATATTTGATAGATATGCAACCTTATGATTAAAAGTGTAACTACATTTAGACATATGGCTATATTTGGGATAACAGGCTGGATATATTAGACATGTAGGAAGAAACATTTCTTGTATCAACAAAAATCAAAATCACGTGCTGAAATGATAGAGAGGTCAAAAGCAACTTCGGAAATGTTTTAGTAGTATTTGTTCTAGAAAATAAATTTTCAAGCTGCTATAGTAATGTCTACTTACTGATAACTTCATTGTTTTACTAAACAACTCAAATCTCTGCTTTCATTTTTCTGGGGGGTATACTTATATGTTAATAACAAAGATGTTTTGGATATTTATGTTTTAAGCTATTTATAGTGTGATTTTAAGATGAAATGAGTTATTTACAGATCTTGCTTTAAAATCATTTGATATACAGAGTATAAGTGTACAACTTAATTGAAGATTATTGTTTTTTAAAATGTCTCTTTGCAAACATAGCTTTCTAGTATCTGACAAATGATCTAATCATGAATTTTTCAAGCCTATATTTATTCATAAAATAAGGTATATTTATATTGCCATCCTCATATAAAAATCTTTTTTAACTAAGATAAGCAATATGTCATATAGTTTGGCTAGGGAACTGTTTTTTTTATTTAACCTTCAAATCAGTCTTCCTTGCTTTCCTACCTCTTACTTCCTACATTTAGACATTCATTCAGAAAATATTTTAGAGGGACTTCTTCCTTATCTTTCTCTTTTATGAAACATTTTACAGGTTTTTGTAGTACACACTGATGATTCTTGTCTTAATCATATTACATTTACTTTTCAAAATATCATTTTATTATGTTTTACTCTAGCTGTTTTATGAGTTCTCTTTTTCTAATGAGATTATAAATTCCTGAAAGCAAGAACTGGCTTTTCTTATTCTCCCACATATCAAAGAACACAGAATGTACTCAAGACACCCTCATCAAAGAGAGTTTTATGGTTAAAGACTTAAGTTTGTATAAATGAAGTGTAACACTTTTGAGAGATCATTGTTTATCAAGTGTCTCCTGAATTGTATATTATCCTTGCTCTATTGCTATTAAAGTAATGAGATTTTTGACTCAGTACTCATAATATAGAACCTTGCAGTAGGAAATGATGAAGAACAGCTTCAAATCACCTTTAATATTAGCTTCACATTCAAACCACTGCAAATCATCTATGCTACCTTATGCAGATTGAGCACATTTGAAAGGTGAAATCGAACAGTGGAAACTAACATCATTGGTATACTCTTCTTTTGGCTGGGAGGTGGAGTGGCATCTTTTCAACTACAGGTGACTTGCATTTTCAGAGACTGGCTAATGCTCATAAAACATTAGAAATCTATACATACAGCTATGGTAAATATTCTCAGCCTTCAAATTTGTACCATATGACCTTTAGAATTAACTTCCCACTTTGTGGTCATGTGTTACCTGGCTACATGTAGGAATTTCAGATTGTTCCAAAGGGCATACCATTTAAGAACAATTCTCTGCTGTCACATTGCCAAATATTGACTAAGTGTCCTTGGGAGAGTTCCTTAATTTCTCTGAGCCTCATTTTGCATTTCTGAGTAGAGGGAATGATAGTACTGTTTTAATGGGAGAGTTAGAGGACTAGAGGAGATAATCCTAAATAATTTTTCTGCTGTCACAGGTGATGTATGCTCCTCATATCACACAGAAAATTAAATAGGTGAGAACTTTCTAACTTCTAAAAATTATACCCTCAAATGTAAATTGATTTCATCCATCTTCTATCCTTTCTTCCGCCATTCCTCTTCAAACAAGAGGGACCTCTTTTCCTTCGCAAAGTTGAAGCTAGACTTCTGCTCTTGATCTCTTTCTTCTTTACCTTTATCACCTTCTTGTATTATTTATCCCTTGTGTCATTGCATTTTTCAATTTCTTTCATTCTTTTGGTACTGACACTTCCTTTCCACACTACAAAATGGTTTGTAGGCTGAAAACTTGACCCTGACAGCCATTGGAATGGCTGTGTCATTGTCTTCTTCCAAACTTAAAATAACTTCTGCATACTGTATGGATTTCCATTAATTATTTTAGTCACTTAATAATCCAAACATTACAAAAAATTAGGGGTGGAAAAATTTTCTTCCATTATCTCTTCAACTCACCAATCTGATTTCTTCATCCACTTAACTGAAATGGCTTTGCCAAAGATCACCAATAAACCATTAGTTTTCAACTGCCTAATTTCTGTGCAGTATTTGATGTCTTTGACTATCTCTTTCTACCCTTGATGCTCCTCACTGACTTTCAAACTATTTTTTTTTATGGTAACACTTTTCTAATCCTCCTGTGTTTTTAAAAAACAACTTTGACTCTTATTTTGCCTCTTTAATTTTAACTATTGTGTATTTATTGGATTTCCTCCTTTGCCTTTCCTTTTCTTCCTTATTTTTTTTCCGAATTTCTCTCTGTCTCTCCCCATCACCTGTTTCTAGATCATCTATCTGCAACTCCAGATTCAGTAGGAAGCAGGCTACTATGTATTCAGTAGGCATCTCAAACCAAGCCTGTCCAAGACAGATTGTCTGTTTGCTCTCTAGACCTAACCATCATGCTCTCTCACCTGGACCATTGCAATTATCTCTAAATGAGTCTCACTGCTTCAGGTTGTGAGAAGGTCTAGGAAGGAGAGATCTATAAACGCAGAAATAAGAATTCCTTTATCATTCCCCCAATGAGCAAAAAGTTACTGGTTAGTACTGATTGACAAAGGGTATAGTTTTCAGTCCTTCACTCAAGAAGTTAACTATATCATCTTAGATTTATTCAAGTTTTGAGCTGCCTTATGAGGATCTGGGTGTCTGGAGGGCCTTGTGGCTAGAAATGTTCTATTAGATCCTTATTTCATTTGAACATGGGTATAAATAATGCATTATTAGACTCAAAGATGTAGGGATTCAAACTATATGATCTATGAATAGGAGAAATATTTTTGTATCTCTTTCTTGCCAAATATTATAGCTATGGGTATCTTCTATGGAGAAATTATGTTACTCTTCATATAGTATGTAACCTTAGAGCTTGATAATTTAGGTGTAATATGTTAAAATTTAAAACTTTCTTTAAAAAGTATTACGTAAATGCTTTTGAATTTCTAGAATTTATATATCTTACTAATTTCAATATTTTATATTTTATAAATATGTATGACCTTTCATGTCTGAAACTACTATTTATTTGAGTTATAGATGTACTTAGAAAATAAGAAAAAAAGTTTGTTTATATTTTTATTGAGAAGAAAAATTATTTGATAACATGGATTATCAAATTATCCTGTCAAATAAATATGAAATACCAAGTAATATTTCTAATATATTTAAAAGGAATATCTGATTAAGCTTGCCATTTTTTATTATTAAGGCTTATTTCATAAATATTTAATGACTCGTAAGGTCTTCAAATTGTTCCCTCAATAACATTCAGTTTTCTTTACTTATTTATTAACAATTTACCAATCCAACTGGAAAACATGACATATACAGCATAATATGTTTTCCTATATTTTCTCTTAATAAATTAATGCCATAACTGTGTATCTGTTTGTTTATGTACAGCAATAAGAATTTAATGTGTTTCTTTGAGTTCCCTTTACTGGAAAATAACTTAACTTGTCCTTACTAATATATTGGTAAATTTAGTCATCTTCTGAAGTAAAATAAAAAAAATAAAATTTTAGGAAAATTACTACAAAAATAATCTTGTTTGCTCAAGAACATTGAACGTATGAATTTCCACACATTAAGTCCCCACTCCTTTCTCCAGGGGCTTAATTTTACGTGTTGTTTCATTTTCTCCTCTTAGAATTTATTGCTTCTTTCCCTTTTTACTCATATTCTCTTTTTCTTCTCCCCCCAAGTCCTTATATTAATCACTGGTATGCCATCCCTCATTATTTTATAAACTATTTAAATAAATAGATACATTAATTTATATGATTGAATCTCCCCTTTGAGTAAGACATAGAACTGCCTAGGGGTTACAATCATGAACTCTGTAGCCAGATGGCTTGGGATCAAGTTGACCCTGTTCTTTCTTAGTTACATGACTGTGCCTTTGTTTTCTCATCTGTAGTACAGTGATAATAATATTACCTCACAAGGTTGTAAGGAGCATTGTATTGTTGATGTTTGTAAAGCTCCTAAGACAGTGACAGGCACCTCATAAATGTTTGCTAAACAGACACATGTTTTCAGTCTACCTCCTATTCTTCAATTGCATCTAAGTAGAAAAATAGCTGTTTTCCTCCTTGAGACGAAATGTTTTACCAGAAATTGGGTTATAAATGCTACTCGCCTCCTGAGGGACCTTCTTGGTTTCATAAATTATCTCTTCCAACTCTGCTGAGATGTCTGCTGCTAGCCTGATGGGGTTTTGTCTGTATGTGATTTGACCTTTCTCTCCAGCTACCTTTAGGATTTTTTTCTTTTGTGTCAACCTTGGCGAATCTGATGACTATGTGCCTTAGGGGTGGTCATCTTGTTTAGTTTCTAGCTGGAATTCCTGGTATTTTTTGAATTTTCATGTCAACCTCTCTCATAAAATTAGGGGAATTTTCATGAACTGTATCTTCAAATATATTTTCTAAGTTGCTTATTCTGTCTTGTTTCTCAGAAATAGAAATTAGTCATATATTTGGTCTCTTTTTATAATCCCATATGTGTTGGAAGGTTTGTTCTGTTTTCTTTTTTGAGACAGAATCTTGCTCTGTCACCCAGGCTGGAGTGCAGTGGCGTGATCTTGGCTCACTGCAACCTCTGCCTTCCGGGTTCAAGCAATTCTCCTGCCTCAGCCTCTCAAGTAGCTAGGATTACAGGTGTGTGGCATGATGCCCAGCTAATTTTTTGTATTTTTAGTAGAGATGGGGTTTCACCATGTTGGTTAGGCTGGTTTTGAACTCCTGAACTTGTAATTCACCTGCCTCGGCCTCCTTGTTCATTTTTTAAGATTCTTTTTTCTGTATTTTGTCTGACTGTTGATTCAAAGAACCCATTCTTTGAGCTCTGAGATTCCTTTCTCACCTTTGTCTCTTTGATGTTAATACTTTTAATTGTATTATGAAATTCTTGTAGTTAATTTTTTAGCTCTAGAAGTTCAGTTTAGTTCCTTCTTAAAGTGCCTATTTCATCTTTCAGCTCTTGGATTGTTTTCCTGGATTCTGTGGATTCTTGGCATTGGGTTTCAACTTTTTCCTGAATCTTGAGCTTCTTTGCCATCGAGAGGCTGAATTATATGTCTGTCATTTCAGACTGGTTAAGAATCATTGCTGGGGAGCTAGTGGACTTCCTTGGAAGTAAAGGGATTCTTGCTTTGTAAATTCCCAGAATTCTTTCACTAATTTTTTTTTTCATCTGGGAGGGAGGATATTTCTTTTAATTTTGGTATAAGTTGATTATAATCAGTCCATTGGCTTCATTTCTAGATGTTTTTAGATGGCCAAGCCTCCATACAGGGAGCCTTTATGGCCAAATGCTTGCGCTTGGTTTCACAGGATGAGTATATTAGCAAAGTATTTTTGGTATTACAGTTTGGACTGTGATCCAGTAGATGGCACTTAAAGATTAATGGGTGGTGGCTAGGCTCTAGTTCAGCTGCATGGCTTCTCTGTAATTCCTTGTGTGTACAGTCATGCTCTGTAGTGAGGGAGGAAGAGAGGTAACCTTCTCACCACGTCTGCTCCTGAGCCTTGTCAGAGCCCCCTGTGACAATTGGCATTGTGCCTGCATTTCTTTCATGAGGTGTTCTGGGTGGCGGGGCTCCCTGGGCAGAGGCCACAGCAGGGAGACTGGAGATGGGCCACACCCTTTGTGGGCCAGCCTTGTGGAGTGAGGCATGTCCCACTCACACTCCAGCCAACTCACCTATGCATCTCACTCACTTCATGCTCTGAGACTGTGGGCTCCTCTCTGCTCAAGTGTAGACCACAGATCTCAGCTAGGCACTTGGGCTACCAGAGATCTCAACTAGGCCCTCAGCTTAGCTGTGTGCTCCAGCCCTGGGTGCTGGGATTGTCTTGCTGCTCCATCCTCTAGACCCTTGGATTGGGGTTCCAGATGTCCTGGGGAATTGGAAGCCCTCCTAGGTTGCTGGAAACATAATCATATGCAGCAAAGCTTTCATTCTGGGCAGTGGAGGCTACACCATGCACACAGTCCTGTGGGGCAGCCAGGCAAGTGCCTTGGGAGGGGCTGGCAGGCAAGGGGCCTGCAGAACAGCTGTACCCCAGTCCCATGGGGAAGCAGGCCCTCCTTTCTCTTAGCCTGGTGGTCAGCTGAGGCAAGACATTCGCAGAGGGAGATGAGAACCCTGAGGGCTGGGTGCCTCTGGCTCTGCTGTGCTATGCACAAAGGTTCCTAGTTCTATACTGGCTGAAGATCCAACTGTACCTACTCTCTGGGCAGATATCTATGTCAGCTTACATGTCCATGGGGGATGAGAGACTTTCTGTAGCCAGGATCCCAGAAGTTCACCACAGGGGTGGGCAGTCCCACATTTCCTTCACTCACCCATTTCCTAGGAGCTGCTCAGATCTTGGAACTATCCTTGGTAATCAGGCATCTCACAGGGTTCCCAGCCTCCTCCTTTCTCAGCCTCAGTGTCTGCCTGGTACCTTCATCCACTCTTGACATTTTCTCTTGGAGATCTGTCCAAGCTATATTAATTTACTCAAAACCGTGGTGTCTCTCAGTGGGAGTGGCACTTCTTGATTATGTCTGGTTGGCCATCTTGTCCTCCAGTCATGTATTTAAAATTTTTTTTTCAAATTTTACAGTGATAAGATGGAATATTTGTAATATGATGTCTCTAGGCCTTTCTATATGAATTTCCCTTTGAGTAGAACTTTTTTTCCCACTGTGTGTGCCTGGCTTAATTTGACTCATTTCTTCAAATTTGCTCTGAGTTTTGTGTCTTTAACCCTCTCTCTACAGGGTCTCTGGGACATGGCTGAATCATAACTTTTTCCACACTGACTTACAGATGGTGTTATACTTGGCTAGACCCAGCAGAAATGAGTGTTGAGAGAAAATTTGGGTTCATCTATTCCATGATCTCAACAAAATGATCGACCCAAGTAACATGATTTTTCAATCAGTGAATAAACAAATGTTTTAATCTGATCAATATATTATTTCTAGTCTGTTATCATATGAATATCTCTCAATAAAATAATGTGTGGCCTGGTAAATAGCAAAGAGATTTTCTTTCTGGCCATGATTAACCAAGAAATGTGCTCTCACAAAGAAGTTTAAAAAAAGAAAAAATCAAAGAATGTTATTTGACAGGTCAAATAACAAGCATAACAGCTTTATTTTTGAACAAGTTCTTATTTTGGAAAGAGTCTCATATTTCATGTATTATATAATTACCTATCCCATCTTTTGGAATGACCAGTAATTTATTATATCCCATTTTATAATCTTTCTTCATGGGTTTTTTTTAGACATTAATTTTCTCTTGAAGTTAATGCAGATTATGTTTTTAGACCAGAAGTAAAAGATTAGAAAATAATGTTATGCCATTTTATTATAAGAAAAAATACCAGTTTTTTATTTAAAGGAGTATGATTAGTTTCCCCTCAGTGTCTGGACGTATGTCAATAGTGTGTGGTGAAAAAAGAGCTTCCAAGACCTTGGGTAGCTTATTGGGTGCACTTTTGAGATATGAATGTATGGTCTGATTATTTCTATATGAGGAATTTATTGTTCCATCGATCTCGTCTATTTCTGTTTGGCTTTGATAGAAAACAGAACTGACAGCATTGCCAATGTAAATGGAAACCTACTTAAATAGCACGTCTCTCCTTGAGCTTTGCAGCATGGCCTTTAAGCATTGATCTGTTATTTGGTTGTTAAGCTTGACTGTCAAGTTTACTTAGTAATTTAGTTTTAGATCACTTCATGTTTTATGTTTCCCAAGTAGTCCAGATACAGAAGCAAACACTCTTTTCGTTTCTTTTTTTTTTTTTTTTTCTAATTGGTAAGTGGGATTCTTATTTATTGATAGCCTTTAATTTTTTTTTTTTTTCCCGAGATAGGGTCTCACTCTGTTACCCTGCCTGGGCTACAGTGGTGTGATCACAGCCTGCTGCAGCCTCAGCCTCCCGAGCTCAAGCAATCCTCTCACCTCAGCCTCTCAAGAAGCTGGGACTCAGAGGGCATGCCACCATTTCTGGCTAATTTTATTTATATTTTTTTGTAGACATGGGTTCTCACTATTTTACCCAGGCTGGTCTCCAACTCCTGGACTCAAGCAATCTTGCCATCTTGATCTCCCAAAATTCTGGAATTACAGACATGAGCCACTTGCCCAACCTTATTTTTTTTTAACAGACTTTTGAAAGACTTTAAATTTATGTACATATCCTTTTAATACTGCATAAGCTGTCTCATCACTAATTTTTATCTCTAATCCTACTTTAATTTTTGTACAGTTTGAAAATGTTTTCTCATTTTTATTATTATTTGTTCTTTAACTTGTGAATTATTCAGACATACATTTTAGTTTCTAATATATGAAGTTTTTATGTTGTCTTTCTCTTACTGGCTTCTCTTTCCTCTTGCGTTTTCCAAGTTGTCTTTTTTTAGTTATGCCCATTTTCTTCTGTATTGCACATAATTTTCTCCGGTACTATCTGAACTTCCCTTTAAGCAGGTACATTGGTTCTAGTTTTTTTTAGATTTTAAAAAAGCAAAGAAAACCTTGACTCACATTGCCCTTTGTACAACTCATTTTTCAGCTCTTTACAGAAAAAGGTTTTGAAGGAACCCGAAGAGTTGGTGTTTCTACTTAGTCTCTGCCCTTTCTCTGGCTTGCTGTCCCCACCATTCATCTGCAGTTGCTTTAGTGACCTCAATGTTACCAAATCCAGTGGCCGTGTTTTGGACTGATTATCTCTCTACTATTCTATCAACGAATGAAAGCAGGATATTGAAATATCTGACTTTAATAATGGATTTTTCTTTTTTCTCTTTGCAGTTTAAGTATTTTTTGCTTCAGGTATTTTGAATTTTGCTATTGAGTTCACAGACATTAGTGATTGCTATACCATCCTGATGAATTGATACTTTTATCATTAGGAAATGATCCTTGTACTTGATGATATTCTTTCCTCTGTAATATCTTTGATATTTCATATAGCCATTGCGGTTTAATGTAATTAGCAAAGTGATGTATCTTTTTGATACATATTTTTTCATCCTTATACTTTTAGTCTATTGTTGTCTTTATATTAAACTGTATTTCTTATAGGCACTGAGTAATTATATCTTGTTTTCTATCCAATATGTTAATCTCTGCCTTTAAATTAGTATGGCTAGATCATTTGCATGCTATGTGACTAAACATATTATTAGATTTAAATCTATTAACAGTTTTAATGTCTTTCCTGATCATTATAATACATTTGCCAATTCTGCATTGGTTTTGATTTATTGAGTTTTCTTTTAATTATGAGTTGTGTTTTCCTGATTCTTTGCATGCCTCATAGTTTTTGATCAAATATCAGATATTGTGAACTTTACCTTTTGAGGTGCTGGATAATTTTATATTCCAATAAATATTCTTGAGATTTTTTTCTGGGATACAGTTAAGTTTGATATTTTGGGTCTTTCTTTTCAGATTTATGGGTGGGACCAGAATTAAGTTTAGTATAAGGCTAATTATTGCTTACCATGAGACAAGACCCTTCTGTGTACTCTACCCAGCGCCTCGTGAATTATGAGTTTCCCCATGTACAGCCACTACCTCCTATGTAAGTGTTGGGTATTCTAATTCTTTTGGGAGTTCTTTTCCTTGCCTTTGCTAGTAGCCTTACATGAATAGGCTGATCAATATTCTGGTGAATACTCCAGAACCCTCATCGAATCTCTGAAGTTTTCTCTCGTTTTTGATGTTGTCTTGCAAACTCTGCTGCTTTGATTTCTCCAGACTTTCTGCAGTGTCTCCCTAACTCAATACATCTTCCTGGCTCTGCGTGAACTCCTCTGCCCACTGCAAGGCCTGGAAACTCTCTCAAAGCAGTAAACTTGGGTAATTGTAGGACTCCAGTTGTTTTTTCTCCAGCTTCAAGGACCACTGTCTTTTACTGCCTGGCATCCAAGCACCTTGAAAATCATTGGCTCACATATTTTGTTATCTTTTATTGTTCTCTTCCGGCATGATGCTAAATCTGGTGTCTGTTGTTCAATCTTGGTCAGAAGCAGAAGTCAAAATCCTTTTCAGTTTTTGTGAGTATAATTAATTTATCAAAATTAATTCCCTCATTTGTGGCATAGATTAACTACCTTTTCAGCATCGAACTTACTCGTCTTGCGTTGAGCCCACCTTCTGAGGGATATTTTTCTTTTTATGGCCTTACAGTAAGTTAATTTTGAGCCTTCCAGGACCCTAGCATCAGTGGGTGTGCAACCTCAGTTAATGTCAGAACCTCAACACATGGGCTTTACTCGTTGTTTATTTAGTTATGAGATTTTACTACCCGCACCAACACCGCCTTGAAATATAGGTTACTTTCAAACCAGATTCACTAAGTTTGTACCCACCTCTTGGCCACAGGGAACAACTTATTTTGGTTAGATAGATGAGGAGAGGGGGCTCTATTTCTGTCGTGGCAGAATCTGCATTCCTAATTCCTGACTTTACATGGTATACCTGTTTTTGCCCTGGGGTAAAAAATGGGGCACAGTGCTTATGGCATTACCTCTGATACCCTTTCAGCTTGGCTGTGGACCATTGATTTCAGCTCCTGTTTGCTACCCTGAGTTCTCCGTTCATTTCTGGTTCTTAGAGATTTTATTTACTTGGATTTTTAAAGAATGGAATGATTTCTATTGATTTTGTATTTTTTTTTTAGCAGAATAAAAAGGATGCTCAATTTAGGTTTAATCCACTATTTCACCCAGAACACTTTTGTAAAAACATCAGAAAATAGAGACCATGAGGGAGGCAACAATAGTTTCAGTAACCCTTGAGTCTATATTCTTTAAAACTCTACTGGTTTATATTTCTCTGCTATTTTTCTTTAGATTTTGTGCTTGTCAGAGATTTTTTAAAAGACTTTAGAAAATCCAAAACCTAAATCATGAATGATAGTCAAGATTTTTGCCAAGACTGTTGCTGTTCTAGTGCTTTTCAAAATTCTGGTAATAACTGGAAAAAGATAAAAACTCGCTTGTAAAGTACCAGTGACAATGTACTTTTTATACTGAGTGGCATGAGATTTATCATCTAGTAAAATTGAAATAAACTTAAATGATATAAGTATTTATAAATATATGTAACATATTCACAGATATATTACAGGTAGAGCTCTTTCACTAAAACCTATTTACATGGAGTACAGAAAAATGAGTATCTGATTAGAATATCTAATCTGACATAATTCTGGTCCCACCCATAAATCTTTGCCAATCAAACTAACATTCTTGGCAGGCCCAAAGTTACATACCTTGGTTCATTTCTACTTTTGATATGCTGTGCTTAATTATTTTATACAAGGACAATGATTTCATATTAAATATATTTTTCTAAATGTCATATACTAGTTGAAGTATATGGCATCTACTAGTATGAAGTATATAATTTCAATTACTTTGAAAAAGAAGTTCAAAAAGTGTCAAAGGTTATTCTTACTATCATATTTTAATCATTTGTTTATTTTTAATTTCAGCAGCTTTTGGGGTACAAGTGGTTTTTGATAACATGGATGAATTGTATAGTGGTCTGAGATTTAGTGTACGCATCACTTGAATGATAATCTTTTTAAATTCCTGGTAATTAAAAAAATTCCTATAAAATATTATTCCATACTTACAATTCTCCTTGCAGAGATACTAATCTGTAATGGAACTTATTCTCTCATTTGGCTAAATGTCAGTCTTTCTCTCATCTTGTTGCATCTTAAACATTTTTATACAGTTACTAAAAATGTAACTCCTCTTAACATTTGTATGTTCAGAATGCTTAAGTTACTAGCTACCAAGTTTCCTTACATTTTTATCTTATCGTAAACCACGCCTGATGACTGGTTAGTATAACTGTTATTTTTGAGCATTTGGACACAGAATAGCCGTAAGTAAACATAATCATTTAAAAAAATTACGTTTACATAATTAATTCACATCAGAGTCCAGTCCTTTATAGAAGCTATCTAACACAAATAATTGCACATTTAAAACTCAATCCTATAATTAAAAAGAAATATACATAAGTAAAAACATTAAATTCAATCATGGGAACAATGCACTCTTGAAAGTAGTGAAATTAATTTGCATAAGTTACAAAAGAAAACCCATCTCATTAATTCATAATTACATAGTCCTCCATTTTAGGGTGGGATTGGAGGAATGGTAATTATGTGCTCTTTCATGAAAACATATTATAAATTGGATAAGCTATATTTAAATACATTGAGGCTCTCTAGCACCTAAAAGTCTAATGATGATGTGGTCTGTTAAAACAGAAAATATTTGAGGGGTTATCTAATTAGTAGTCCAAAAATCTTCATGAAGAAATAAGCATGTATATATAATAAAACCTCAATGAATTTTTTCCTTTTAAACTTTGTTTTCTTTTTCTTGTTGTTTTTTGTTTGTTTGTTTTGTTTTGAGACAGAGTCTCTCTCGTCACTTAGGCTGGAGTGCAGTGGCAAGACATCGGCTCACTGCAGCCTCCGCCTCCCGGGTTCAAGCAATTCTCTGCCTCAGCCTCTTGAGTAGTTGGGATTACCGGTGTCCGCCACCATGCCCAGCTAATATTTTGGTATTTTTAGTAGAGACAGGGTTTCACGATCTTGGTCAGGCTGGCCTTGAACTCTTGATCTTGTGTTCTACCCTTCTTGGCCTGCCAAAGTGCTGGGATTACAGGCGTGAGCTACCATGTCCGGCCTGTCTCCCATAATTCAATGTAGCTAGTTCGTGTAGCCAGAATCTATAGATATGTTAATTAGATTTGTCACTATAATCATTTCACAGCGTGTGTGTGTGTGTGTGTGTGTGTGTGTGTGTGTAGGTATGTATATAAAGACATTGCCAGGTGCAGTGGGGAAAGCCCGTAATCCCAGCACTTTGGGAGGCTGAGGCAGGTGGATCACTTGAGTTCAGGAGTTTGAGAGAAGCCTCATTGACATAGTGAAACCCTGTCTCTATGAAAAATACAAAAATTACCTGGGTGTGTTGGCACACACCTGTAATTTCAGATATTCAAGAAGCTGAGGGAGGAGAATCCCTTGAACCCAGGAGGTGGAGCCTGCAGTGAGCCGAGATTACACCGCTGCACTCCAGCCTGGGCAGCAGAGTGAGACTCCAACAAAAAAAAAAAAAAAAAAAAAAAGTCATGTACATCATAAATATACACAATTATTATTTTTCAATTATTCCTCAATAAAGCTGGAAAAAATAAAAATTAAAATAATGCTTATGAGAATCAAAAAGACCCCATTATTTATGTTAGGTTTTGCCAATAATTCTTATAGCAAACCCATTAAAATAATGAATGTAATGCATCAGATTGCACTTGGACGTAATTATAGACTTCTAAAATTTTGAGTCTGTTATCTATTTCAGTATTACAGAATCGATTTAATGTCTGATTTTAATCTAATCATAGGAAGATGTATATACCTTTGGCAAACCCTCCTCTTTTCTTCTGTAATTAATTTTAGTCAACAAATTGGGAAATATATGCTCAAAACATAAAAGAAGGGGTTACATTTATCTTTATCTTAACCCATAAGAATTGTGGCATTTCGTTAATATATTTGTTGAATTTAGCTTTGTCTAGAACTATGTTCAAGACAATCTATTGGGTCCTGTAAAAAGAGTCTGTTTTTAATGGTGTTTTCATTGTGAGCGCATCTTCAAGATTTATTTTAAAGTTCTTTGAATAAAAAAATGTGAATCCAGTAGATAGTTTAACAGTTATTTTTAAAAACAGCCAATCAACAATTATTCGTAGAAACATGTACCTAACTCTGTGTTTGGTATAACAGGGCACCAAAAATATAGGACACTTTGATCTACTGATTACATGAAGAAAATATTACCTAATGAAATATTTATCCCATCTTGGACTTAGGCTTTCTCACAAAGTATGGAAGTGGATATTTAAAATATCTTATATTGTTAGATGTAAGATTAGGGATAAAATCAGGGAGAAGGATAGAAACTAAGAGGTCATGAATGAGATAGGGCAGGGGTCCCCAATGCCTGGAACATGGCCCCTTACTAGTCCATGGCCCATTAGGAACTGGGCCGTGCAGCAGGAGGTGAGCAGTGGGTGAGCAAATGAAGCTTCATCTGTATTCACAGCTGTTCCCCATCACCTCAGCCCCACCTCCTGTCAGATTAGTGGTGGCATTAGATTCTCACAGGAGTGCGAACCTTATTATAAACTATGCATATGAAGGATTTAGGTTGCCCTCTGTTATGAGAATCCAAAGCCCAATGATGTTTCCCTGTCTCCTAGCATCCCCAGATGGGATTATCTTCCTGCAGGTAAACAAGCTCAGGGCTCCACTGCTTCTACATGATGGCGAGTTGTATACTTATTTTATTACATATTACAATGTAATAATAATAGAAATAAAGTACACAATAAATGTAATGCACTTAAATCATCCTGAAACTATCTCCCACTCTGGTCGGTAGAAAAATTGTATTCCACAAAACCAGTCATTGTTGCCAAAAAGGTTGGGAAGCGCTGGGATAGGGTGACTCAGAAATGTGTTCAGTCTTCAAGCTCTCTTCACTATCCAGGCAACAAGCCACATATTAGAAGTTGAGAAGGAGGAGCATGGTACAATCTTGTATCTGCTGTCTCTTCTACCTTTTTCTTCAAGGTTTTTCTGTGGGAGAATGTGGTACATGCATTTACAGTAGTTCTGGATAGTGAGGACCTTTCTTTATTCATTCTGGAAATCTTTGTGTGTCCATCACTCTTCCAAGCTTTGCAGGCACCTGACAGAGATACACTAGAATTCATTTTTAAGAGTGTATACTTCGCTAATTTATGATAGCAGTCCTTTTAGATAAAAGTGAATCATTACTTATATTTAAACCAAATGTAGCAATCTTCTGAGTGACTTGACTTGCATGTATTAATCTTTGCAAGATAATAAGCAATTAACCCAGTGATTAGAGCACAGGAGATAATTTGTAAGGATGGATGTAATAATGGAATTTAATTAACTTCAAATATTTTAGTGAGGGTTCATTTCTACACGCAGATATTTGTTTATACTATAATAGCTCTTATATTTTTGCCTTTAACCACTGCATCAAAAATTATGCAGCAAAGTTAATATCAATTTAAAAAGCCATGATCTAAAAAGTCATAGCTTTTTAGTGTTGTAGCATTTGTTATACGATCAATATGCCGATCACAAAAGGACTGACAGTCTTATGTGATTGATGATATTGTTTTTCGGTTTCTGAACATATTGCTGTGATTCCTTCTGACAGTTTTGTTTCAGAGTGACTGTTGTGTATGTAATTGGATATTTTTTAATTGGTCTAGTGTCATCGTATATGAAGCATAGTTCAAGAAATCACCCTTTGTGATTTATTAAAAGAAATAATCTTATTTCTTTGTTTGTAATTTGAGTTAAAATAGTCAAAAGGATATGGATGAATAGGTGATACCTGTAGCAGGGAACTGACATACACCTAGAATATGGAGTATGTGTCCTTTCTCAACTTCCTAAATCCATATTTGTTTGAACCTACCAATTTATATGAGAAATGAGGATATTCTCTTTGAAAAGTAGCTGCTACAATATGAGTTTAGAAACATTTGGGCATGACTGGGGTAGTGGACAGGTTACAATGGGAGAAAAGGCTTCTGAGACTTTATTCCAAGGTGAATCTATGTCAGAGGAGCATGACTGGCCGTGTATTATTGGAGCCAGATGGCAGTTCTAGTTTGGGGCAGAGATCCCTCTTGTTTGAACCAGTTCTCATCCAGACTACCTGGCAAGAAGAAAGGCTGAATGTTGAATTTTAAAGATCTCCCTCCATAAATGTTGTAGTGTCCTTACACTGCAAGCAGCTTGGCTGTGGACCTTATGTAAGAGAGAGGAGATGCTTCATTCACAAGTCACAATGCTGAGCAGCTTACTGAACGTTGACTAATGGCTTAGAAGTGCACAATTTTGTGTCATCATATTAGTGAATGACAGACAGCAAGATGCAGTCCACTGGTGGTGGCAGAAGTGGTCAATGGCCCATGCTGAACAGTGATCTCACAAAGTTCTGTATAGGCCTTGCAATGATGCTATGTCCACAGGGGTATCTTCGAAGACTGCTAAGGCCCAAATGATGCAGGCGTTATTGCTGAATTTACTGAAATTTGTATGTATAGGTTAATAGAATTTAAATGGCAAACACAGGTTGATTACACATACAATTTTGATGTGAAGCTTTGAAGGATTTTGTTCTCTTTTTAAAGAGTCATTTACTCTTTATTTTTAATTAATTAAATCTTCCGAGGAAATATTTGAAATGTCAAACAGATAGTAAATATGGAGTTCTCTTTTATCATATCCATAATGATGCCAAGTGTGAAGAACTGAAAATCACAGGTGTACCTTGAAATTTTGACAAAGTTTGGCTCTGAGAACCATATCAATCTGTGCTTAGATGTGGTGTTTGCTGAAGCCAGCATTTTATAATCCTTACCTTCTTAGCAGATTTGGAAATTTGATAAAATTATTTTTTTCCTCTAGCAAACTGAAGGATTTACCCTCGCGACATGGGCTTTCAGACTTGCTGCACAAGCGCTTGCCTAATGTGCTTTTCCTGTCAAAGCAGAAAAGGATGGTGTGTACCCAGAGAGCCTCCCTTCCCGCATTCAGCAGGACTCATGAGCAGCACAGAGATCATAACACCAGCTCACAAAACCATCTTTTGAGCTGAGGAATAAAAGGAAAAAAGCACATTTTATTTCTGTTTCATATGTAAGTTTAAACAAAGGTTTAAGTAGAAGGCAGCATAATGACATAAACAAAAGTTTCATTTCTTATCTTATTCCAAGATATGGTCCTTAGCTGATATAAGTGTGGTTTCATGTTCATGACCGCCCTTCCAGACAGTGCGAAGTTTTCCCTGAAAGAAAACCACACGGAGGAAATCCACAGTTCATGATCCCTAACATTTATATCCTAAAAGCATGGAATAAGTTTAGGGACGGGGCTTTACTTCCTTCCCAGGTGGAGGAAGTAGTGAGGTGCAAGAAAGCAGAGTTGAAAATAATATTTAATATTGCTTTAGAATTGTTTCCCCTTGAGTTTCTAAGTAATGGTGATTTTCTGAGATTCTTTTGAAGAAGGCTGCATTTAATTCAACAAGCATTATCCTCAAATAATATATTTATTATAGAAATGCTATATGGAAGATTTTCATAGTATTAAATTGAATTTTTTTTTCCCATTTATTTATTTTATTGCATTTTAGGTTTTGGGGTACATGTGAAGAACATGCAAAATTGTTGCATAGGAACACACGTGGCAGTGTGATTTGCTGCCTTCCTCCCCATCACCTACATCTGGCATTTCTCCCCTTGCTATCTCTCCCCAGCTACCCACCCCCCACCGTCCCTCCCCTATTTCCCCCCAACTGACCCCAGTGTGTAGTGCTCCCCTCCCTGTGTCCATGTGTTCTCATTGTTCAACACCCACCTGTGAGTGAGAACATGCGGTGTTTGATCTTCTGCTTTTCTGTCAGTTTGCTGAGAATGATGGTTTCCAGGTTCATCCATGTCCCTACAAAGGACACAAACTCATCGTTTTTGATGGCTGCATAATATTCCATGTTGTATATGTGCCACATTTTCCCTATCCAGTCTATCGTCGATGGGCATTTGTGTTGGTTCCAGGTCTTTGCTATTGTAAACAGTGCTGCAATGAACATTCATGTGCACGTGTCCTTATAGTAGAACGATTTGTAAACCTTTAGATATATACCCAGTAATGGGATTGCTGGGTCACATGGAATTTCTATTTCTATGAATTTTAAAATATGATTTCTTAAATGACGTTTCCCCAAGAAATAATAAGCCATTATAAAACAGTGTTTCTCAAATGACTTGTGTGGGGTAGATGGGGATATGGTGGTAAGGTGTGACAACTTCCAGGGAACGCATTGGTTATTCATCAGTTATTTATGGAGGATCCATAATAACCACTTGTTACTGTGTATTGTTATAATAACAACGTATTATAGTAATAATATAAATCATATTATTATATGGACTTGTTCTTACAAGTACTAGCGCTGGAGTACAGTAGTGAACAAGAAAAAATTTGGTCCTGCCATTAGAGAACAGGAAAGAGGAGAGGGGATTTCATTTCTAAAATGCTTGTACAGTATTTTACATCTTTACAAAATTTCACATGACTTTCAACTGTTACGTGACCCCCAGCTTCTTGTATATATTACAAACCGGTAGTTGCACATAGAACCATAGTGTCTACTCATACACTTATTTGTCCCTTACGAGTGCTTTGTGACTGCAGCAGCAGCAGATAGGCATGTTATGTAGGGGCTGAGCCTAATTTCAGAGAGAGCTAAAATTGCACAGAAAGCAGGCTGTACCATCTTAAATACCTACAGTTATCTAGGGCTGTTCAGGGGACTTGGAGTGGTGAGCCAAGAGAAAATGTTATAATTAAATAGATATGAGGTAAAAGAGAACCAATATTTGCTGTTTAAATTATATTTAGTTTTGTGTAATAAGATTCAGAAAGTTCCGAACTCAGATGGTCTGAGCTGGTTTCATTGGTATTTGCTGTAAATGATTGGAGATCCGTTCTGTGTATTTACTTTCCTCTTTGATCATAGATAGGGAAGCTAAATGTGTTTATTTAGAATTTGTTTATTTAAAATTTTGTTTAGACTGATCGAATCAGACTATTAATAAAAAGTCAAAGTCAGTGTGACAACATTGTAGGTATGTGCCATCAAGGCATAAAATTTAGATTTGACAGGCGATCTCTAATGACACGGGAGTTGGTGATAGTGTCCTTGTCAGGGAAGGAAAGTCAGTCCTTCAGGCATATCAAGTGAGGTAAATATTTTGTGGAAGAGATTCTACCACTACAAATGCCAGTTAACAGCTCTAGCTCTCTGAAATTAACAGGCCGTGTAATTCTGAATCTAATGAGATTAAAATACTGCATCGTGTTAGGTGCCAGTGGCTAAAGCTCTGAGAGCCGGGAATGGTGGGAGGATGTAAACATGATCAATTAGCTTCTTTTTGACAGCACCTTGGAATGAACTGACACAGGCAGCAAATGGGATAGAACTGTGAGATAGCCAAAAACAATATGAGAGGCTGAGATAAAAACAGTTCATTTGGCAATGTACTTATTCCCAGGAGGAAAACACCTCATGCACCAGTATCCATCCCAGAGGAGGACTCTAAACACATCACAATTTCTGTTAAGGTGCCTCAATCTGGCCGGTTTTGCACAAACCCAGCTGCTAGAGGTTTCACAAAAACTCAGCTACCAGAATATGAGTCAAATGAAACAGGATATTCACTCAAGATGTCAGGCAAAGCAAATTTATGACTCACGGATAGGCAGTGAGGTTAAACAGATCTATGGCAAGGCCATCCCCCAAGGCTCGGGAATGCTGGCCAGAGTGAATGGAGTCTCGTCTGTGCCTACCCCACATTGCTCCACAACTGAGGAACCCCCAAAGCATTGCACTCTGGGTTTTTATAACCCAAGGTAAACTTTGCTCACTGGGCTGAAGAGTTGCCAGATGGAAGTGGACAGAGCCCAGGCTATTCCAGAGAGTTCTCCTTACCTCAGGATGTTACATTCTCCATACATTCTGCCTGAGAATTGCTAATGAAAGGGGGAAGAGATGGATTGGCCAGGTGATTCAGAGACCTGTCCTTCTGCACGCCTATTTGTGTACATTCATTATATGAAATCCATTCATTTGCTCAGTTACTCAGCACCTATTTCTTTGGTACTTTCAGTGTACCAAGTGAGGTGTCAGCTGACAGTGATTTGGTGATGATTATCAAGAGAGCAAAGATTGATTTTTGGCATACTCATTAATGTTTTTATTTTTATTTCTCATTTAATGGCAGTGACTACATCTAAACTATGTCAGAACAGTAGAAATATTATGAATACATTATGAAATCTTTACATGCTTAATTGCCAAATCCAAATTTCATTTTTATAGCCCACAAATATGAATTTTGTCAAACTTCTGTCACTTTGGAAAACAGTAATGAAAAGAATTTATTGCTTGCTTAGGTTTTATTGTTATTCTTTGTTTTGTTTCTGCCTCTGAATATGCTATTTTTTATTACTGTACATTTTTCTTCCATAGCTCATTTTATCACATTCCTTAAATGTCAGGTTCATTTTATTCTCATAACTTTCATTTTGAGTAGTGGCAAACAAAGAGATAGGCTGTTAAGAAAAATGCATCGGCTTCTTTAAATGTGGCAATAGTTTTGTGGCCGTATCAGCATTCCACCAGGAATTCATCAGTGAGTCTGGCTCTGAGGCTGAAATTCTCATCTGGCTGTTTTCATTTTCTAAATCATTTTGCTGTAAGTTTAGCTTTACTGTTTAGTCAATTTCATTTAATTCTGCCAGGAATTTATTCATCTGTGAATTTTTAAAAACTCTGCTATAACTAAGAATCATCCCAAATCTGGAATAAGTGTGACTAATGGTAAATTTCTAAACTAGAAGAATAATGGCACTTTTAAGTATTTCTGTCTTTTCTGTGTAATGGTCCGAAAGTGGGGAAGGGCTGTTATGTTAGACATGTTCTTGTGGTAGAGAGTTTTACCTTTGGAGCTCCAGAGATTGCTTAAATGTAGTGTCATCTAAGATTCTGCATCAAGTTGAAGGGTACATTTTGAAAAGGCATGGGGGTCTTAACACCACATTCCAGCAAATGAGGTTTTAAAAGTGACAGTGTTATAAGATTTTTTTTTAAGTCTTTCAGCAAGAAATTACCAGGGAGTCTGGATCCCACTGTGTGGTTATGAAAAATTTGTGAGATTAGTTAGAATGATCAGTAATATAATGACATTAGTTAACCAAATTGCTCCCTTAATGAGGGCATATAACATTGGGTTTTAAATGATAGCCTAAAGATTTTAGAGATATGTAGATTAGAAGATTCAACAAATGCAAACTGGTACAAGAATATAAAAATTCTTTGCTAAGCAATTAGGAAACATCTTTTCTGTATGAATTTCTTATAACAACACTCTGAGCGGTCAAGCCTATTAGGCCTAGATGACAATGTTCTTTGCCCAAGGTCATGACTTGAAGTGATAAAGATGAAATGTGCAGCCTGCTTTGCTCTCAGTCACTAAGTGCCTTTAGCTGTCAACGCTGGATTCAATTTCTCACCTCCAGACCCAGCCTTCAGTCAGATTCTGAATCCAGTCTCGTCTTCAGTTAGAGAAATTTTAAAGAACCTTCAGCCATTTGTTCATGAGAACAGGCTTCTGGCTGTTCTTTGATCTTAAAGCCCAATCAAGATTTTTCATCATTCCCTAGTACTAAACTTCTGGTTTATGTTCCAGTTTCAGCTCATGAGTACCTGTATTATTCTAATGTTTCTAAATTCACAATTTGGTTCCTTACCAGTTCTGCTAATTCCCCAAGAATTGTCCTCCTGTTACCAGAATCCCTGCAGTCCCTATGACTATAATCCTGATTCATATTTCTTGGCAATCCTGACATCCATCACCTTGTCCAGGTAAATGCTTACTCTTTGCTGCCAGCTCACCCGATGCTCTGTTTTTCCTTCCCTATGAGACATATATCTGGACACTGCTGGGCCTCTGTGTTGTTGACAGTTTACCTGCCTAGGCTTCCTTGTGTTGTCTGCAGCTGGGTCCCCACCTGATCACTTCTTCCACCTTAATGATTTCTGAGCTCTATCCATACCGCATAAGATATGTTTAAATTACCTGCATACTTGCACTGATAAGAGTAGCCTATCTGTTATTCAGTCATTTTGCCTCTAGTCATCACTCTTAGTTATGTATTTTCCAGTTCTGGAAACTTGCTATTTCTGTCATACAATGGTGAGGAATACTAAACAAGAGATAAATGGCAGTCTTGTTTGGCTGGGACAAGACTATCTCTTCTCATAAGTGATAAGAATTTCCCCAGGTGACTGTGATAATATAAAGGATAAATTATCCTCCTGCAGCCCTCACTATTCTCTTCTGTGTACTCGTCATACATTAATGCTATAGTAAATAATAAAACCTGCCCTCATCAGTGGCTGGGCAGCGTCACATTTGAAATGCAGTAAGATGCATCCGAAAGCACAGGCACCTTGGATTTTGATGAGTTTTGCATCAGTTAATCCTCTCTTACCTTTTAACATCACAAACAGTCAGTATGCCCCAATTGTCCAGATTCTACGGAGCAGATATGAAGAAAGAAAAGTTTACAGCTCTACCCAACAGTAAAAAAAGTACAAAGGTGAAGTAAAATATTCAAATATAAAGGGGAATCTACGATGTTAGTGAATGAATCCAACTCATGGATTAAAACAAACAAAGCCTTGGGATATTAGAGAGTTATGAGCACAACCACTCATCCTGTCAGTAAAATTAGGAAGATAAATGCAGGCCAATACAATGAGATACTTATAATATTCTTACGTATTAAGCTGATCACATCTCTTCACCCTAATTTATTTTCTTTGTTAATATTGTTAAAATATTTTAAGTGAATATATACTGATGATTTCCCTTAATATTGTTAATGAGTATAACAAAAATCATAGAGATATTTATAGCAACCCTACCATCACGGAACATCTGTCCATATTTGGTGGGTGATGTGAACAGGGAAACAGGCAGTTACATGGCAGAGGGGCAAGTCCATTAGGCTTTGGATTCAGACAGTTCTGCACTCAAATCCCAGATCCATCATGTATTAAAGGGGGTGCTTTGGGCAAATTATTTACTCTGTATCAACCTCAGTTTTTTCATCTATAAAATGGGAGTAATAGTTTTACCTGACATAGAATTGTGTGGATTAAAGTAGAAGTCTAAAGGAAATATATCCTATTCAATATATGACACTGCAGATTGTTTTAGTTTGTGTTCATGCTCCTGATAAAGACATACCTGAAACTGGGCAGTTTGCAAAGGAAGAAGGCTTAATGGACTCACAGTTCCACATGGCTGGGAGGCCTCACAATCATGGTGGAAGGTGAAAGGCACGTCTCACATGGCAGCAGACAAGAGAAGAGAACGTGTGCAGGGAAACTCCCATTTATAAAACCATCAGATCTTGTGAAACTTATTCACTATCATGCGAATAGTATGAGGGAATCTGCCCCCATGATTCAGTTATCTCCCATCGAATCTCTCCCACAACATGTGATATTTGTAGGAGTTAGAATTCAAGATGGGATTTTGGTGGGGGCACAGCACAACCGTATCACAGATACTTCCATCTTGCCTAACACTTGGGACAGGAAGATCAGTTAGGAATGTGCATTATTCCAAAAACTTAAAATATGGAAAACTGAAGATTTTTGGAAATACTGTATTACAAAATTTCACAGAAAAAAAATCCACAGGGAAGAAAAATAAATGTTTGGAGAAATGAAAAACCAGCTTCGGGATATTGACATGCAGCACCTTCAAATCATGACATTGAAATATCTTGTAGGTTTTGGATATAAGGAATTAGGATAGATGGAATTAGAAAAATTTGAGTACAAATGATCACCATATTCATGGTTACTAAAACCAAGGGAGAAGCTGAGATCACCAAGAGAGTGTGTTGAGAGAGAAGACCGAGTTTTGATGACCACTAACATTTAAAGTGTAAGTCAGGAGGAGAAGTAGATGAAGACTAGGAGAGGGACTGTCTTACAGGCAAATGAGACCATGAAGTTGCAATGTCAAACCAGTGAAAGATGGTGCTTCAGACAGAATGAGTGGATATTCAGTACTATATACCAAAGAGATTAAATAAGAGCTGAAAGAGGTATGCTGGATGTGGTCATATTGGTAAGAGCAGTTGCAGTTGAATTGGTGAAAAGAGAGCCAGTTTGCAGAGGTTCGAGAGTTGAGTGGGAGATGCCATCACAGAAAAAACACGAGCATGGGATTTTTTTTCTGCAAATGTGGCACTGAGGAGGTAGCTCCTATTCTCAGTACAGCTAGTGCTCAACTTACGATCACGGTCCAGACCACGGACTGGTCGTAACACGATTTGGTCGTAAGTTGAGTAGGCTATATGTACAGTTGAAATGGTGCACGCAGAGATGGTAGTGCTGCCAGAAGCTGGTCCACACTGTCGTACACCCAGCTGGGCAACATTTGCGCTGCCAGTCGGGGAGCAGTCGTGGCTAGCGATTGTGATCGTAAAGTCGAATGGTCGTAAGTTGCATAGGTGGTAAGTCGATTAATACCTGTAATATGAAGGGATAATTGGAAGGAAGAGATGTATGTTCTTTTGTAGGTTTGGTGTCAGTCAACTCAGGAAGTCTGGTATGAGAGCTTCCAACTTCTTTTTTTTTTTTTTACTTTTGAGACAGAGTCTCGCTCTGTCACCCAGGCTGGAGTGCAGTGGCATGATCTTGGCTCACTGCAACCTTCCTCCACCTCCTTGGCTCAAGTGATCCTTCCACTTCAGCCTCCTGAGTAGCTGGAATTACAGGTGCACACCACAGTGGTTGGCTAATTTTTAAATTTCTTGTAGAGACGGGATTTCCCTGTATTGCTTAGGCTGACCTTGAACTCCTAGAGACAAGTAATTGCCCCACTCGGCTTCCCAAGTGCTGGGATTACAGGCGTGAGCCACTGTGCCTGGCCAGAGTTTCTAATTTCTATATGAAAGAAATATTAAGGTTAATTGCTGAAAGTTAAGAGAAAAGGGAAGGTAAATCTGACTGTGGAGATAGAAAACTGCTCTGTAGGACTCAGGGACCAGTAGGAGAGGGAGAACATGAAGCTTTGACCAATGTTAATAGTGGCAGATTATGAATACTCAAGATATTCCCATACTTAAGTTTTCTCAACTTGAGTTCCCACGTTAGTGAAAGACTGAAGAATAGGCAGGTCCAAGGTGAAAATGTTTAAGTTGATACTCATATCTTCTCTCTTCAATGCCCATTTCTTTTGCAAATCCATCTTTCTACCTATTTATGTACTCACCGACCCATCCATTCATTTATTCATATATTTGTTCATATCTCCATCTTTAATATGTCTAGATGTCCTTCCATTAATCAAATATTTACTGACTGACCCACCATGATTTACAAAGAGGCATTAGGATTATAAACAACTGCACAATGATTGTTTTTGTCTCTCAGTATATTTTTGTTTGTTTTTGAGCTGGAGTTTTGCTCTTATTGCCCAGGCTGGAGTGCAGTGGTACGATCCCGGCTCACCACAACCTCTGCCTCCTGAGTTCAAGTGATTCTCCTGCCTCAGCCTCCCGAGTAGCTGGCATTACAAGCACGCGCCACCACGCACAGCTAATTTTGTATTTTTTAGTAGAGATGGATCTTTCCATGTTGATCAGTCTGGTCTCGAACTTTTGAGCTCAGGAAGTGACCTCCCAAAGTGCTGGGATTACAGGAGTGAGCCACTGCACCGGGCCTTTGTCACAGGATATTTTAATTAAGGTAAAGGTTCAGTCTAGCCAAGATGGACATTTATTTCCCTCTCTCGTAAGAGTCTGAATAAGTAGTTTAATGAAATCAAGCAGTTTGCATCTATTTACCATCTCATATCCCTAGGTAACTGGCCTTTTGTATATGGCACAAGATAATTCTCACATGTCTACATACTAGTTAGAAGAAGGAGGGAAGATAGGGAAAGGTATGCTCCTTCTCTTTAAGCCAAAATATGAATTGGAAGTTTCACATATTGTTTTCATTCATATCTATTGATTAGAAAAAGAATCCACATTTTGTCACACCTAGTTTCAAGGGAGACTAAAAATGAAGGCTTTATTTTGCATGACCATAGGACCAGCTAAGAAATCTATAGAAACGAAAAGCCAGATACTGAAGAACCAGTGGTAGTTTCTCACATCCAGAGCCTATGTTTTGATTAAAGTTACAGGCAGGTGAATTCACAATTGCCGCTAAGTTTAGAGAGGTTATGGTGGTAATGTGTAATGGCAGTTCACAGGACTTCCCCATCTCAAGAATTCTACTGCATAGTGCTTCCTGAAGATCTCTGTCTCCAAAATAGGCACAGTTTCCCATGTCGCAATGTCATTTCCCCTTTACTCAGTACATTTCTCATCGCCTTAGAGTAAATCAGTAAGTTTTGAGAAAGAAATATCCATGATTAATTCATCTTAACACGTTCATTGCTAATCACTTCTTCACTCTCCTCCCCCTCTTTTTTAATAATACTAGAATAGTTTCAAATGTCTTTAACCGGTGGATTTTCAGTATATTTTAAGACAGAATGGCTGAGAATCAGGTTTACCATTAAGATTTGAAACTTATGGAATTCAATAGAGAATTGATTGAAATATTATTACTTAAAACAATCCAGTGATTATATTGACAGGTACTGTGAAAACAATAAAAGT
Source organism: Sapajus apella (assembly GCF_009761245.1). Classification (NCBI taxonomy): domain Eukaryota; kingdom Metazoa; phylum Chordata; class Mammalia; order Primates; family Cebidae; genus Sapajus; species Sapajus apella. The sequence goes on from NW_022436949.1 coordinate 37,508,203, forward strand.
ATTTTTTTTAAAAAAAAAAAAACCTTGTATTAATCTCCTGGTAAGTAAAAGAAACTTGTAGCAAGGGGGCTCATATCGCCTGGGAAGAGAGTAGTTACAGCCTCTGAATGAGCAACTTATTTTCTATGTCTGTTAATTGTTGATTCTTGTTTCATTATGGAGCTGGGCACCCTGACAATAAATTCTTCCATGAAATTGGTCTCATTTAAAGAAAAAGATCTCTTATGAGCTATTTAAAGATACTTTCTTCAAACTAAACAAATCAAATCTTGTAAAATGGTTCTAGAAACAGTATCTATGAGGCTTGGAAACATAGGAAATAAGGCCTCCCCGTGTTTTCTACAAAGATGTCTATGAACTATGGGTTGATGAACTATAGCACAGTCTCAGAAAACCTGGGATTAAAAATAACACCACTAAATGCAGATCATCTCATTAAGAGTGATAATTCAACTTCTGTTCCACTGTATCTACCTGGTTATCTTATGTTCATTAGGGACTTTTATAGCTTGTAATGTCCCTTGCTGAATTTAATTGTTTATCTCTGCCAATTTTTCTGATTTCAGCGTCACTTTTAAACATTTACAATTTTGTCAATCGCTAGATATAAAACTCTTCTTATAGCACTGAAAAAACAGATCATATATTTAATTGCTAGTAATTTAGATCTTTTCTTTTAAGTGACATTTTGTAAAGTGCCATATGAATTTAGAACATTAGTATTATAATTGGCTTAATTTTGTCACTTTAGGTAATTTCTCTGTATATTATGTTGGGTATTTATTGCTTTTTAATAAGCATGTCAAGAGATGAATAATCTCCTTTCACTTGTCACCTTGCGAGCCTTGACACTGAATCTGATTTTTCTATCTTTGCATAAAACATTTTTTTGGAGGTGTTCAAATTTCTATTTAAAAGGATAATTTCACAGGAGGTTTTGTTAAAATAAAAAAAGTACAGTCAACCAGATCAACTGGTTGAATCTTTTTAGCATTAAACCCACTGGAGTATTGTCTGGTTATTGATTTGTTTACCAAACAGTTATTGGATGTCTGTTACATGTCAGGGTTGAGTGTAGTGATCAATTAAGTGTCATCGTACTGTGCTTTTGAGGTCTTCACTTTTGTGTTTAGGAGCAAAATACATAAACATAGTATGTTGAAATTATTGACTCAATGTGGCTTTGTATGAGAGTAAAGTGGAAGAAGCAATTTATTTTGCATAGGCTGGGGAAGACCTTGTAGAGACATTAGGGGTTAGTGGAGTTTGTAACTGTTGGGAAGAAATAGAGGTAAATATTTATAGTAGTAAAGTCAGTTGCAAAAAGGCTTGGATAGGATGCGAAGGTATTCTCTAGAAGGCTCTTGACAAGGAACTCTTTGATCTAATTTTCATGTATATGACAAATCAGTCCCTTCCTCTCTCTCTCCCTCCCTCCTTTCTTTTCTATCCCCTTACTTCCTTTCCTCAGTAAATTTGCTTGAATTCTCCTTTTTAGGTGATAAGGATAAAGAAGTGAAAAAAAACAGGAAACGTCTTATCAGCGTGGAGTTATATTATAGACCAACGGTCTGAAAATTGTTCCTGTAAATGGCAAGATAGTAAACATTCCAGGCTTTGTAAGCCTTCTAGTCTTTATTGAAACTACTCAGCTCTGCACATGTAGTGAGAAAGCAGCCATAGACAATATATAACAACTGGGCGTGGCTGATTTCCAATAAAACTTTATTTACACACTGACATTTGAATTTCATGTCACAAAATAGCCTCCTCCTCCTTCTATTTTTTCTCCGATCATTGAAAAATGTGAAAACCACTCTTAGCTTATGGGTTGTACATAAACAGGCAGGCTAGATTTGGCCCATGGGCTATGTTTGTCAAACCCTGTTCTAGAGGTTCAGGTTAATGGAGGCATTAGACACAGACATTAGTGGGGGTGAATCAAAACCAGTTTATATATTGAAAGGATTTAGAAAGCAGTCAGTGCAACCAGCTTATACAGTAGAGAGATTCTCTAATTCTGCAGGAGATACATAGACGTGCAAGCTCTCGGCCATTAATTTCTAAGCGAGTGAAGGTCACATTAGATTTTCCTTACATTCAGTTGCCCGCTTTTATGTCCAGGCTTATATTTAGATGACATTTCTGTATATAGGCTAGTCTGATTGTGTCTTGGGACCAGTTTAGCTGAGCCAGTTACCCCTCATCAATATTGTTATTATATAATATTCACTGTGATTTCAGGCTGTGCTTGGGCACAGTCCACCATTATGGGACTTGACCACCATTCATCTCTCTCAGGCTTGACCACCATTCATCTCTCTCAGCACACTCATGTGAACACAGCCTGGTTCAAGTGCTTAGATCAAATAAGTCCTGCAGAATTAGAACGAGTGTTAGTTACCCAGAGGTTTTTCAGAGTAAGCTATTGGGCTATTAGGCTAGTGGCAAGATCTTGACTATGCATTTTAATAAGGTTTTTTTTTTTTTTTTATCAGCTCCCAGTACTTTTGTGCTTCCTTGCTTAAGTTTTGAAGTTGTTATTGCCTGGAGTCCAAGCCCGGTTCTACCAATGGTTGCTGTGTGACACTGGGCAAGTGATGGAAGGTTTCTCAGGCTCAGTTTTCTAATTTTTAAAATAGTAATAATACCCATAACTGACTTATGGAGTTTTCATATTAAATAAAATAATCCTTGTAATCCTTTCAAGGCCCATAATTAATGCATCTGGTATATAGCTAAAGAAACAAATAAAAATGCACTGTTATTATCATTATTATATTTATTGAAAATAAGAGGAAATTTGGCATTCTTTCCCTAGTAGAGTTTTTGTTACTCTTTTTAAGTTGGATGAATATTAAAAAGAAGAGAGAATTAACTTACTTCAGAAAAAAACTTGCCCCCAAATCCTAGGAATATTGCAGATTGCTTAATACAAGAGGAAATTAAATATGAGCTGTCTCATTTTGAAAGAACAGCTGTTAAACATTTCAAAAAATTTAATTTAGAAAAGGTTAATTACCTTTACTATGTCAACTACATTTTTAAATGAAGGATTCTTAATTCTTTTGAAAACATGTCCAAGACCCATTCATTTGCTAATTTAATTCCATGTGCAGTGGATTCCCAGCTCCCATACAAGTGCATACCATTATAATATATCTTGATTTGGAGGCTCACCATAGCTACTGTTGACTTCGGCTACTAAAATTAGAGTATGCTCTTTTCAACTCTCTGCACATTATATTTTAATTTGCCTTGGTCCGACACAAGTAAGAGGCTTTCTATTTACTTAGTATTGTGGGTAGGATTTTAATTGGTTCCACAGCTCTTCCTCGAGTATCACTTTACTTCTCAACGAATGATTCAGACCTGTGGGGAGATATGCCATAATGTAACTGGAAAAAAGTTAGGACCCGTGAATGTCACACACACAGAGAAATTGCAGAAAGGAGATAATAATGTGCTGATCTTTATAAGAATGTGTGAAATGCTGTTGATTCATTTTTATAGGTTTTGTTCTTTGGAGATTTTCTGTAACAGACAGAAGACTAAGTGGATCTCTGTACATTTTCTTTTCCATTCTGATCTATGCCCAGTGGTGTATGTTTATATGTGTACTTTCACATCAATACATATGTATGTATTTAATAGTTAGAGCTTTATGTGCATAGAATTGATTTCTTTGTTCAATTTGTATTGATTCATACATGGCCATCAAGTCTACCACCAGCCTCTGAGTGAGTTATTTCTTTTGGCCTCAATTTTCTCATCGGCGAAATAAAGTTAATATCTCGGAAAGGGATTATTGCAAGAACTAACTGAGAAAACAGAAATAAAATGGGTTTGTGCATGGGTCACCCGGTGCTTAATAACCGCTTGATCTCCTCCCTTTCATCTTGCCTATGCTTTACTTCTACCTGCTAGCCCAAATCACGCTTTAACCATGCAACTTATTTCCACTATTAATTACACACAGACAAATAAATATGATAGTACTGTTTCAGAGATTTCCGAATTGTAAAACTGAAGAGTTACCCTAAAGATAGGCTTTAACATAAGTGGAATAATCTAATTATGACATGCACATGAGTCTATGTGCTTTTACCGTTTTATTGTATTTAGCTTTGCAAATGTTAATGCAAATGGGGAAGAGTTTTGATAAAATGACAAAAGAACTTCTAATATTTCTTCTTTGGGTGCCCATGAAGTTGGGCTACAGTTTCTAATTATCACCATCATATGACCATTTATCTCTACTTCATTTGCCTTTGGTGAGCTGTCAGATTCATTTGTTTACATTGATATCTCTCATGCCATCTTAAAGGCTTCAGTTATGGTCTCTCTGCCCTCCAAAAATATGCTTCCTTATGGCTATGATGTCTCTGAATATGCCAGCTGCCAGGCCCTGGAGACTTCTCTTTTATCTTCCAAGACTTTTTGATAGCCTGTTATTTATCACTTAATGTTTAGAATTATCTGTAGCTGATGCTGGTGAACTCCGTGTGGAGGTTGGAAGTGGCCTCACACATATGTGGCTATTGGGCATGGCTATTGCTCTGCAATACCTTCGTTCGCTTTAAGGCTTTTACTACATTACATCCTAAGGATGGTCTCCTAAGTTGCCAGAGGACAGATAGTACTTGGAATTTTGTGGTAATAAAATGTTACAGTTGGACATTTCTGAAGAATCTCCAGGCCAATATGAGGTCTGTGACTAAATGATTAATGCAGCAGAGATGTCCACAGCCAGAATTGTCTATGTCCAACATTGCAACAACTATAAGTGGTCCTCTGTTAGAATGTGTGGATATAGTCTAGATCTCTCTGTTTAATTTCATTACGTCTCATTAGCTTACTGCATTAGTAAGAGGGTGTTAAAATGAAAACAAACATAAAAGTGTAGTTTCTCTAATAAGAAGCTTTTCTAGGATGAATGTATTTTTTTCTGCTTTTGTTAAACAATAGATGTCACTGACTATTGAAAATAGGCATCTGTTGTATTTGCCTGCCTCATACCCATGTCCCCTTCATCTCATAACAGCACACACGTTTCTCATCCCCTGCGCCGTCCCTGTGGTTCAAGTGAGGTTAACCTCAACACTTGATGATGTGGGCATGTGATGAAGTCTGGCCAAGCTCATCCTCCTTTGATTCAGTGATGGAAAAACACGTTAGAGCTAATAAGAGAAACTCCAGGATTTCTTTTCAAGAATTGTTGGAATAGCAAATCTTTCTTTCTGTGGTTGTATCTGACAGAGTATAGAGTGAGTCTGGAGTTCCTCGCAGTCACCTTTCCATTGATGGGGGAGTGCCTACTGAAGATGGAGTCAGCCAAAAAGAGTAAAATATAATTAAACCTGTGACCATTTCAATGTTTGCTATTTTCCCATCTAATTCAGTGTTCTGTGTAACATTCCTTTTAATTGGAGGATAGCATCTAATCATATATATTAATCAGGGTTCCCTAAAGGGACAGAACTAAAAGGATATATATATATATATTCTAGGGGAGTTCATTAGAAGGATTGACTGACATGATCACAGGGCGAAATGATACGCCGACTGCAAGCTGAGGAGTAAGGAAACCAGCCTGAGTGCCCAAGCCTCAAAAGTAGGGAAGCCAACTGTGCAGCCTTCAGTCTGTGGTTGAAGGCCTGAGAGCCCCTGGCAAATCACTGGTATAAGCATGAGTCCAAAAGCTGAAGAACTTGGAGTCTGATATTTGAGGGTAGGAAGCATCCAGCACAGGAGAAAGATGAAGCCTGGAAGACTCAGTGCCTTTCAACTTCTCCTGCCTGCTTTATTCTAGTCACACTGGCAACTGATTAGATGGTGCCCACCCAGATTGGGGGTGGGCCTGCCTCTCCCAGTCAACTGACTCAAATGTTAATGTCCTTTGGCAACACCCTCACAGACACACCCAGGAGCAATACTTTGCATCCTTCATCCAATCAAGTTGACACTCAGTATTAACCATCACACCATATCAATGTGCTATCATTTATCAGTCTTCCGTTATTCAACATATGTGTCTGCAGCGAACAACCACGTGTGTTAAGTTCTAAGTCTTAACATCTGTAAGATATAGAAGTGGCATTTCTACTGAAGAATACATAAAGGCATTTTATGACTTTTAATATGTTAGGCAATACATTGAATATGTTCATTTTGGTTAAGACGTTGTGGTTTAGGATTTTGATTTTTTTTTTCTCAGTTTAAAATACAAACTATTATGGAAAAGTTTACATATGAATTGAATAAACATTTTCTGGGAAATAGATAAAAATCCTCTCTGGCCTGGTGTGAAAACTAAGTCAAGAAAACTGATCTGTTGCACAGCAGTACACAGGCCGTGAGATCTTCAAGCAGCTGTCTCTGGCATGAAATGCCTTTGTGCTTGTCAACAGCATTGAGAGCAGTGCATCGCCCCAGCGTGGGTGGTGGAGGCATATGTGGAAATTGTTGAAAGACGGCAGTAGATTGTGGAGAGAGAAGTGTGCTACTACAAGCATCCAATATCCAGCTAAGATAAAATTTACCTGTTTGGTTGATAGTTTATAGAATAAAGGTATTGCAGTTATTCAGTAATTCAGAGAAGAACTGATTTTCAGTGATTCATAGACTGGGAAATATGTTATCATCTGTCGGTATCATAAGGAATAATTGCTTGAGAATGAACTTCAACAAAATAATGGATCAGAGGCCTCAAGATAGGGGAAGAAGGAGGAAGAGAGAGTAAACAGTGGTGAATAATGCGACTTTAAATATCTTTATATCTCTGTATCTGCCTGTCATCTATTTCCACCTATACCTAAATGGATAATAATAAGGGGAAAGGAATAACTATTATTTTAATGCCAGGTAATAGTTAATGAAAATTACAAGATATCAGAGGAAAACTGTTAATAGTCTAGAACTAAATGTACTATATTGTTTAAGCAACATGTGACTTGTTTAGTGAGTTCAAGGGCAATCCACAAAGTAGCAGTGGTGCAGAGCAAGATTTATTTGGTGACAGCCTGACAGGTTTGTATGCAAGGGAAAGTCCCTCTCAGCATGAGACCTTCTAGAGACCATGATGCAGCAGGCCATCCAGAAGGGATGAGGGCAAGAGAATTCTGGGGGGAGAGGAGGATTCTGTGTCTAGGGGATATCCACCCAGAAGCACAGCAGGGTCTCTGGGCCAGAGAACTCCAAGGGAAGCCATGGTTTGGGGTCTTTTATAGCACTGGGATTTGTCTTATTTATGATTAGCAGATGTTGGGTGAAGTTTCATAAGTTGTACATAACAGTCTCTAAATGGCTAAAAATCTGCATATATGGGCTACATTTAATGCAATTTCATATGTAAAAAAATCTGAATTTGTCATTGACAGGCTTCTGAGCTAATACCAATTTGCTGTACAGATAACAAAATAGGGCCAATTTAGAGGGACCTTCTTTGACTCATTTTTATAACAAGTTGGTAATGGGGAGCAGATATCAGATGCTCTAAATGTTAATTTTGGCAAGACTACATGGGACGTAAGAGTATTATAAAGGTTTCATCTTATGGTGATGGGATTTAGGAAGGAGGCAGGGAATATATTTTCTTAATAGATAAGAATCGTACTTTTTAATAATTGAGAAATATTTAATTACAAGTGGTAGTAAAGGGAGAATAAAACAGAATGAAAAAGTAGAGTGAAATTTCCAGCCAGGTGTGGTGGCTCCTGCCTGTAATCCCAGCACTTTGGGAGGCCGAGGTTGGTGGGCCACAATGTCAGGAGTTCGAGATCAGGCTGACCAACATGGTGAAACCCTGTCTCTACTAAAAATACAAAAATTAGCCAGGTGTGGTGGTGTGCTCCTATAATCCCAGCTACTCAGGAGGCTGAGGCAGGAGAATCACTTGAACCCAGGAGGCTGAGGTTGCAGTGGGTGAGCCGAGATCGTGCCACTGCACTCTGGCCTGGGCAACAGAGCAAGACTCCATCTCAAAAAAAAAAAAAAAAAAAAAAAAATGTAGAGTGGAATTTCCAGATCAAGGAAGAGCAAGCAAATGAGCAAGAAAGAGTGAATGATTAGGAGTTTGACCAGGTCAGCAAAACATTGGAATAGCAATTTTAAAAATGTAAATTTCAAAAGGAAAACTTAATACAAGTAAATAAAAAGAGGTCAACCAATTGTTATTCTAAATGTGAACAGGCTGAATTCAGTGTATGGAAAGCTTGACTGTCAAACATCTGCCCCTACTGTATTCTATTTATGAGAAGCACAGGAGTGGTGATATTATCAGACAAAATGGTCAAAAGCATTTACCAACCTGTAGAGAGACATTGTGTAATAACAAAATACCTACTTTTTGAAGAAGATATAGTATTGCAAGTCTGAATATACCAAACAGCATAGTGGCCAAAAACTCATTGAAGGAACTATTAAAGCTGCAAGAACAACTTGATAAAAAATTATAGTTGGAGGCCGGGCGCGGTGGCTCACGCCTGTAATCCCAGCACTTTGGGAGGCCGAGGCGGGTGGATCACGAGGTCAAGAGATCGAGACCATCCTGGTCAACATGGTGAAACCCCGTCTCTACTAAAAATACAAAAAATCAGCCGGGTATGGTGGCGCGTGCCTGTAATCCCAGCTACTCAGGAGGCTGAGGTAGGAGAATTGCCTGAACCCAGGAGGCGGAGGTTGCGGTGAGCCGAGATCGCGCCATTGCACTCCAGCCTGGGTAACAAGAGCGAAACTCCGTCTCAAAAAAAAAAAAAAAAAATTATAGTTGGAGATATTAATATGTTTATTTTGAAATCAAATTTAATGAAATAATCGAAGACATAGAAGATTTGGATTATACTATGTCTAGAAATGTATACTTTAAAATAGAACATATTGTTTTATATATCTATGAAAAATTAATAATTAACCATATACTTGACTATAGGAACACTAGTAAACATAGAAATTTTGCAATTTACAAGTTACATGTTTTATTACAATAAAATAACGTTAGTAATAAATGAGACCTCCTCAACTACTGGAAATTCAAAACCACACTACTAAGTTAATTATGGCTCAAAACAGAAATGCTAAATGACTAGCTATTTTTAGAAACAGATAAGTTACAAACTATTTTGAATACACGGTAAAGGAGAATACTTTATATAACCAAATCGGCTCAATAAAAGCTCTACTCTGAAGAACAATTTCAGTCAATGACTCAAGAAAGGAACTTTTTGCTTTTTTAAAAAATTTAGAAGAAAAGCAACAGTAAAAAATGAAGTAGGAAAAGAGAAATACTGACCTCACGTCATGCAATAAAAATGAAATAGAAAGGATTTAAAAAGTAAAACTGTTTTTCTTTGTATATTCAAGAAAATCAATAAAAACCCTGATGAAGCAAAGGAAAAAGAGAGGGAAGAACACTGCACATGCTTAGGAATAAGAAACGTCATAAAACTACATTGGCCAAAGAGATTGATGACATGAGGAAACACTACATGCAACATAAAAACACAATCAATAACCCTCTGAGAAGAAGATTTAGGCTACTGTCTATGCATAGCCCAGGCATTAAGAAGACCTGATTAATCAAGAGAGGAAACTTAGAGGATGTTAAAGAAAAGCTAGACATATTTTAATGTAAAATACTTAAAATCATTATACACTTTGGGAGGCTGAGGCGGGTGGATCACGAGGTCAAGAGATCGAGACCATCCTGGTCAACACGGTGAAACCCTGTCTCTACTAAAACTACAAAAAATTAGTTGGGCATGGTGGTGCGTGCCTGTAATCCCAGCTACTCAGGAGGCTGAGGCAGGAGAATTGCCTGAACCTAGGAGGCGGAGGTTGCAGTGAGCCGAGATTGCGCCATTGCACTCCAGCCTGGGTAACAAGCGTGAAACTCTGTTTCAAAAAAAAAAAAAATCATTATACAAAAATATTGTAAATGATGTCAAAGGAAAAATGATAGATTTGTGTAACTTTTGACTTTCTTTATTGGGCAGGAAGAAAGCATGGAAGGACATGTATCCTAGGCTATTGTCTCTGGTCATTTAGCCGTGGGGAAAAAGTGTGTGAGTAGAGAAGGTGGAAGAAGGGAGATGGATAGAGAAAAATGAAGTAAAAAGACTTAATACCTAAAGACTATAGGTATAATTTAAAATGTACACAGCCTTCACAATAAAGTCCTTGAAACAAGCAAGTACCTTATCTGGTAGAACAAGCCTAGTATGAGAAAGACTTCTAAAGCATCTAACACTTAATCAGAATTACGTCTTTAACCACGTCACTTAGGGAGAATGAATTGAAAAACCTTATCACAACCCATTGTACATCCTTTAATATAGATAAATATAATACATAGAGTTTTCATTGAAAATAGCAACATGCTGATCAGTTCAGAAAAAGTGCCTTATGTAGTGTGTCAACTTAAATACTAGTTTTCCCCACCTTCAAACTTCAATTTTACTCTCCATGAATCTACTATCTTACCTAATTTTAATCAGGTGTTTATCACTGATGGTGTATTTTTGAAGTGATAATGGCCTCATTAACTGCTTAAGGCCCTACTAATAGCAAACAGAATGTATTTTACTCTAAAACAATATCTGAAGCAATAACTCGTTTCCTAAGAAAGGTTATTATGATGACTGTTTTCCTTTTTTACCTAAAATCTTGGAATAGAAAAAAAAAAAAAAACCCTAACTTGTCTTTGTGAAAAGGAATCTTTTGAAATTCTGTACTTCAAGGTTACTAGCATGGAGAGATATTTGTTACACTGAACACAAATCCATATCATATATCAGCTTGACATATAAAGTCAATAGCCTATTTCTAAAATAGAGGCACATGTATTAGTAGAAACACAGAAAGCCTGGCATGGTTCCTGCTCAGGCGTCTACTGACCGTGGGAGTCTAGTATATGATATGGAATTTCTCTGAGTCTCAGTTTGCTACAGTATTATCCGGGTCTACCTGCCTGGAGGGTTTCTTGCGAAGGTCAAATAGCTACCTGGTATAAAAAGTCTTTGTAACAAGCAAGAACTCTCTATTCATGCAGGAAGATCTTCTGTGGGAGCCCTGTGTTCCTCTGAAGTCTTGCCTTTTGCTCTGTCCAGTTGCTCTCGTGGTCAATATCACATGAAATTCCATCCCAAAATGTTTTTAGACATTGTGATTGAGGAGCTTTTTTCTTTGAGGCAGGATTTGTTTAAATTTTTCGATTATACCTTAGATTGCACTTGCCACTCTCCAGACATATCTATTAGGTGTGGAAAGGGATTTCTCAGTAGTAGCAACTCTGAATCTCTATAGATGGTGTTTGAATAATAATAGAAAGAATTATTTGATTCTTGTCCTTGGCATGAACAAATGACACATTAGGGAGATCTCTAATCGGGTTGAATCTTGAAACAGGTACTTAAAATATGAAATAAAGTTTGACTCATTTAAGTTTTGTGAAATGCGATTTCATAAAATGACCAAGGACATCATTTTCCTGCAGCATTTTGATGCCATGTAGCCTTCTGGAGGAGAGGATGTAAAACTGTAATAAAATGTTCCTACTAACAGTATTCTTCAATATCAACGTAGCAATGTCGCAATTCTAAGTAATTAGTACAAGTAGATGTTTACCAATATTAGGGAAATTCAGTTTATCTCTATAGAAGGGAAACTACATGTTCCCAGCACTCTTGAACATTATGTCTTTGGACTCTTTTATTAAGTATAATTTACAAAATTTTAATAAATCCAAATACAATTTTATTTTTTTACTAAAATCTGCAAGAGACCATATTAATAGATAGGGCAACTTTATTTTGATGCATGAAGTTAACTATCTATTTTGGCATATGTATTAATGTTACCTCACAGTGTCTGCAACTATATGTCAGCATTCTGAAATTTGCCATAACATGAGTTGACTATATAATGCAGGTTATTAAAATGTTTTAGCCTATTTAAGTGCTTTGTCCTGGTTATAGCTTTTTTCCCATTAGGTCATCACAATAGTTTATAGTAATTATTGTTACTGCTTTACTAATAATACTAAATGAAAGAACAGCATTAAATGCAGTTATAATTAGTTGCAAATAAAGAGCAGCGTAGACTATTTCAAGTGTCATAACTTGTGTGTTATTCAGGTAGATATTTCAGGTAGTTATTTCAGGTAGATCATGTATATCATATAGCTATGTTTAACTGTATCTACCTATCATTTGTATCTATCTATCCATCTATCTGTCATCTATCAGTCATTTATCAGTTGAAGTAAAATAGGAAGTAATTTTAATTGGAAAACAGCATGGTATGTGAAACAGCATGGGCTTTGAATTCAGACAGGACTTGATATCACCCCTGGCTCTACATGTTCTCAGTTTTATGGTAACTTTTAAGCTGCTGAATTTGTCTGTCTCAGTTGCTTTATCAGTAAGTATCAATAAGATAATGGAGAGTTATTGTAGTAATTAAAGATAATAGATATGTAAAATGACTTCCCTGGCTTCTGCCACATGGAGGGAGCTCAGGAAGCGTCATGATGTGATTATTTTTTTGACATTATCTATGTGTTAATAAATGATTTCTGGTTAGCACCAAAGCAGGTCCTGGCTGGGAATACCGTAGGAATTTTTTTGTCCAGCCACATTTTGTTTACAGAAGAAAAAACTTAGACTTCCAGAAGGCAAGTTTCCAAAATACTGATAGTTTTTCCATACCATTATAGTGCTTTCCTTGTCATAAAAGCTAAATGAATTTGAGATCTGAAATACACAGAAAGAATTGCTTAAATTTATTTTTTTTAGGCTGAGCATGATGGTTCACACCTGTAATCCGAGCACTTTGGGAGGCCGAGGTGGGTGGATCACCTGAGGTCAGGAGTTCAAGACCAGCTTGGCCAACCTGGTGAAACCCTGTCTCTACTAAAAATACAAAAATTATCTGGATGTGGTGGCACACACCTGTAATCCCAGGTACTCGGGAGGCTGAGACAGGAGAATCGCTTGAACCCAGGAGACGGAGGTTTCAGTGAGCCAAGATCTTGCCACTGCAATCCAGCCTGGGTGACAAGAGCGAAACTACATCTCAATATATACATATATACTTTTTTCAAAAAGGACTAGGACTGAGAAGGCATTTAAACATATGAGGACATTTAAACATATAAGAGAATATTCCTACAAAGTTTGAAAGTGTCAGTAAGAATGTGGACCTATTGGGGCTATGATTACTTACTGTTTTGAATCATTCTTGTTGCCATGAAAGGTGGGAAAATGTACATTAATGCAAAAATGACTTTGAACACTGTAATATGTATTCAGGAAAATGCTGTGCAGGGAACCAGATAAGCTAGGGCCATCCCTACACCACATTGTAAAGGTTGGGATGTATGTTTTTAGCACCTCACTTTGCCCTTTCTGTGACCTTTTCCAATAATCATCTTTATCGCTAGGCACAGAATTTTCTCTCACCTAGTGTTTTCCCTCTCTAGGGAAACACTGAGCTGATATACTTATTCGTGCTTTAGAAATCAAAGAATGACTCCTTGTAGCTGTATTTCTATTAATAACAAACTTACTTCACAGATTAGGGACTGTGTTAATATTCATTTATTAGGATCTTCTTGGTTTCTTTCAAATAATATTATTAAATCTCTAACTGCATTGCCTCTTTGGAAAACTAACTTCTATTGAGATTTTAAGATAACTGTGAAGGGCAGCCTCTGAGGGATTATTTTTCAGATAAGATTTCATGGGATGTTTAGATTTTGAATATTGGGTATTAGCATCTTTGTTATTTATCGGTGATTAGAGAACAGGATCAGGGCTTGAGGGGCTCAATAAATTATGCCATCGTAGTTTTTCCTCCCCATTCTACCCAGGTATAGAAGCAGTTCACAGAGAGATAGACATACATCAGGACACATATAGAAAAATATTATCTTATCACAGATACAGATGAACTTAGGAAATTTAGATTTTTTAGGTAGGTGGATTTGCCGACAGTCTGCCCCTAAAAGTAGGGAGACTCAGCCCAGTTAACCAGAGAGACCCAGTTACAGTCAATGGCAGATCTGCACAATATCAGATCTCCCCAAAGAGGGCCTGTCCCAAAATTACAGAGTGGAGAAACCTCTTTGGGCAGCCTGGCTTCCATAAATTAATGGAAAAAGAATAGAGCCAAGGTACCCATGTTGAGTTTCTGCTCCTAAGTTTACCAATCAGAAAATTCGCACCTTTTCTTCTGGGGAAAATGTAGGAAGAGGAAAGAAAGGGGTCAAGAAGTTGTTTTTTAAATGAATGTTTCTTAACAATAAGAGGTATGTGTTCTTCCCTGGCATTTTGCAGCTTTATTCTCTTAATCCAGTGACTTAGCCATAGGTCCAACATCTGCTTTTCAAGATTATGTCTTTTTATCCCTCTGTGCTTAGTTCTTCGGTCTAACTCATTTAGTTCTGAACCTGAGCAGGAAACAGGGGACCTATTTACTGGAATTGCTAAAATTCATTATCCTGTGCATTGGCAAGACACAGATTGCAATTTAGGGATGAAAATGCTAGCATAGCCAGACTGGTGACTTAAGGCCTTAGGTATTGGTAAGTGTACCACTTTGGTTTTTGGTTTTACATTACACAGATTTTTAAATTTGTGTGATTGTTTTTTAACTGGTGGTTCCTGGTTAGAAGTACCCTCATACCTTAGGTTGAATGAGCATGGACCTTGATGCTATACTTCAGGAAATCTTTGACCAAACATGTATGACTGTTTCTATACCGGCAGGTATACAGAGTATGTCTTTAAAAATCACTAGCCATCGGGAAGCAAGAGCACGTGGGCTGCTGGCAAAACTGAACTACATCGGAAGGCAGAACCTAGTATGTACTCAAGGAATGGACAAGCTTTAAAACACCAAAAATAAGTGTTTTAGACCTCAAAACAAATAGTGCTTCAGTTAAACAAAAAATCGCAAGGTAGCTGAGTACTACATGTGCCACAGACCACACTGTGAGCTGCAGAGTCTTTTCAAACACTGTTGGTGGGTAGGCAACGCTCAAAGGGAGGCTCTGTCTTCCTTTCCTTGCAAGTAGGAAAAAGGGAGTGAACTGGCAATTGAAAGCCTCTGTGTCTGTTTGTAGAAATGAGTTGTTTATGGATTCAAGGATGAACCAAAGAGTTTGGGAGATATTCTCCAGTCTCATTGTTAGACGAAATAGTAAAAGAATAAGACAAAAGGTAGGAAGACAGGCTGATGAAGCTGAAGGAAGAAAGAGATTTTTATTATGAAGAACTTGACAACTTAGAGAACCAACTGGAGAGATGTGAACGGGAGTTGAGATGGTTAAGAAGGGCCAAGGAGCTACAACCAAGGTCTCAAAAGTTCATACGATAGATATTAGAAAATGAGACTGTATTAGTTCTTACTATATCAGAAGCACTAGAAATAGTGCTAGAAATACTAGAAATAGTAGAAATACTAGAAATAGCACTAGAAATACTAGGAATAGTAAAGTCTAGGGGAGGTGAAACCTAGAAAGCCAACTAGTACAATTGATCTAAATGGGTCCAGGAAACTGTGGAGAGATACCCTTTTAAAACTGAAGCTTGAAAGATCATAGTAGGTCCCTTGAGACTGAGTTGGCTATAATAAGTAAGTATAAAAAATCTGGACATATTTAAGAAATGAAAATGATATCATAGTAAAATGATCTTAGAATCATTAGACGATTAGTGTGCAAGATGAGATATTTACCATGAGTCGTCATACAGGAATTGCCTGAATCCTTAGGGAATACACCCAAGAGATTTATGGAATTGGGAATGTAAGGATTAGACTGTATCAGATCCTAAAAGGTATAAGGGAAGGGGCATGAGCAAGAAAGGCAAGGCTTAGTAGAGAGGGTCCAGGTAACAGTGTGATAGTTCGAATCTAAGATTGGTTTATCTATTCATCCACTATTTTTGGTATTCTGAATATGTATTTACTTCATCTTATTAAGGGAAATGAAAACAGAAGGGTTATATTAGAAAATAAAATATCTGGACCAAAAAACAAAGGAAAATATAATGGAAAGAAGGCTCTTGAACACAGCAAGCAGCCCTGCCCTACATGTGTTAGAGAAGGAAACGTGCAACCTCAAAGCGAAGTCAATCATTTTAAACAGAGCTGGGCCTCTTGAAAGAAGTACAAAACAGCAGAAAGAAAGGATATATTAGAGGCATGGTCCACAGTGCAGGAAAACATGTAGCAGAAAAGAAATGCTGCCTAACTTGTAAAACAATATAAAGCTGTTGAAGGGTCCTCTGAGGATCTTGATACAGGGCTTTGGCCTGAATTTAGAAAGATCATCTGCATCTTCTGTCGAGGTAGTTTAGCTGAATCTTGTGTTGGAATAGGCCAAAGAGGACAGGTTTCTTAGAAGTTAACAGTTTTCTGGTGAGAGTTAGTTATCACCACCTTCATGGCGTAGAGTGGAGCACACCCTCAAATAAACCTGAAGATGCTAGAAATATGGGGCTCAGATGAAAATGAGCATCAAGAAATTTTGATTACACAGAAATGAAAGATGCTACAAATTAGACTTGATGACTGGGCTTGCCATCATTCTATATTTCTAAATTTGTAGGAAAATAAGAATACCATTCTGAAAGAAGACAGTAGACATAGATGAATTTCCCCCTTCAGTGTTGCAAATGCTAAGGGCCAATTGTAGCCTCTTGGTGCAAAATTGCTGTTGACTGACTTTCAGTTCTCAGCGTACATCCTCTGGACATCTGACATGGATAGACGTCATCCTGGTGAAGCGGAGAATCTATTCCTTATTCCTCACATGTCACTGGGTGTTGTTATGGTCTTTGGTAGTGGTTAAGTACAAGTTCTAGGAATGCCATTTATCCTTGAGCAACTACCCTAATGGCTGGAGGTTGTATAAATTTCTAAATTTTGTGAGTGTGGAGCCACTGTCCTAATAGCCTTGCATGTTCTGTTTGCTCTCTCAACTCTTATATGGTGAGACACACATGTAATTTTGGTGTCAAACTAATTTTAAATTGAAGATGGTTCCTGTAGAAGACAACGCAGGTTGGAGTTTCTGAAGAAAATACTGTTTAGCCGAGGAATCAAGTGTTCCTCTGGTTGATATCATGAAGAATAAGAAACTGAAGAACTTTAACTGATATTTGGACTTCCAATTTATCTTGTTTGAAATTTCAACATCAACTCAAAAGAGCAACATAATTGAGCTTAAATATTTTGAAGATTATTTTTTTTCTGAGAATTTGATGATGGAGGCTTTATTCAAATTTGGGTATCTTTCTGTAATTAATTTAAAAACCTTTGTGCTGTACTAGACAACATGACTGTACATCATTTGAGATTCAGATTAGAGTAGAAGATTCGTTTTCAGCACAGTGCAGAATAATATAGATTTAGTTATGTTTTGGTGTGTTTGACAGTTCATGCCATTTCAGAACCAAAATCTACGATATCCACAAACAGTCACAAGAAGATTGATAAAAAACGAACAAAACAAACAAACAAACAAAAAAAACAAAAATAAACCCAACACCTTGCAACTATTGCGTTGGATGGGGGACAGCAACTCCATCAATTTAAGAGTGTGACAGCCTGAATTCTTCATGATCTTGTAAATTAAGATGTCTGGGGACTTTCAGGGCAAAGGATTTTTCCTATCCTTTGGCTTCAGGTAACCATGAGGAGTGAAATCTAGAGTAAGAATTTGAGTATCTCCATTTTCTGCCTTACTCTTTACTCCCACAAGAGGGAAATGACTTCTCTGATGGGTGGTTTTGGAGAAGGAGTTGAGCATCCTTTGCTCAACTTACTCATACTCAGAGTAATTTAGGCAGATATAATTAGCAAGTTCATTTACCTGAAAACCCAATTCTTACACACCAATATTGCTTTTATGAATAATAAAACACACATTTGTTCTCCATCTGCCTGACTCCTAAGATTGTCTCTGCATTGGTGTCAAGCTTGGGTAGGGACTGAAGACATCATTTATTGGCTTCCTCAAACTTTGCTTTTGAGAATCCTGATATTTCTTGATAGTATGGATTATTTCCTTAATATTTACAAAAGTAAAAATTCTTATTATTCAATTATAATCTATTTCTAAAATTGCTAAGGTTGATTAGACATAAGGCACTTCGGTAAATATGAAATATGTTGGAGCTTAAGTGAAAAAAAAAGACAGAAAAACATAGAATCAAGATTTTTGAATGACAACTCATCTTTGAAGTCGTCCATCCCTACCTAATCTTTTTGTGCAGGAAAGGGAGGTGGTTAAATAAGCTCAGACTGAGAAAAGATAAGATACTAGTTTAGGTCACAGAGTTGATTTGTGGAAGAGCAATTTCTTTTTCTTTTCCAACAACCTTGATATAAGTTGCGTTTATAGTTGTTGAATTAGAACAAAAATAAATGATGGGCAAAGTCTCATAAATCTAGGAACTGCTTTTAAAACAAATCACCTAATTTAGCTCACTCTTCTGATCAAGTATGTTCTATTGTTTATGGTACCCTGTTTATACTTTTGAGAGTAACATTTTTTTCTCTACTGTCTTTATTTTACTTGATAAATACTGATGTCTTTCTGTGTTTCTACTGGAGCTTGAAATTAATATAGTTTTATATACCCGCATTACCAGTTATGTGAGCATCGTGATGGCTATAGGGCTTAACTAATGTTGAAAAGTAGCATAGAAGTAGATTACATTGTTAAGAAAAGTGTTCCATTTAATAAATGCGTATGATTAGCCTGAAGAGACAGAGAATAATTTATTCACAGCAACATTCTTGCCACTGTTTCATTCTGGGGTCGCCAACATTTGTTTCCTGAGCTTTAAGAATGTACACTCCTTAAGTATTGGTTCTCTCTTATTTTGTCATTTTGTGTGTTGCAGAATGTATGATTTAATCCCTCTCTGTGCATAGGATGCTATGCCCTGAAGTTAGAATTTTTCGGTAGAGTAAGACTTGAGAATTGAATGGAAGATTAATGTATTGAGACAGAGGAAAGTGATGTGGCCAGATTTGCATACTCATTAAACGGACAACCCAGACTAGGGCCCAAAACCTTAATTTCTATTTTAATGTTCTGTTAAGTATTTTAATGGATGTATTTTTCCAGAAAAAACCCTTTTATTTTGTATATAAGCCTAATATAAACCCATGTAAAAGTGTCCAGCAACAGAAAAGTATAAAAATGAAAATACAACTTGGATATAATTCTTCAATTCAGATGTAACATGTCTTAACCGTTGGGGTATATTTCTCCAGTTGGCTTCATCTACTTGTTTACACCTATTGTCCTAGAGGTTTTTTCAAATTAATGTAAACACCCATGTACTACTATGTGAAATATGAATATGATGGTTCATTTATAGATACAGTATATTACATTTAAACAGCCTCCTGTTGTTGGATATGTTTTCATCATCGGCATTTTTCTTTATGTTATCTGGTTATTCTAGCAATTAAAATACTGATGAATATTTTGCTTTAATGTCTTTATTATTATATTACATTACACTGGTGTCTTTAAATTATCTGAATGTATTGTAGTGAAGGCTGTGGGGCAGAGTTTCAGCTTTATATTTTCCAAGAAGACAGTTTCCTATTGCTACTTACTGAATTGCCTTTTTTCTCCCCATTGATACACCGAAGCCAGGTATTCAGAGGTTTACACTTGCAGATAAACTTTAGAATTATATTGTCAGTTTCATATTTTTCATCCCCTTGGGATTCTATTGAATTTATAGATTTCATTTAGGGAGGAAACTGACATCTTTATAATGTAGAATCTTCCTATTCAAGAAGCTGATGATATCTCTGCATTTATGTGAGGCTTCTTTTATCTCCCTCAGTAGTTTTATGGTTTTTTTCATTGTAGTTTCTGCACATTCTTATTGCTTATTTTCTGTTTTGGTTGTTTCCATTGGATCTATACAATTTATTTATATTCATATTTAACCGTGTAGATATTCTGTATTTTTTCTTAGTATTTGGGATTTTCAATTTATATGATCTATCAAAAATGATCATTTTTCTCCAATCTTTCCAATATTTATACTTCAATTTTATTCTTTAAAAATTGCATTATATTCCACTTATACTACAACATGAATGATAGCACTATTTACATATATCTTTATCTTCTTCCTGATTTTAATGAAATGGCACCACCATATTGTTTTATCCTTTAGCATGATGACTGTGTCAAGAACATGTAGAATTAAGCTTATGATTTATAATCCATATAATATGGAAATCCTATTTTTATTAAAAACATATATTGTGTATATACATTATATAGATGCATTTTGTATACATTATAACTGTGTGTATGCACACACGTGTGTGCAGTGTGTACGTGTATATGTATAGGAATCTCCTTTTAAAACAAAATCAAGTTGCCCTGCAGTAAGTCTTTTTGTCCTGCGATTAGAGCAAACTTCTAGTGGCATTTTATAGCCATGGATACAACATGGATAAATAAGAATAATTTTATAGGTAAGTTGATGTGCCCCACTGTACCAAGTACATCTCCCAGCGGCATGTTTTCCTGCTAAAATTCTGACTGGAAAGATTCCTGCTTCCAGGACTGAGTGCAGTGGCTCATGCCCTTAATCCCACTGCTTTGGGAGACAGAGGTAGGAGGATTGCTTGAGGCCAGCAGTTGGAAACCACCCAGGACATTATAGCAAGACACCATTCCTGCAGAAAATAATGTTGAAAACATTAGGGCTGGGTGCGGTGGCTCACGCCTGTAATCTCAGCACTTTGGGAGGCCAAGGCAGGCAGATCACAAGGTCAGGAGAAGAGACCATCCTGACTAACATGGTGAAACCTGTCTCTACTAGAAATACAAAATATTAGGTGGGCGTGGTGGCATGTACCTGTAATCCCAGCTACTCAGGAGGCTGAAGCAGGAGAGTTGCTTGAACCCGGAGGTGGAGGCTGCAGTGAGCTGAGATTGCGCCACTGCCCTATAGCCTGGGTGGCAGAGTGAGACTCAATCTAAAAAAAAAAAAAAATTAGGCATGATGGTGCATGCCTGTAGACATGGCGGCTCTGGAGGCTGAGACAGGAGCATTGCTTGAGTCTTGGCAAATGAGATTGCAATGAGCTATGATCGAATGCCCCCATACTCCAGCTTGGATGACAGAGGGAGATCCTGTCTCTTAAACAACAAACAAACTAACAAAAAAACAAAACAAGATACCTTCTTTCAATTAATGAATGCACCTTATATCAAGGACTCCTTTCTTAATGAAAATTAATGTGGTAAATTATTCCAGAAGTTTTGACCCTTTATTGTAAGTTAGAAAATCCCATTCAGAATATGTTGTAGAAAGGATGAGGTATGTACAGGCAGCTTGAAGGACAGTTACAAGGTTTTCATAGGAAATGCTCTTACCTATTTCTGGGGACCTGGGAATGAAGCAGAATATCAGAGTCTGAGAAAAATTTGTTAAAATTGGATTTAGGAGTTAGAAAGTTATATTTGTCACGAAGTGTATTTATATTATTTTCTATGGTTGGGTTAAAATATCTCTTCCCCTAAGAAGGTAAGGGACAAATTCATGCTAGAGCCTAGAGATTCGCATTTTAATTGTGAATGGGTGATCTTAACAAATATTAAATGTTTTCCAGAAAGAGGCATTCTCAGGTAACAATGGATCTTTCCTTTCATTGTGCTTCCTGTCTGTGGACTAGGGATACAGTCATGTAGGATGAAAGGAAGCAGGCACAAATGAATTTATTATTCTGGAAAGAATAGGAAGTGATAGTTAAGTTCAAGAAAAGCTGTAATAGGACTGAAAATAGCCAAGAACAGGGGAAATGGCTTAAAAAGAGCTCGGCAAATCCTGATACAGATTAGAACATTGAATCAGCCTATCCAAAGGCCCACTGCTAAGGTGAAGAGAGAAAGGAGTGGTAGAAAACCGTGTGGACCAGAAAAGAGAACTCAAGAGGACCTTTTGTGGGGAGCAATATTGACCTAAAAAATTAAGTTTAACTTTGATGCCTAAATTAGATTTTGTTTTTCAAGACTGTGAAGGAGTGAGCACAGCAGTGGATTGAGGTGAAGACTCTACTCATTCTTCAAGAACTCTTTGTGAAGTGGGCTGCTCATTCATTCCTTCTCCTGTGTTCCCGCTATAAATGTGACTGCCTGATTTGATTATACCTGAAAGAAAAGAGTTACCTTACACCCGAGTAGAGGAGATCCCTATAATTGAATCAACAGGTGGAGAGAAAAAGGAAGATCTCATGACAAAGGCAGAATGTAGGAAACAGCAGGGCCCAGAAGCAATCTCTCTTTTACCTTTACATAGGAGTAAAAAGCGAAGCTGAGATCAAACCAACACAGAAAGGGTCTGCTCAGCTAGAAGCCAGGGAGACAGTGGTGTAGCTTCTGCTTCCTAGTATTTCGTATCTTTAACGTCAAGTCTAGCCATATATATGTGTATATAAGCCTTTGCTATGTTACCTCATTTCTAAATCTTTTATTTTTCCTTATTGCCAATGCCTTTTACTATTTTTCTTTGATTTACAATAGAGATTCATTCCCTCCCTCCCTCCCTCCCTACTTCCTTCCTTCCTTCCTTCCTTCCTTCCTTCCTTCCTTCCTTCCTTCCTTCCTTCCTT
>NW_022436949.1:37530874-37657530 GCF_009761245.1 Sapajus apella
CTTCCTTCCTTCCTTCCTTCCTTCCTTCCTTCCTTCCTTCCTTCCTTTCTTCCTTCCTTTTTTTGATGGAGTCTCACTTCAATGCCCAGGTTGGAGTGCAGTGGTGTAACCTCACCTTACAACAACCTCCACTTCCCCAGTTCAAGCAATTCTCCTGCCCCACCCTCCAGAATAGATGGGACTACAGGCACATGCCACCATGCTTGGCTAATGTTTGTATTTTTAGTAGACACGTGGTTTCACCATATTGGCCATTTTGGTCTCGAATGCCTGATATCAAGTGATCTACCTGCCTCAGCCTCCCAAAGTGTTGGGATTACAGATGAGAGCTACCACACGTGGTCTACAATAGACACTTGTAAATATACTATTTATTGCTTTAATATAGAACTCCAAATTGAGGATTGGGTTCAAAAAACTTAAACAAGGATAATATTATTTTTAAAGGAAATAATATACCCTAAATGAGAAAAAGCCTGTAAGTTAACATACTGTATATTAATGTCCTATTTTCTGAAAAATGATTTGTGAGGTTTTAGGATAAATTAATCTGCATATTAAGCTGAGATTCAGAAAATAAAAAAATAAATTGAATTTGAACTCTTTTCTTCCTTGAAAAATACAAAAAGGCAATGATGCTTAGGGAAGGTAAATATACATATGAATAATGTATGAACAGCATTTTCTACATGCTTTTCATGAGCAAGTATATGAAAAACTGCCATAAACTTTACCTGTTTTTGTTATGATGGGTAATATTTTAAATTTGGAAAAAATGTGAGTTATCTTTTCTTCGGTCCCTTTGTGTTGATTCTTTAACAGCACAGGTGTGTGGAATATTTTGAAGTTTGTCTAAAGAAATAATTATTATAGGTAAACAGTTATAAGTGTATTGAGTTGGATAAGATGTTTTTCCAATTCGACCTCAAATGTAAAAAAAAGCAGTGTGAAATTTTGAGTATGGAGCCTGGGACATTCTCACTATTATAGCCAAACACCTTCAGAGTAGACGGCCTGTGAAGATTATGTTACAGAAACAAAACTTCTGATGATTCATAAACTGGATTCCTTAGTTCACTTTGTTGTGTTTAAAGAAATTTGGTATAATTTGGTGTGTGACTGTCCCTGTTGCAACCAGATCTAGCTTGCTCATGCGTTTATCCTAATTATGTCAAAGAAGTGACTTCTTTGTTGCTCTAAATGTATTTCCTGGCGTCTAAGTACTTACTCTAATTCAGTCAATTGTCATCTTTCACAGATTTGTTTCTAACTTCAGTTGCACTTAATCTTTTATTGTTGCTCAAGAAGTCCTGCAGTGGATAAAATAATAGAGTCATTCTGGGGCAGGCACAGTCCTGGGCCAGAAGGGATGGTGGAAAGGGTCTCTAGCAACATATTATACGTTTATTTTCTTCATTGTGTTCCCATTTGTGGAGGACGTGTAGTATTCAGGCATTTTCCAGGTTCTTCTGAAGCATCATTTCATTGAAATCTTGATACAACCCTGAAAAGCAGGCTTTATTGTCTTCATTTTATAAAGAAGGGAAATGAGTTCAAGAGAGATTAAATCTAAAGTAAATTACTAGGCAATGTATTAAATAAGAAGTAGAATACCTAAGCCCTTCAGATTCCAAGGCTTGTGTTTTATTTACTATGTCAAGGTATCCCTGTGTTGATATATTTTGGTTCTCATATTCTTTTTTTTTTCATTGTCTTTTATGACTCATATTATTTTCTTCATTGTCTTTTATGAAGAAATATAAACAATGCCCATAAAAGCTAGCTTTCTTGTTATGTAAAGCAAGTCAAATGAATGGCTAATTTTTTCTAAGTATTTATATAGAATTAGCTTTATGTTTAAAATACAGAGAGATTCTGCATAGCAAAATAAAATATCATCAGAGTGAGCAGGAAACCTACACAGTGGGAGAAAATGTTTGCAGTCTATCCATCTGACAAAGGTCTAGTCAGAATCTACAACGAACTTAACCAAATTTACAGGAAAAAAACCATTAAAAAGTGGGCAAAAGTCATAAACAGACACTTCTCAAAAGAAGACATGCATGTGGCCAAGAATCATGAAAAAAAGCTAAACATTAATGATCATTAGATAAATGCAAATCAAAACCACAATGAGATACCATCTCATGCCAGTCAGAATGGCAAATATTAAAAAGTCAAGAAACAAAAGATGCTGGCGAGGTTATGGAGAAATAGGAGCACTTTTACAGTATTTGTGGGAGTGTAAATTAGTTAAACCATTGTGCAAGATGGTGTGGTGATTTCTCAAAGATCTAGAACCAGAACTGCCATTTGACCCAGTAATCCCATTACTAGGTATATACCCAAAGGAATATAAGTTATTCTATTATAAAGATGTTCATTGCAGCACTATTCAGAATAGCATAGACAAGGAATCAACCCAAGTGCCCATTAATGATAGACTGGATACAGAAATTGTGGTGCATATACATTATGGAATACTATACCACCATAAAAGGAATGAGAACATGTCCTTTGCAGGAACATGGATGGAGCTGGAAGCCATTATCCTCAGCAAACAAATGCAGGAACAGAAAACCAAATACTACATGGTCTGACTTATAAGTGGGAGCTAAACAGTGAGAACACATGGACACAGGGAGGGGAACAACACACACTGGGGCCTGTTAGGGAGTGGGGCTGGGGGAGAGAGAGCACTGGGAAAAATAGCTAATGCATGCTGGACTTAATTCATAGATGATGGGTTGACAGGTGCAGCAAACCACCATGGCTCGCATTTACCTATGTAACAAACCTGCACATCCTGCATGTGTGTACCCTGGAACTTAAATTTAAAATAAAATACATAGATATTATCTTCTAAAGGTTTGCACTTAATAGGAAGTTTTGTTTTATTATAGAACATCAACACTATTCACCCAGTACATGGTATCATATTTAGTTTATCAAGGGTTACCTACAAGTTAGAGACATAAGTGGGTGAGATCTTAATTGAGAACATTGATGCTTTTCTAAGGAGTCATCCTGGAAGCTATAGGGAACACTTTGATTTGAATTGGAGTTGGGCAGTCTAGGTGTATGGATCCTACTGAAGAGAGGTAGTTAAGAAATAATGAAGATTGAACTAAGGCTGACACCAGGATATATTGCACAGATTGAATACTATAGACCAAAGCCATGGAAACAACATGATTTTTAAATGCAAAATAATTACATGTTTATGGCTTCATTAACTGGATTGGAGGTAATGCCATTCACAAATGTAGACAGTGTAACAGGAAGGCCACCTTACATTTTGAAAGAATTTGGAACCTATCAAGGAGGAGATATTTGGTTGAAAATTTAGTCAGTAATTTCAAGAATGGCATAGGTTGAATAATTTTGAGGGTCATCAGTGTATAGATTAGACCTTGCTAAACTTCGAGGAATGCAGGCTCCTGAATATATATTTTCTATAAGAGTGCCTGGAATCTTTAACTCAGAATCTGTAGCTCAAAAGAAGCCTAAGAAACCCTGATAGAGTTGGTGATCGAAGCTGTGGTTTAAATAAAGTCACTGGGAGAAGGAGGAATAATGAAGATGTGAACACACTGAAGAGACCATAGGCCCAATGATGAAAAACACAACATAAACTTAGTATTGGGATCCAATGAAAGAAAAGTAACAAAGGAAGTGACTGAGAAGGAGTGACTAGAGAGATATAAGGAAAACTAGAGGGGAGTGTTGTCACAGAAGTTAGGGATGGGAGTGTTTCAGGAATGATAGTGAGATCAACATTGTCAACCACTGCAGAAAGGTCTATTAAGATCAACCCAAAACTTCCAAGGAACTTGGTGACATGGAGATGTCTGTTGACACCAGAGAGAAGAATAATGAAAATGAAAACCAGATGGCAGTGGGAGTAAGAAGTGGAAAGGGAAGAGGAGTTCGAGAGATGTCAAGTTTAAGGAAGAGCTTTGCTTTTTTTAAGTGAATGAGGCTTGAGCATAGTTTTTTCCCCCCAAGATTATAGGAGCATTGAAAAGAAAACTGTGAATTGGAGGGAAAAGGCTGGACGGATGATTGCTAGGGCATGGGTCTTGGGGATGTGGGAGGGGATCAGATGTAAATGCTCAAGTAGTTTGTTGAGTTTGGGACAACAAGAAGGATTCTGAATTCTCCAGAGACAGGAAGGGAATTGGAATCATGGTGGCAGAAAAGGATAAGATATCACATAAGTATGTGGAGTCCTTGATATTGGATACTACATTGAGTTAAAGATAGAATATTTTGCATTCCAATTCTTATGGTGTTTGGTTATGTTTCCTCTAGCAACATACTTTAAGCTGAGTATGGCAATGGAGGAGAATCATGATTGGATTGATTTAGTGATAAGGTTTTGTAATCTAGGAATGACAGAAAAGCAAGGGGTAAGAAAGTTGTGCATCACAGTGGGGAGAGAGGAAAAGGTAAAGCCTGATTTCACCATCACACGGTCTCCTCCCTGTGTACCTATCTCTGTCCAAATTCCCCCTGTTTTTAAGGGCACAGTCATATTGGATTAGGAATCTACCCTACAGTCATGACCTCATTCTACTTAGCTCATTTTGTTTTCAATGACGCTGTTTGCAAATAAGGTCACTTTCTGAGCTATTGAGGATTAAGACTTCAACAGATGAATTTTGGGGGATATAATTCAACCCATGACATAGGCTACATAAGATGTGTTGGTAAAATTAATTTTATCTATTTACTTTTATTTTTAATTGTGGCTACTAGAAACTTTAAGTTTACGTATGTGGCTCACATTATATTTCTATAGTATGGTGTGTATTTTAAATAATAGCTAACACGAATTGAATCATTAGTATATGCAGGCACTTTTCTAAGACCTTTATGTATATTAAATTTTACAACAACCCTATTTAGTTCACCTCTCATAGAGGATAGACAAAAACTATCCAAGGTTGCATAGGCAGCCAATAGCAGAGTTAGGATGTAAATGCAGGTGTCCTCCCTCCTGCATCTGCACTCTGACTGGCTCTAGAATAGTAATAGGATGCAAATGCTATTCTCCAGGGTGGTCCTGGAGCATCTTCTTTATGAAGAAATTAGTATATTTTGTTAGTCATGGGAATTATAAAAATATTATTTCATCATATTGCTTGGCACCAGGAATTTCTCTACTTACTAATTTCCTCTTTTCATTTGCAGTTTTCTTTGGTCTCTGCTTCAGTTTCTCTTGATAGCCTTTTACCTCTTACATACGCATCCTTTTCTGATCAATATCTACATTTTTCCTGTTACCCAATGTAACAGGAAAAATATATCTTATTAAGTGCTTTATGTACTTATATGTTTTACAGGAGAGCAATATATTTTTGTTATCTTAACCTGTCTTTTGTTTTAAAACCTTCCTAGCTATTATTAAAAAGCAACTGTTCTGCATTTGTGAAATTATTTTAAGCAAAGCAACACCCAGTATACTTTTAAATAGCATTTATTATGTGGCTGTTACAGATACTCTTTGAAAAGGTCATGGCAAAAAACACTGGAATGAATTGTTGCAAAAATTTAAAATGTGCTGTTTATTAGGGAATAATAAAGACTGTCACTCAGTGTGAGAAAGGTATTTTAAACCAAGCATATTACAGAATTGTGGATTTAAATAATTGAAGTTTAGTGGAATACCAGGATTCGTGCTCATAAAGCTGTGTGTTTCTATGTTGAAAGATGCCTAAATGGAAGAACTTGAGAAACTTTGCTTTCATTTCCTGGCTTTACCACTTGTTGCATGACCTTGACCTTGGATAGACAAAAGGAATCAAGACAAATTGAGTGGGAGGCTACATCTAGAAGAAGCTCTTTCAACAGGTACTTCAGGGACTCAGTTTTTTTCCTGTGACTTTAGTTCAATATCCTGTTTTTTTTCTAACTGCTTTGTAGTGTCATCTTTGACCTCAGTATTTTTTATCTTGACTTTGAAACTTTATTTCATCCTTACTGCCCGCAATTTTACCCTTTGAGTTTCACTTGGGCTTAGTGGTTTGGTCTTGGCTTTCATCAAACTTTTCTTGGTCATTGTTTTATACCCTAACTCCATGAACTTGACACTGAAATACAGCTACGCTTCAATTAATCTTCACAGTGCAGCTCAGTGGCAAGAAGCAAACACTTCTCCTCTTCCTGACAGTAGGGCCTTCAAGCCCCTTTGTTACTGGATACTTCCTGAGAATTTATGACATAATTACAATTTATTCTAAATGACTAGAAATTCGCGCAAGATACTGTGAGGTCACTTTGAGAAAGGATTTTCTTATCCTACTGTTAAATTATGTATTACTGAAATTTTTACGTTAAAACTGAAGTCGAGTCAATCATGTACACTTATTTGTATATATCTGTGGGATACCCACGTTGTCTTCTATGCTGAAGCTTCTGAAGCTTTAGCATACAAAATCTTGTTGTAATGTAGACTTCTGGGCCAGAGACTCTGATTCAGCACATCTGGCCGATCTGCAGATTTGCACTTCTGATGAGTCCCCTGGTAATGTTAATGGTGTTCTTCTGATACACTTTGACTAGCACGGACACAGACCAAGGTTCCAGGTGATCATTGGCCCAAATGACTTGGTAACACGTTGGTAGCAGGTAACAAACAGGTCAACTTAATTCATCTAAGGAAAAATGAAAATAGAATGAGAATGTTGTAGTTCTTTGTTTCCAAATGCTATATTAAGCATACGTATGTGAAAGAGGAGTGGCAAACTCAGCAGCACTCTGATAGGGTTTTCAGATCTGTAGCCCACAAACTTTATATTAGGAAAATAGATGGTTCCGGTTATTTGAAGGCAAAGAACCTTAAAAACTGATCCTTCTTTAAAATATGCACCCGTTATCTTCAACAAATATGCATTTTAAAGCCACTTTAAGAATTCCTGATTTGGAAAAGGAACCCTTCTTATGGTTGGATAAAATTTTTTTTTAACATTTAAGGAAATGTATTTTTACTGTTTGTTATATGTAAAATTTACATTGAGATAAATTTTGTGTTATACTTATCAATATAATTTTTAGTCAGAAAATTAATATGATACTTTATAGTTATCTACATTTAAATTATAGCTATCTAAAACCATTGTGATTTTAAATAATTAAGAATATAAGTTATGTTTTTTCAATGACAAAGTGAATTAAAGAACTCAAAATTCTTGATCTAACATAATGGCTTAATGGTTTTGTTTATTTTTTCAGTCAATAAAATATTCATTGAGCACATACTATTAGCCCAGCAAGACAGTAGGTAATCTGATACATAAAAGACATAGAAAGCTTGATTCTACCTTGAATATCTGCTTCCAGTAAAGCACATAGAAACTCCCAAATCTACTCTACAAGGCAACATGATCTAGGTGTTTGGGAAAGGATATAAATGTGATCAGAAACCAAACTAGAAAGAGGTTTAGAATTCACGAGTATGTGTGCATTTGTCTGTCACAGAGAGTTTGTGTATGTATGTGAAAGCGGAGGAAAATTAGGAAGCTTTTGTAATTCAAGTTATCAGTCATTATCAGACATTTTAAAAATATTAACTTTATTTTAATCTTTTATAACTTAGCCATAAAATTATTATTACCCATTAAAATTAAGCAAATATTAAAACAAGGTATTAAAGAAAAATATAAGAGAAATGACTTGCTAAGGATAATATGTATATGCACGCGTGTGCGTTCGTGTGTGTGTGTGTGTGTGTGTGTGTGAAATATGTGCCTGTAGCATTCATTCATGTAATATTTAAAGGGTTACCCTGTTTTCTTGTGCTGGGTATACGTGTGGAAAACATATTAATAATGAATATAATGTGTACCTCCCTTTAAATCAGTCATGAAAGATGCTGATTGCTTCATGGCAAAAGTACATGGAAAAGTTGTATAGGTTAGCACTATCACTGACAGCAGCTTTCACATTCCACACTTGACCCTGTTATTGAAATTGATGTTTAATGTCAGTATTTAAAACAAAAGTTTATCTCTGAATGCTTTATTTAATACAACCTTTTTGATTTACATTCTATGTGTAGTAGTCATGGCAATGGCCTTGCACACCTTCAACTCCAGCAAGCTGACCTGACTGGGAGCCCAGGCCCAGAGCTCTGACATCATGTCTGCATTCATCCTGAGGCCACACCTTTCTGTGCTGCTCCCTATGGGGCAGGTGTGATGTGGCTGGAAGGAGAAATCAGGCCCGTTCCTGGGAGACACGGGACTTCCATGACTACTGACTTTGGCTCCAGGCTGCCCTTACGGTTTTGCTGAATCTTCTTTAGACTACACAGCAGACTAGAACTTTTCCTCTCACCCTCCCTTCCTCTCTCCTGCAGCCTGGGTCACACTTGCAGCATGGTCTGACAGCTCTGCCAGCATTTCCTGGCTCCCTCTCAATTTTCTTTCATTGGCACATCCTCTAATAACACTCATACAAGTTAATCATTCCCATCTTGGCATCTGTTTCCTAGAGGATTTTTTCTAGCACACTGTATAAGGGACTATACAGTCATCCACTAAAGAAACATATACACTTAAGTAAGTTTGAGGCCAGTAATGAGAGTCTGTGATCCTGTTCTCTGACTGCAGAGTCAGTTATGAAATTTGAAAGGTAGTTGCTGCGGCTGCTAAAGGAACCTCCTCTGTGTTGCTTTCTTTAATTGTTATTCACTCAGTGATGACCCTTTTGTCTTAGAATTTCTTGATAAGATTATATACTAGTGTTACACGCTAGTATGAAAAATACCTTAGCATACACAGCACTATCCTGATTCCAGGATGCTTCCCTTTAGCCTTTTCATTCATTTATCAAACATTTATTACAAATTGATTTCACGTCGGGCATTATCCTACACACTGGAGCACGTGTGCAATGTGTTGGGCATAAAGATTTATTAGAAGAGTGGCAGTTTATCTTTCAATGAAAAGCAAAATGATACTGTTTTTAATTGTATTAATTTCTTTTTTTTTCTGGAGTGAAAAAGTGAATTAAGTGCCATTTAAAAACTAAAGTAAAATACTAGATTGTCATGCTGTTATATCTTAGAAAATTTAGCTGTATTTTTTGATATATACAATTGATTTTTCTGGAAACAGTGGTTCGTAAAGCCATTTAAGTTTCAGATTACTTTCTTGTTTTATTTTATAACATGCTTATTGCAAAATGTAGCTAGTATAGGCTCACAGAAACAAAAAAATTGTACATTTTCTATAACTCTAGCATCTAGAAATAGTCACTGTTAACTTTTTACTGTATAGTCTTCCAGATTTCTTACCATAAAACACACATACACATGTACACACACACACATACACACAAAAACACACACTCAGATTTATTACCACCGTTCATTTTTTCATAAACGTATTGAGCATCTTTTCTGTGCTAGACATTGTGGGTGAGGACTGTGGAGACAGAGCAAAAGGGAAACATCCTTTCTACTATCCTAGAAATTGAGAATCAGTACAGTGCAGTATCAAGATTATGGACTCTGAATATGGGTTGGCTGTGTCCTCACCCAAATCTCATCTTGAACTGTAGTTCCCATAATCCCCATGTGTCCTGGGAGGGACCCAGTGGGAGGTAATCAAATCATGGAGGTGATTACCCTCCTGCTACTGTTCTCATGATAGTGAGTGAGTTTTCATGAGATCGGATGGTTTCATAAGGGGCTTTTCCCCCTTTACTTGGCAGTTATCCTTCCTGCCACCATGTGAAGAAGGACCTGTTTGCTTTCCCTTCTTCCATGATTTTAAGTTTCCTGAGACCTCCCCAGCCCTGTGGCACTGTGATCAGTTAAACCCCCTTCTTCTTTTTTGTCAATTATCCAGTCCGAAAGTTCTTTATAGCAGTGTGAGAACGAACTAATACAGCTCTTGAGTGAGGCCATCAGGTGACATCTCTCTCTGTTCTGTACCATCCTCTATCATTGAACATACCACATTACATGGGTGGGACTGGTTCTACATCTTTAAAATGGAGTAATAACAATAACTACCACACATATGCCTTGTAAATATACAAGCTCTTATTCGCCACAGTGTCCAGCATACAGGAAGTGCTGAGCCATTGTTATTAGTATACGACTAGTTGCCCCTTTCTGATATTACTTAGAGATCACTAACTACCGTGAAATTAATCAGTCCTCAGTGTTATTCATTCTGGATTATGCTGCATACTGCGCTTGTGACTGCAAATAGGACATGTGTTTGCAATCACAGTTGTTGTACAGTCCATAGCATGTTATGATGCAGGGAATGTCTATATTGATCAGCAGTCCCAGGGGCCTTTGTTTACCTGAGTTGTAGCATCTCTGTAGCATGACTGCATACATCTCTTATGTGCCTGTCCTTCACCCAGTGTCCTTCTCAAATGCATTTTAGTATACTCCACATGGCTTGTATTCTTCTGATCATCTCAAACACATCACCTACATTTTCAGGGAGGAAAAAGTCCCCAGAAACTTCATTTATGGCTACTAATTACTATGCTCAAGTTTATAAAATACATACATTTAAAAAATTATTTTGAAATAATTATAGACTCACAGGAAATTGTAGAAAATAGTACATAGAGTTCCATTATCCCTCCACCTAACTTTGTCCAGTGGTGACATTTCACACGCTGTAAGGCAATATGAAACCAGAACATGGACAATGGGGTATACTGTGAACTGGACTGCAAATCTTACTCAGTATTTAACAATTTTCATATGCACTTGTGTGTATGTGTGTGCTGTATGTGTGTTAATGTGTTATATAAACACACAATTTCATTGTATGTTTAGGTTTGTGTGATCATTACTACAATCAAGATATAGCACTAATATATTACCCCAAAGGGATTCTGTCATCCTACCCTTCATCAATATACCCATCTTTCACCTGTGTCCCTGTCTTCAACTACCAATCTGTTATTCATCATTATAGATTTGTCATCTCAAAAATGTTATACAGATAGAATCTTGTAGTATGTAACCTTGTAGTATGTTTTCTTTTCACAAAATATACTCCTTCAGTCTGCCTTTATTTTCTCTTCACTGTATACCAAGATCATCTTTCTATTTAACTTGCTTTCTATTTTAACTTGTTTTCAATTGTTCTTTTATGTAGAAAAACAAAACAAGGTGAGAAAACTTTGAGAGAAAAATACAATTTTGTGGAGAATATAAAATACACTTGAAGATATTTGGTTTTCAACCTTTACTTAATTAATATCAATAAAACAATTCTAACCTGTCCGAGTTATCACTTACTATTCCATATTAGACTCCAGGGGAAGCAATTAGAAAAAGAACTGTGAATGTCTGTGACACAAATTCTCATGAGTTTTTTTTTTTTTTTTCACAGAAGGCTAAAAAACATTTGTTCTCCACTGGGGGAAAAATCTTTTCTTAATTTTAATGAAATTATAAAATTTCATGATGAAATTGAAAAGAGCTTTCATTTATGTTGGTGCCTTGTATCCAACAACTTTAAGCATGACTTTCTCTTCAAAGTCATTATTAATATTGAGTATATTTCTAACATTGCTGAATATTCAGTAAGTCATTGATATAAATTCAAGTAATTCAAATGTCAGGCTGGGTTCTCAGTAGTGATTTACATTTGGCAAGAGTTTTATGAGAGTGCATTATTAGTTTGCTGACTGCCTTAATATATAAAGGTTATAAAAAGAATTTTATCCAACAGTTATGAATCTTACCATATCACTAGGTAAATGTAAGTACCCAAAAAATGCATGTGGCTTTAAAACTTCTGCAGAAATGGTCAAAGAGCAATTCACCTTCTCAAATTACAGACGCATTTTCTTTTTCTCATTAAAAGGCACATGAGGCATACTCACATTCTGAATGAAAACATATCTGATAGCTGTTTTGATAGTACTGTCGTTTTGAGATTCACATTGGTTTATTAGTATTACCCTTTCCTAGTCTATCTCAGATATCTCTATCATCACCCCATGCTTACTCTATGTGCACTTTGGTCATTTTGACTTATGAAAACATTTATATATATTTAAACTATTTAAAAATCTTGTCAGTATAGATATTATGCAGATGGTGTCAGCAGCCTCGGAACATGATTAAATATCAGAGTTTTACCGTCTTTAAGATTTGATACTGAAGTTTGCATGTTTAAGCATACAACTTTATTAGTTTCTCCAGGTTCAATCAGTTGGGTGCTAGACTTAAAAGGAACTGATTTATAAAGATAAATGTGCTATATTAATTAAGGAATTCTAACATGTGTTTTCAAATGGCACACTCTCCTGGTGACTGGTGACAATTTATCTTCTCAGGAGACTAAGTCATGGAGAAGTTTCTTGTTGGACAATGAATTAAAGAGATTTGGATCTTTCTTAAGAAACTGGTTAAAGGAACTGGAAAGATACAGTTTCCTTGCTCCTACTCCAGAGTTCTGAGTTAGGAGATCTGGCCTCTGGAATATATTAATAGGCATATCAAGGTTATTCCTATGGAATTCAGCAGAGAAACACTGCTTTCACTACAGTAACCCCCCTTATCTGCAGGGAACAGGTTTCAAGACTCCCAGTGGATGCCTGAAACCTCTGGTAGTCCTGACCTCAGTTGCCATCAATCAGAGCATGTTTCTATTTATGTCTTCCACCCACAAATCTGATGTCTTTTCCATCTTAAATAGGCATTCACCATGTTCTGTGGCTGTACCTTTTGTAATTCGAGGTGCATTAGCAAAACTTGCACTTTTTTTTAATTTACAGTTTCATGAGTGGAAGATTCATTCTCACTGTAGATCTTAGCAACCTCAGGATATAATTATTTTTTCTCATTAAGTGGGGGAACTTTTACCTTTTCAATTAAAGGAAGCACTTTATGGCTTCTCTTGGCATATCCAATCGCCAGCATTACTACTCTTGCACTTTGGAGCCATTATTATGTAAAATCAGTGTGACTTGAACACAACAACCACGGCATAACAGGACGGTCAATCTGATTACACAGAGGGCCAAGCAACTAAAGGTTAGGTCAGATATACAGCACAAAGGGATGATTCATGTCTTGGGAGGGATGGAGTGAGATGGTATGAGACTTCATCACACTGCTCAGAATGACAAGCAATCTAAAGCTTATACATTGCTTATTTCTGGAATTTTCCATTTAATTTGGATTGCCGTTGACCCTGGTAACAGAAACCACAGAATGTGAAACTTCATTTAAGGAGGATCTTTTAGAGTTTGACTGGTCAACTTAAAGGGAATTTCTGCAGAGTATTGTTTATATTGATAACCTACAGGTCACAGTTGTTTGTTTAGGAATAAGCAGGTTTCCAAATTAATCCACATTGGGGAGGTTTTGTGACTTGATGGTGACATTCTGTCTCTGGGTAAAGAACTTTATCTCAAGTTCTTCAAATTGTTGAGGTGCTGATCAATGTATAACCTGCTGACAGTCAGTAGGACACTAATTTATTTAAGAATAACTGAAGCATGAAATTCCACTGATTACCTTGCATGTAGACGTTTTTCAGTCTGTTTAATGTCATCTGTAGCTAAGAATTGCAACTTCTATATTGTATCCTCTAACAAAAGGATGACAAATCCAGTATGAGGACTGCCCCTTCCACCTTTTAAATGTTCCTGTAAAAAACCTTTCACCTTGTGACCAACTCTAAAACACCCCCAACTTTTTTGGTGTGTCTTTCCAGGTTGATCCTCACATTTGGCTTTGAATTAACCTTTATAAAATCATTTCTACCTCTACAGCCTTAATTTCTGTCAATAAACAATTGAACTCATGGACACAGAGAGTAGAAAGATGGTTACCAGAGCTTGGGAAGGGTAGTAAGGGTGCAGAGGGGAGATGAGGATGGTTCATGGGTACAAAAAATAGAAAATGAATAAGACCTGCTATTTGATAGCACAACATACATATACATATACATATGTATGTATACTAAAATTTGCGAACAATCTTAACCCTTCAAGATCGGAAAAGTTGGAAAATATATGGAACTAAGTATAAGTCATGATTAGTAAAATTGTATGTGTAATGTTATTCATATGTGGTTGAGAGGGATTTTTAAACTTAATATAATAAAAAGGAGCTTAACAATTATTGAATAAAATAAAGGCATTTAATCATATATAATCATATAATATTTCAAAAGGTATTTAAAATTTAATAAAAAATCAAGCCCAACAAATATACTAGGTAGACTTTATAATGTGTACTCTACTAGGTAGAGAACAAAATATTTATTAGTTTTGCTTTTTATCACTGGCTAGGATAAAAAAATTGATAAGAATATTACTAAGGATGAGTTCTAAAACAATAATAAAGAGTAACACTGTGTTTGACTTTGGGGGAAAAAATTCAAAATGGCTGTCAGCTCAAGATACATGTTTTAAAAATTATGG
The DNA here is from genome assembly GCF_009761245.1 of Sapajus apella. Taxonomy (NCBI): domain Eukaryota; kingdom Metazoa; phylum Chordata; class Mammalia; order Primates; family Cebidae; genus Sapajus; species Sapajus apella. The sequence goes on from NW_022436949.1 coordinate 37,545,299, forward strand.
AATCAATTGCCTAATGGAGATACCTGCTAGTCTGTCAGGAGAGAAAGTACCTGGCGTTCAACTCCCACGGGAATCTGTCTAACTGGGTGAAAACAACTATGGAGTCGCTTAACTGAACAGCATAGCAGTGTATCATTGACTAGAGCCCTGAATAAATAGAACTCACAACAGAGGCAACCTGCATATACCCGAGGATCCATCTAGGGGTTGTTGCATCCAGTTGAGAAATGCATTCCCTAGAGTCGGCCCCTCTGCTGTACTTTGCCCCTTCGAAGTTCACCGTTCCTGCTTACTTCTCACTACTTTTACTAATGGGTTTGAAAGGCAATAAGGCCTTTTGTACTCCTTCCATAACTAACAAAACTAGAAAAATAGAGGCAGTGTGGAGTAGTTAGGACACTTACATTTAAAGCTGAATTTATTGTCCTATTTTCTACTTAGTTGCATGAGCTTTCTATAGATGTAAAATGTAAGTTTTTGGAATAGCCATATTGGCATCATGCATGACTGTCACCTAAAGTTAAATGGCAAGCAACAATTCACCAAAAAAACTGTTCAAGGATATGTCCATCATAAGAATGGAAAGGATGATTTCAGAGGTATAGATTTGCAAGTAAGGATGGATGGGTATGTAAAATGGACCATAGCCTAATACTTGCTTGTTATGCAATGTACTTGAGCAGGAGAACCGTGTGCTGAGTGGGAATCTGATTTTCTTCAAAGACTTTAGCATAAAGTAAGATAAATGTCAGGTGTTACAAATATACATATGTATTTGTATATGTAAAAAAAAAAATATATATATATATATATTTTTTTTTTTTTTTTTTCCAGGACAGAATCTTACTAAATCACCCAGGCTGGAGTGCATTGGAGCTATCTTGGCTCACTGCAACTTCTGCCTCCTAGGTTCAAACAATTCTCCCTGCCTCAACCTCCTGAGTAGCTGGGATTACAGGTACCCACCACGACATGCCTGGCTAATTTTTGTATTTTTTTTTTTTTTTTTTTTTTTAGTACAGATGGGGTTTTGCCATGTTGGCCAGGTTGGTCTTGAACTCCTGACCTCAGGTGATCTGCCAGCCTCAGCCTTCCAAAGGGCTGGGATTTACAGGCATGAGCCACCACACCCATCCAGCAAATAATTTTTTTAAAAAACAATAAAAATAATATTTGTAGCAAAGAAACTCCACATCAGTTGTTTGGTGAAAATCCAGATAAAAATCTTAAAACTTCTGTTAAAGCATTTCTGACTTTTTTATCCACGACCGATCCATGCCTGGCCTAAAGCAAAATGAAATACTCTCTTCTTTGAGGTATTAATTTTTGGATAATTTAAAAAATAACATAGTGTTCGTCCTGCTGTAGCAACTTTGTTTCTCCATTTGTTCAATAAATCACATAGTGTTTGTCTATTTGGTCAACAAATATTTGTTGAGCATCTGTAATATTTTAGGAACAGTGCTAGATGTTGGTGATAAAAGGCTAAACAAGGAGGGCTGGCAATGCAGCTTAGCAAAAAGGAACTCAGAGTTTGTAATGGAAGAGACCTGGGAATGATCCAAGCTCTACTTCTTATTGGCAGCGGGACATGGGAAAGTTAATAAATATATATGAGATACTCTTGTACTCCTGCAGATGCTGGAAAGCCGTGGAATGTTTTAAGCAAGGACGTGATACAACTGGATTTGCATTTGTGAAAGATCACACTGGCAGGAGAAAGAAAATAGATGAAAGAGTGAGACCTCAAGTAGGGAGACTAGTTAATTGACTGCTATAACTAATAAGAGATGATGAAGACCTGTGTCGGGAAAGCTGCTGGGGTGAAGGGTCATCTCTTCTAAACGGAGTGATGAGAAGAGTAAAAGGGAGGGAGAAATCCAAGATGGTAGTCAGTGAATCTTGGGAAGCTGGATGGATGCTGGTGCTGTTAAATTAAAAGAAAAAGATTAGGCCAGTAGATCTCAACTGGGGCAATTTTGCCTTCCAGGTGGCCTTTGGCAATGTCTCGAGATAATTCTAGTTGCCACAGTGCAGAGTGGGTTGTGGATTCTGTGGCTGCCTAATGGGTAGAAGCCAAGGGTGCTGCTCAGTATCCTGCAATACACACGACAGCCCTCAGAACAAAAAATGATCCCACCCAAAATATGGAGATTTAGAGACCCTAGTTTAGGAAAAGAGCAGTTGGATTTAGGCATTTTGGTAGAGAGGTGAGATGCCAGACTCAAGTTTGGACATTTTCAGCTTGAGTTACTTACTAAACGTGATTTTTTAAAAATCCTGCCGAAGTGATAGAGCTTATCACAGATCAAGTCATAGAGGTTTGGCATCAATGTGGAAATATTAGTGGCAGCACAAATCAAAGACCCTGGATTGTGTGTAAACAGTATAGAAAGACTCCATTATGCCTACCTGTAGAAAGTAAGATCCGTTTTAAAAATTAAATAAATACATTTATAGGAGTATTATTTGAACAGTGCTGTTTTTATAATAAGGAATAGCAATATGGGTAATGCCCACTTTGGATATTTTCAAATGTTATGAAATTGAGGAATGTACTATATTTTCATGTTCTAGAAAGCAGTACAAAATACATCTCATTGTCTTCAAGAATTTCCTTTTTACAAAATATTTTTAAAATGTAACTACATATTAAATATATACATATTTAAGTTTCTGAAAGACTGAAGTAGGGCAAGCACATTGAAAGAGGGAAAAAGATCAGGTCTGAAAACTTGACTTAGTTCCCACCTATCACAAGGTTATACCACCTCATGCTTTGAAAAAATGCTTCCTACAAGGTGAGCAAATCTGTAGATGAGGTAATATTGATAAAATTCAGTTGAAATGTAATAGTAAATAGAAACATAACATTGGTGTGACGACCGTATTCATAGCACATTTCTTTTTCTCAAACTAGATTGTTTCATATTTTGGGGACATTTTTTTTGAGAGTAGATAAAGCTCATATTTGTTCTTTTTCAAAGATCTGTTAGTTTCCAAGATTTAATTAATAAGGCCAACTAATTCACATAATTGATTCCAAAGTTAAAATTTTCAATCCAATTATCCACCCCAATTGACCTTTCTTGTTTAATGCTATTTGAATTGCTATACTCCGTTTATGTTTAATTACAGCATCTATATTTAATTATTGCAACTCAATCATGTTTAATGAGCTCCCGTGTTTAATTACTGTATCTGACTAATATAATCACTCTTAAATAATCTCTGCCATTTTCAGCTAAGCTTCCTAAGCTCTGTGGGGTCTGTCCATCTGCCTGATTCTCCAGGCTCGACTTTCCTTCACCATCCCTCTTGTGTACTTCGTGCGAGACCCTGGATTCTCTTAGTGTCATTAGTGTGCAAAACTACTTCCTACTTCGGGCCTTCACACTTGCTGGTCCCTGTCTTCTGCTCTGCTCTTTAGATCTCAGATCACGACACTAGCTGCAGAAGCAATTTCCTTCATTTTCTAAAATACTTCATGCCCCATTCCATTTTATTGTTATCAGGTTATTGTGTAATTTTCCATTATATCATGTACTGCATTTTTTTTTTCTATTTGTAATCTCTGTTTATTTGATTTTATGTCTCAAACTCTAGATAGCAACTCAGCATCACGTACCCAGCATTTGTTGAATAAGTAAATAAATATGAATGAATTAATGATTCAATCAATCTGTCCACCACAAAAATTAAATATAGGCTTGTAATTGCCAGTACTTCATATATATGAGTTTCTAAAGCCATTACGTTCACACAGTGATTGAAAATACAAATGCTTCGAAAAACCAGAAGATAACAAAAAAAATGGGTAAAATGTCAGGTATGAGCCAGTAGGAAGCTTGGTGAGGATTTTTAGGGCAATAGTGAAGTGTCCTTGGCATTTAGAGTCAATATTTTTAATACTCTGGGGTCCAGTGCATAACAACATTAAGCCTGTGGGCCCAGTGTGTTAGTTTTTGGAAGCCGAGAGCAGTGGCAGCCTTGGAATACTAATACCAGGCAGATGGCTTGTTATAGTCACATAGAACAGCTCTGCTTACATGTCCCTAAGCCAAAGACCAAAATGTGCCTATGAATATTCAAGGATATTTATTAATTATGCTCTTTCTAAGATATATCATTGATTTAAATAGTGCTGTTACAATATATGTGAAAATAGAACAAGTCTAGGGGTAGTCCCTTCCAAGGAATCTAAGTAGAAATTTATACTTAAGATCTAAAACAAACTTGGGTCTAGCATAACTTCAAGATGGTTATCAAAGATGTACTCCTATGTAGTACCATTTCTAATTACCACCTGTGCCCCACCCCATCCACCATGATCCCCACCTCCTGGTATGCACACCTCTGTGTAACAACCCTCCATGTGAGTGGAGGCTGGACTTAATTGACTCAGTCCTGAGAGAAGCTGTCATATGATGAGTGTGGAAATAGGTGAAGATTAAATCAGAATGAACAAAGGCTATTTATTCAGAGCTTGCTACAGCAAGGTAGTCAGTCACCATTGCTTGAGTTAGGCAGAGAGTCAAAGGCAGGCAGATGAATAGCGAAGCTTAATAGAGGAGAAAAGGAAAGGCCGCAGGTGCCTTCTTGTTAGAGGCTGTTGCCATGGGGAAGCTGTCAAAAGAATAAACAGAAGTAAGGCATCCTATGGGGTTGGTTAGGGGAACGTGTTTGAGTTTGTCCAGTTGACTTTACATTGGGAGCAGCAAAAAAAAATTAGGGGTTATCAGTTATTGACTGGGTCTTGGCCATTTGGGGCTGATTGCTAGAGGGGCTGTGATTTGACTTCCTGGACAGTTTGCTGCAGAGGTTATGGTTTGGGTTTCCAAACTGTCTGGGGCAGCTGGTGGATCAGAGTTTTATTTTTATGTATAGTCTGGCCATTGTCTAAATATTCAGTCTCTTGTGAGGCACCCTGTAAAGTGGCCCACATAAGTGAACCTGGAAGCAGATATCTGAGGCCTGCCCATAACCACATGATTAGGCTTGGAAGCGGATCCTCACCCAGTGAAGCTTGAAGATGACTGCATCCCTGGCAGATTCCTTGATCATAACCTTATAGAAGATCCTCAGCTGAGACCCTTCCTCTAAGTTACTGTCTGATTTCCGACCAATAGAAATTGTACAATAATAAGTATTTGTTTTGGCCAACCACTACATTTTGGGATCTTCTGTTATGCAGCAATAGTTAACTAATACATATGGGGAGGACATGGTCTTTTGTAAATCAGATCACCAGGAAATTTAGCTCAAGGATTTCAAGTAGGCTTATCTGGAAGGCATAGACAATTGTAATATTTCTCAGAAGGGACCCTTTCTCTCTCAGAAATATAAAATCTAAGTCAGAAAGAGTTAAGTCACTATTCCTTGTTAAACCTCTCTTCCTTCTCTACTATTTTATTTAATGACATCATTTACCCAACTCACTAGCTAAAAAAATCTCAGGTCTTTTTGATTTTTGAACCAAATATTTATTATCTACTATGTACTAGGCACTATTCTGTCACTTAGAATATAACACAATTACTTGCTCTTGTGGAGCTTACATTCTGTTGAGAAAAACCATAAAACCAATACACCTATTTCTTGTGTGTGGAGTAAGGGCAGATTCTACACCCTTGCAGGGGTAGAAAAGGCTTTGCTGGTACACACTGTAAGGCAACGGTCAGCAAGAGAAGCATGGGTCCCTTGGTTCTTCCATAGTCTGACAGGGCCTTCTCCTGGGCAGACAGTGGATCTCTGTTGCAGTGAAGGGACATCACCCTCTGTTGCTTTTCCTTCTTACTGTGGTGGCATGTGAACAACTTTGCTGGCTGTTGGAATGATTATTTGAGCAGAATATCTGGGCAGCATTTTAGAATTGTTTTTTTGAAAAGCCAGATGTTTTATACCTGGTAACCTTCGGAATTTTTAGGGCTTCATTCCAGGAGAGGATGCCACGGGGCATGTGGATTTCCCTGAGGCCCAAGTTCAGGTGCAGCCCCTCCAGCTAGGACTGGGGGCAGGTTCCTCAGTCCTTCAACAAGAACACCTAGATTTACTTTCTGGCAATTCTGCTTATTACATTGCAATAATAAATAAGCCATTTATGCAATGCATTAGGTGGTAAGCACTATGGGGATATGGTTTGGGAGTGACAGAGGATGGGTTGTTTTAAATCAATCTACTGGATAAAAGCTCATTGAGAAGGCGACATTGGCGCAAGCGTTGAAAGAGGGGTTAACCAAGAGGACATCTAGGGAAGAATATTTCTGAGAGTTGGGGGAAAGTCTGTGAGTCACTAATGTCTTTGACGTGTGTGAAGGACCATAAGGAAGCCAACATAGACAGACTGGAATAAGAGAAGGTGAGAGAATTAGTAGAGGAAGTGAGAGAAGTAATAAGGTGTCAGGTCATTCCGGGCACTGTGGGACTTTTTAAGAACCCTGTTGTTACTTTAAGTGAAGTGGGGAATGGTCATGGAGTTGTCAGCAATGAACTGACATGGGCTTATATCCTAGAAATTTCATTATACTTCTGTTTTGAGCACAGTCTAGACATGTCTAGAGTTCAGGCAGATCTGAGCTGGAGGTATGCAACTGGGAGTCATTGGCTCACATATGGTATTTAAAGCCGTGAGATTGCATGAGATCATCAGAAAGTGAACGAAACAGAGGGAAGAAGAGAACTGAGGCAGGAGCCCTGGGACCTTCACAATTAGAAGGATAGAGGAAGGGCTGGGCATGGTGGCTCATGCCTGTAATTCCAGCACTTTGGGAGGCTGAGGCAGGTGGATCAGCTGAGATCAGGAGTTGGAGACCACCCTGACCAACATGGAGAAACTCCGTCTCTACTAAAAATACAAAATTAGCTGTGCATGGTGGCACATGCATGTAATCCCAGCTACTGGGGAAGCTGAGGCAGGAGAATTGCTTGAACCTGGGAGGGAGAGGTTGTGGTGAGCTGAGATCACGCCATTGCACTCCAGCCTGGGCAACAAGAATGAAACTTCATTTTAACAGCAACAACAGCAACAACAAAGAAGAATGGAGGAAGAGAAGGAAATTGCAAAGGAGACTGAGAAAATCATGACCAGTAAGGTTAGTAGAAGGAAGACCAAGAAAGTAGAGTGTATTGGAAAGCGAGTAAAGAAAATGTATCAAGGAGGAGGGAGTGCAAGACTGCCAAACGTTGCTGACAAGTCACCTATGATGAGGACTGAAGTTCACCTACTGATTGCGAAACCAAATGGAAGTCACTGGTGAAGTTTGCAGGATTAATGTGCTGGAGTAGTGAAGGTAAAAAATCTTGATAAAAGTCAGTTTTATAGAGAATTGGAAAAGAGAATTGGAGAGAATGATAACGTGTAAATCTTGAGTAGTTTTGATACAGAGCTGTAGAAAATTGGGGCAGTAAAAGTATGACAAGAATGTTTTTTCCTTTAGGATCTAAGTAATAATCTCTCTTAACCAGTATAGACATTCAGATATCAATTCTTGTTTCCTCATTCAGTTTTGTCTTTTAATGTTATTTTCTTCCATCTTCTATTGTTATTACCCCAGGGATTTTCATCTGGTTCTGTATTGTTACTCACCTGGACTATTACCCTGGAATCTTGCTGTGTTCGTTATTACCATATTACCATCTCACCACTCCATAGTATCTTCCTGCTTCCAAGGAATGCTCCGTTACTCCTGCTGGCACTCTGTCTCCAAAACATACTGTCTGTGATGTCATTACTCATTCCAGATGAAGTCATTCAATGACTTTCCAAACACAGCTTGACTACAGCTGCTAAGCGTGCTGGTATTCCAGCAAAACAGAGAAAGATGGATAAATCAGAGCTATCAGAGGAAACTGGAACTAGATTATGCTGTGAGGCTAGCCTGCAAGATGGAGTAGGCAGCTACCGTTGCCATATTTACAATGTCTAAGAGGGTTGTTGGAAAGGAGCTCCTAATCAAGATCTTCTAGTAGCGGAAGGCTTGATTTTATAGGTAAGAATACAAACGTTCTTGACTTATTCTCCCCAGTATATAGTTCAGTATGGTTACATTGAATATTAGATTTACAGCCACAAACAATTGTAAAGACCCACATTTGGGGGAACATAAGATTCCTAATATTTTGCCAGGTTTAGTTCTATTTCAGTTGTCAGTTACATATGGAAGGTTTCCAGGCCAAGCATTACATGACATTTATTACTTCACTCCTTATACCTACCAATATATGCTTGTCCATGTTATGAGTATACCTACATTTTGCTCTACGAATATATGTGTTTATTATTCTTACATTTTAGCCTCTTTTCCCCCACTCCCCTGAACTTGAAACTGATTTTGTTTGTTTTCCTTTTTAGAGGCTGGGTCTCACTCTGTCACTCAGGTTGGGATGCAGTGGCCTGTTTAGAGCTCACTATAACCTCAAACTCCTAGGCTCAAGTGATCCCCCTGTCTTAGCCTCTCGAGCAGCTAGGACTACAGGTGTGTGCCGCTGCACCTGGCTAATTAAAAACAAATTTATTTTTCGAGAGGCTGGGTCTCACTGTGTTGCCAAAGATGGTCTCTAACTCCTGGCCTCAAGCAATCTTCCCACCTCAGTCTCCTCGGTTGTTGGGATTCCAGCCCTATTTTGTTTTAAATAATGAAAAATTATTAAATTTGTTGATGCCAAGTTATGCTGCTTCAATTACATTAATTTTCAATTCGAAAAAATTTTAAGAGATGAGGTCTTGCAGTGTTTCCCAGGCTGGTCTTGCACTCCTAAGCTCAAAGGATCCTCTTGCTTTAGGCTCCTGAGTATCTGGGTCCACAGGTGCACGCCACCATGCTTAGCTCTACGATAATATCTTTGACCATTACTGATGCCAGATATATATTTGTGCACTTACTCTGAACCAGGTCCTGATTATACAATCAGTATAATATGGTGAAAGATACTTCGCTTTTAAAGGAATCAGATGTCTTGATATCAGAGATGACTTATGGCAATAATGTCACATTTTGAAAATCAGTGCTGCACAATACAATGTATAGCTCTATGACTTTTTATAACATATGGTGACATTTTCAAAGATTGTAGCACACTTCGGGCAGGTTAATTATGCTAGAGGGGATCAGATGTTCCCGATTACATGCTGATTGCTCAGTTCCTGTTCCAGCCAGAGGGAAAGCGCTCCGAAGTTTCCCGCGTATCCATGTGACTCACCTCTGTGAGGAGTCCCTGCTTGCACGATCGTTCTGTCTGAAGCGTTTGTCCCTTAGTAGTGGATTTCTCTCTCGTGTTTTGTGCTCCATAGGTCACCTCCACGGCTATTTGAGAAGTGTTCAATTTTTCTGTTTCGTGTCTTATTTTGGTTTACTTACTGCTCTTAGAGGCAAATTACTATCTGATTTTACTTTTTCAAATTCTAAATGATGGTGTTTTTCTAAATTTATACTCTCTGTCAACAGATCCATTCATCCTGTATAGACATGACCTGCATCGCTAGACATTTTATATACATTTTTTTGAAAACCAGGACCTAATATTCCATGCTGTGTGTTGAGATTAAGGTCTGCTTAAAGTTTGTGGTACCTGAGACATACACTATTTAGCACTTTTCATTTGTTCACTGTTCAAACTGTACGTTAGCTCACTATCCAAAGATGATACTAAACTGGGACATTAACCACTAGCTTTGCTTAAAATCCTTTACCTGTGGAACCTATAAGATGCAAATCACATCCTTGCTATGATGGATGGGCATTTTCTGAAACTGAGCTTGAAGGTACCCACTTCATTCTCATATTATGCATGTAGTTAATTGGTATTTTGATTGAACCAGCAGAAGAATAAAAATGCCTATGATTCAAAGGAAATTATTCTCATTAGATATGAAACAAAGAAAGCAGTGGTTTCAAGAACAAATATTATTCAAAAATATTCTCATTAAAAGAAATTGCTCTCTTTGGTATAATAAAAATCTTCTAAAGAGAAGCATCTGGCAGAATCATATAACTTACTGTAGCATAACATTTGGGATGAATTAAGTTGCTTCATGCTACAAAATGCTTTCAAGGCTTCTCAGTATTTTTTCTTCATTTTAGCTTATCTGTGTCTCACAGTTCTCCAATTAGGTCATTTTGTACTTAGTATTTCTTTATGTGTATCACACTGTGAATATCATATAGAAGTTACAGTCCCTTGAAGGCTAGAAATATTACTAAATGTAATGAGTTCAAGCCCATGTGTGGAATGTGAAAGTTTTTCGGTGCTGGATTCACCTGTGCAATATTCCATATTGATAGTTAGGCAGGTTGAACTACAAGTGCTAAGACAGATAAGCTGTGGATGTGGGCATTGAGGAAAAGACTGTCATTTGGGTTCACATGTTTGATGGCCACCCTTGGGCAAACCTAGAATTACCCAATATTTGAGCATAATCGAATGACTGTATGTCACTGAACAAGTGCTAACATTATGTTTGTCAGTGGATCTTAGAGTTGGAAGGAATTTTCAGTGTTATCTCATTCTCTACTGTCTTTATCATCTCAGATCTGTTATGTAAGTGACTTTTTTAACACGATGCTCACTACTTTTTCAAAGAAGCCCATTCTGTTTTCAGATTTGCCCTCTTACCGTTTTCATATTTGGTTCTGTGTCTAGAAAACTCTGAATCCATCTTCTATATAAGGGCCTTAACATTTCTGAAGGCCACTTCCACATATACCTTGGGACCTGTGTAACACTGGTAGGAACTGTAAGAGGAATTAGAGCATGACACCATGATCTCTCAGGAGAACGAGTTGGAATAATGGTTAACAGTAAGAGTTTAATATCAACAAACTAGGGCTAGAACTCCAACTTCAATATATATAAGCCGTGAGACACTATTTTAAAAATATCTTTAGATGTGGATAATATTTCAAATAACTGTTTTTCTCAGATTGATTGATCTACTTTTATGCCAATACCATGGAGCTTGTATTTTGTATAGTACTTTAATATTTAGGGAGGTTAGCCCTTTTCAGCATTTGTCTTTTGAGGGAACATTCTTAAATATTTGATTAAAACAAAACAATTTTAATTGAAATTGTATTGAATTTACATGTTAGTTTTGGAAGACTTGACATTTTTATGGCATTAAATATTTCAATCCATTAATATATGGCTTTCATTTTATTCAGATCCTGTTTTATATCACTTAATAATTATAGTTTTTAAAAGTAAATTATATATTTCTTACTCATTGTATTCTAAGTATTGTAGCATTTTATACCTATTGTGCCTAAAGTATATTTTTCTTTTCCTACTTTAGATAGCTAATGCTAGTTTAGATAAATGCTAGTGTATTTTATCTTACCTCTTTAACTTGTTTCTACCACATTTCCAATATATAGTAGTTTTTGTTCCACAGCCTCTTGGATTTTTTAGGTTTATAAAATCACATAATATTTTATTATCCCTTTTTTAGTTCACTTGGCTATACTCGCCAGAAGAATTTTGAATATAAATATAAATTTTGAGCACTGCACAAAATAGGGAATGGAGCTACATCCATGATAGACACTATTGTTTTGTTTCTGATTTACAAGAAATGGCGGTAGCATTTCACCATATAGAATTATGTTTGCTATTTGTTTTTGAGAACTGGTCTGTCATATTAAAGTTCTTCTATTGCTGACTTACTTAGAGTTTTAATAACTTACAGTGGTGAAATTTTACCAACTTTTTGCACTTATGATGCAATCATGTTAAGTCATTGAATTTATTGATTGGGTTATTTAATTTCTTTTTGCTTTACCATCCTTATTCCTTGGAATAAATATTTGCTCCTAATATACTCCTTATTTTGTATAATGCTGGGTCTAGTCACCATTTAAGCATATTAACTGACAGTGACTGGATACATATGTGGGTGTGTTTTGGTGTGTGTATGTAAAACACATATATGCCTTCTCTTTTATTTAACTGCCTATTGCCCCTTTCATAAGGATTCCTTTTAAGTTAGGCTAGAACTGTAGTAGTATTGTAAAAGGAGGAAGCCTAGGTGACGCAGATGAGTGAAATCAGCTTAGTCTTAACCAAATTCCTAAAGTTACTGGTGACTTGGAGCTGCAGCTGTCAGACTGCTAGATGCAACATGAAACCCTAGAAGGGTGGGAAGCGTGGAACAATTCTGTGAAGCACTGGGGGTCAGTAGCCAGACTCCCCCCTCATCTCTCCCTCGCTGTTGAGGAATCTGCATGTATGGACCAAGGCACACAGCATTCCTGATTCCTGCTCAGTCATGCCCTCCAGCTTTACATGCAGGTCCGGGTGGGAGAGCGTGTCTGGAACCCGCAGACAGTAGGGCTCATGCCCAGTGACTCTTGTGGAGTTGAGTTGGTCCTGGTGTGGTCTACATTTGTTCCATGGAAGAGTTCATTGCCATGATTCCTAGAGAACTAGGCAATCCCATCTCTTCCCGTCAGGCTCTGGACCCTGCAGCAGTGATCAGTGCTGCAGCAAAGGCTGTAGAACTCAGTATCACAAATGTATTTTCTTCTTTGTTCTCTTTTCTCTTTTACAACATTGCTTTGGTCAGGTTTTGTTATTAATATTTCATGCCTTTATTAAATTAGCTATAATGGCTGCCACACATTTCTGTTGTCAAGAATAGAAATATCTGATATTTCAATATTAGATAAAAACAAATGTGTATGAGGTCTCCTGGCTGGATTCTGTCTTACTTTTCCTTTTCTGCATGAATCTGTGTCTGAATCCAGATTCTGCCACTTTTGAACTCATGTAATTCACCATGTACAGTGGTGCAGTTTGAGCACTGCACAAAATAGGGAATGGAGCTATATCCAGCTGGGGCTTTGCTCTTCAAATCCTTGCCTCTGGGACAGATGTGCACATATGTTTTACTGTTTCACACAAAGCAATGGTATGAGCTAGCAGCACATAGCGTTGAAATGTAGTGAAAGTATGCAAGCCTTTTTATCTCTCTTAGCCTGTTTCCTCACCTGCTAAATGAATTTTTTGGTATTGCAAATTCTCACCCCAAATTCTCAAATACATGTATTACAGGCACTGGAATACTCAACATTATTTTGTTATATTTGTTATTTAGTGATAATATTTGTATTTTTATTTACAATTAATAAGAATCTTATATCCTGTTGTTTCCTATGTTATTTCTACCTCTTTTGATGTATATTCTCTAAAAATTATTTTTTATCTCTAACAAAAGGAAAGATACTAGAACGTCAGAAGAATGAATTTCTCCTTGTCAAATATAAAAATAATTCCAGACCATCATAACAATGTAAAAGTTCAGTTGGTTCTTGTTAATCATTAATTTATTGTTTGTGCAAAAACCATCAGCACCCTGGCAATCCTAATATAAGCAATAAAATAGAAAATATTTAATAAATGTAACTTAATCATTGTTCTATATCTTCATAAATGAATTCAGTAATTGCAGTGGCATTTTCTAACAAGGAGAATTCAACCAATCCATTTTTATAAAATGAAAGTAGGCGTCAGGGTAAAATAGCACAGGTTGATTAACTAGTTAATACACTATTGACTTTACAAGGCATAACAGAGGAGTACTTTCAAATGACAGTGCTTAAATAAGATATATATATATATATATATATATGTATGTATATGGCAATCCTGCATAGTAATTACAAATGCATTAGGAAACTTGACAGCTGTGCTTGGAATGCAGACCAGGAAAGATCATGAAATATGGTTCTAATATAATCATTAGAATGTGGTTACATCATATGAGGGGTTGAGTTGTACTACTATGCCCCCCCCGACATTCACTGATAGTCATATGTAGATGGCGTAGAAAACGTGCATTACAAGCACACTGCAAACAAGAGTGAGACAGAACGTGGTTGTTTCAGGGGACAGTGGTACAATTCTGAATGAATCAACAGTGATTGCAGGGAACAACGTGAAGTGAGTTAGAATATGATTTCAGTTCCTAGACACATCCGAGAAAGCACTCTACAACAGAATTGTAAATTGTTAAGGGCTGATCAGGGGATGCTTAACAGACACTAATTTAAAGTGGGAACTTTGGCCGCAATCAATATTTCAACAGCTCTGCTTGTTAATTAACATACCCTCCAATGACCTTCTAGGAGAAATCTCATTATATCAACTACTGGAAGAGCTAGGGAAATATTTAGTAGGACTTTACTGAGATGTTAACAGCTGAAATGGCAGAATGGAACTAGGAGAGAAATAAATCAAAACTGAAAGAAAGGTGATTTTTTATAAGCAGCAAGTTAGGTCAAAGAAGGGGGTTATGAATTGTGTCTAGATTCTGTATTAATTGTTCATAAAAGTAAAGTTTCCATCAACTAAAGTTTCAAGACGAGCCATTCTCACTGAGGGCTCAAAATTCTGTAGTTACCCTAAGCCTGTTTGATAGGAAGAGATGTATTTGCTAGTATGTGTGTTTGAAGGTAAGAGTTTCACATGGACTTTTGCTATTAATACCTTGCTTGAAAATCTAAATTAAAATTTTGTAAGTAATTCATCCTAAGCCTGGCTTGCTAAGATCTCAAAACATCAGACATGTCAATTGTATTATTGGACATTGAGTGAATCCAAAGGAAAGGAAGAACTAGAATAGTCTAGATTAGAATGTACTTCCATGAAGAACTGGGATATGAGCTAGTGATATTGTAAAGAGTATGAGGAGAAATTGACCTTATAGAAGTAGTAGCACATGTTGGCCTTTGATGAGTGACACAAGCAGATCCTAGATACAGAGCTTTAAATGCCAGGATATCATTTTGATTTGCTCTCTGGCAATAGAGAAATGTTCTGTAGTTTGAGAAGTGAATGTACCTAGCAGTGTTTGGCAATTGTTAATCTATTGGTGTCCTATTTGGATTAGAACTAGGAAAGAATTCAATGTTGAGCCTACTGCAATAAACAAGGACATGAATGTATAGACCAGGGTGGTGGCTATAATTTAAAAGATCATAACTCTGAGAGAATGGTCTGAACCAGGAATACAAATAAAAGACAGCCTTAATGTTAGTGTGGGATTAGGCAGGTCTGGGAGACAAAAATCAGAAAGGGTGTTCATTTTGGAAGACTAAAGCAAAACAAAATCTTACCACAGAAAGAAAACAATATATTCTATCTAATAAAGAAAATCCATGATTTCTCAACTGAAAACCATGGTGGCTGCAATCCCTCCAGTTATCTACCACCAGTCATTGTGTTTCTGCCTCTAATCTGCTTCAGTCCATAATTTGGAATACTAATAAGCTCATGTTTTATTAGTTGCTGATGGCAGGGTATAAACTGTACAGTTTAATTGAGGAATGCGAAATAATTTCTGGAGGTATTGTTTAGTCCTTGAGAGCATGACTGTTTCTCCCAGGATGCAGACAGTTATGAAAACTGAACTAGCTTGACATGAAATTGCCAAAATATTTCCTTCTGTAATAAAACTGATAGAACTAAAAAAAAAAAAAAAAACCTATAAACTTCCTTTGTTCTCCTATAGCAAAAGGATGAAGAAAGGCAAGTTGTATGACAGCTAGTGTTCCTATCATTGGTTTTACTCTCCAAGTGTGACATTGGTAAACAATAGAATTTCATGAAGTGATCACAAAGGATAGATTTAATTCAGGCATCTCAATGAACTTTACCTTTGATACGTAGGCGTAATTAGTGTGTTGGGCTCAAGTTAGCCTTAATTAAATTGATTAACTTCAGTAATGTTTGCCTTAGTTGATAATAATGGACATAAGCGTAAGGATTTTTTTCTTTCAGTTTATTTTGCACACCTACTAGTTTCATGGCTAAAAGTTTACAGTAAAGTTTAGTCATATGTTTTAGAGTTATGCAAAGTAGGGGAAATAATCTTGAGACTTGAGAAGTCCTGTGTTTAGAGCTGCAACATATTGAATCAAAAAAGGATCTGGGATTAGGAGTTCATCAGAAAATAATAGAAAATTATAGTAACATAATGTAATATCCATCAAAAACTGAAGGTCTGTATATTTCCCTTCCCTTTCCCTCTTTTCTTTCCTCTTCTTTGACTCTCATAACGAGCCCCAGTGTTATCATTGTAAAAGCATTTGTTTGCATTGTTATCTTTTCCATTATTGCATTGACTTAGAAACAGCAAACTAAAATCCATTCATCTACTAACAGATACCCCAGACTAATATTTCTTTGCTTAAGCACAAGCCAGAGAATGACACTTTAAATTGATTTTGTAGAGGTTGCACCTTTATCTTTCTGACTGACACTACATAGATATCAGTGAACTTCAGTTGTGTGAAAAGCAGAACTCAAGTTTCACGCATCATTTCAAGTACCTGCTGTTATATGCGCATGTATGATGGCAAAACGTGACGGTAAATTTTATGTCAAGTTGACTGGCCCATGGGGTGTCCAGGTGTTTGGATAAGATTATTTCTGGGTGTGTCTTTCTAGGTATTTCTAAATGAGATTAGCATTTGAATCCGCAGACTGAGTAAGGAAGATTGCCTTTCCCACTGTGGATGGACCTCATCCAATCTGTTGAAGGTCTAAATGAAATAAAAGAGCTGAGTAAGGAAGAATTCTTTCTCTCTGCCTGATTCTCTTCAGACTTTGACTTGGACGGGAGTTTATGCCATCAGCTCTCCTGGAATTTTTCCTCCTTTGACTTCTGGGTATTTTGGTATTTGAGTCTGTTCTCACGTTGTTATAAAGAACTACTCGAGACTGGGTAATTTATAAAGAAAAGAGGTTTGATTGGCTCACAGTTCTGCAGGCTGTATGGGAGGCAGAGCTGGGGAGGCCTCAGGAAACTTACAATCATGGCAGAAGGTAAAGTGAAAGGAGGCATGTCTTACATGGCTGGAGCAGGAGGAAGAGTGAAGGGGGAGGTGCTATACACTTTTAAACAACTAGATCTTGTTAGAACTCACTATCATGAGAACAGCAAGGAGGAATTCACCCTCATGATCCAATCACCTCCCACCAGGTCCCTCCTCCAACACTGGGGATTACAATTCAATGTGAGATTTGGATGGAGACACAAATGCAAACCATATCAAAATTGTCAGTTTTAAACCGGTTACTATATAAGCTGAAATTTTTGGACATTAGATTGAAACAAAGAAATAAATTAGTCAAGTGAATCATAGACATGTTTGAATATTTATGCTTGGTTTATATTTTTGTGGCGATTTAAATTTTCTGTTCATATACAAATTAATCATCTGAATTTTAAAATTATTGAAAATTATAGAAACATAACTTAATATCCATCAAAAACCTGGAAATTTCTGTATTTTCTTACCATTTTCCCTCTTTCTTTTCTTCCTCTTCTTTTACTATTGTCTTTTGCTCTTTCCTTCCTCTCTGTCTTTCTTCCTTGTGTACTTTCATATAACTTGTAATATGATAGGTATCAGTAGAATGTGATCTTGTAGGATGTAAGAGTCAGTAATACACATGGCGCTTAACTTTTGCCCTACAAAATAATTCCCAAAACACTGTAAAGGAATATTTAAGTAAGGAATATAGTAAATCAGCTTCTTGAAAAAGCTGTCTAGGGTAGATACTGAAATAAGTGAATAAAGAAGTAAGAAAAAAAAAGAAGTATTCATCTGGCTTAAATCATTAATTCGGTAAATCTTTTACCTGAAAGTATTCTTTGCGTCAGACACCCTGAGAGATATTGGATGTCCCAGATGACTGAAACTCAGAACCTGATTTCTAAGTGTTCATGGTTTAGTGGGAGAGAGCGGGGGTAGGGAGGGAGAGAAAATTATAAAAACATGATTTATAATTTGATGAATAAAATGAGGAATGATAAAATCAGGTGTTAGGAGAATGTCAAGATGGGCAGAGGCAAGGTATCAACTCGTCCACGGGAGGGCTTTCAGTAGAGGTGACACTTGAGAGGATTTAGGAGAGAGCCCTGTGAAAGGAAGGGACAAGGGTGTGCCAAATAGAAAGATGGTATAAACAGTTTGTCTGCTAGAGATAGAGGCACGGGATCAAGAAGAATTTAGACGTTTAGACATTCTATGCAAAGAAAAGATTGTGGTAGTCTCTCATAGACAATTAGATAATAATACCATTCTACACTGAAACATATGGAAAGAGGTCAGTTAATTTCCAAATGTTATTTCCTTTGTTATTTTGATAATCATTTTTGGGAGGAGAAAATAAAATATTAAAAGCTTTCCAAAGTAGCTCCCCTTCCCTGGTTCTTCTGCTTTATGGCGTACACTAAATCTGTGCATTGACTTCCCAAGGGATAGCTCAGCACCAGTAGCAGTGGGAAAGGTGATCCCAGGACACAGCAGATCAGCCAAACACACACGTGTGAAGCACCTGCTGTGGGACCACATTGCGGTAGGTTCTAGGGACACCTAGAAACTCACAGCTGAGTGGCAAAAACCAAGACATGAACAAAGATGAGTGATGCAGTTTTAAAAGTGTTCCCTTGGAGGCACTGCCTTCTGCCGGGACAGCTTCACATGGGAAAGGGTTTCTGTTTTAAGTGACAAGTCCATCTTTCTGCATCTTTCCTGGCAGACACAAAGGAACAATTTTTTTTTTCCTGTACTAGAGTTTATAATCTGATTTTTACATTTGTCTCTCATCCAGCTATGAGACAGAGTATTAGGACTACGTTATGTAGAAATAAAAGACATTAAGTGGTACAATCATAACATTTTATTCCACAAATTTTATGTAAATCTCCAAAGAATAACTTCATCAGCCTGGTGATCATAGTATTATACAAGTGACTTATGCACATGATACATGTAAGAAAATCTACTAGCATATCTAAGAGTTTCATTGAGGACTATTGTGTTCTTCTTATATTAAGAAAAACTAGTATACTGTTTTATAAGTACTATACAAGGTCCTTTAAAAAGATTAACTGATTTAATCCTATATTGATTCTATGACATTAACATTATTACTACTGCTATTTTATAAAAAGGGAAATAGGGTCACAGAAAAGTTAAATAACTTGCCCAAAGCCCAGGTGGTAGATGCGCAAAGCCCCAGTTGAAAGTAAGACGATGGTCCTAGAGTGTGTCCAATGTGGGTTCAGAACCGCTACAACAACAGGAAAGTTTGGTATTACTAGTGCTTTTATCTTCTGGGATTATACTTTCCATTAATATCCATATAAAGCATGTCAAATCCCTATGGAATTCACTATAATAAACTCTATATCCACATCCTTATTTTTAAGTAGTCCAGAGAATTTATGTTCTTATGACCACTTCTGGCTCCAGACTCAAGCTCTGCCAGTATTCTGAGACAGAGTCTGGCTGTGTTGCCTAGGCTGGAGTGCATTGGCTCAGTCACAGCTTACTGCAGTCTTGACCTCTAAGACTCAGGTGATCCTTAGACTCCTGAGTATATGAGATCACAGATGTATGCCACCACGGCCAGATAATTTATTTTTATTTTTTTGTAGAGATGGGGTCTCCCTTTGTTGCCTAGGCGGGTCTCCCACTCCTGGGCTCAAGCAATCCTCCCACCTTGGCCTCCCAAAGTGCTGGGATTATAGGTGTGAGCCACTGTGCCTGGCCTTTGCTGGCATCTTGATGCTCACTCACTGTCTCCTGGAGGAGGATGCTGACCTTTCTTCACCCTCATGTTGCCAGATCTGGAAGTCAGTACTTTCTCTTTCAAATCTGCTGGTTTACCACTAACTCACGATTGCTGTATATATATATATATAACAGAGCTTTACTGAACATTTGGAGATAGTTGAGTTAGTAGTGTCAGGAGCATCTATTTTTAGACGTTAAAACATCATTCCTGTCCGTGGAGTACAAAGTCGTTTCATGACCCTCTTCAACTTCCTGCTGAATTGTGAGAATCACTTTCTCTCTGCTGATACTGTTTGCAAAATCCAGCAGGAAGAGGCCACCCAAAATTCCTATTACATTTTTATGTAGAAAAATGTCTAACCCTTATTAACCTTTTTTCTCATCTAGACTAGTCCAGGAGACCATGCCTCTTGCAGTCAGAGACTATAAACGTGTTTTTCAGATGTTTTCTAATCATCTGAATGGTGAATAATGCATTCATTTACTATCACCCTTTCCCCTGGGTACTATTTTGGTTACGTTAAAAAAAAAACTTATTGGGCATATGGGAGATGAAAATGGTATAAATGACAAAGCGTCCCTTTAAATAAGTTAAACATAATTAAATTTACAGTAAGCATAAGGACCTAGTAGAGAATTACTAATATATGTCTTTGACAAATTGATTTCACAATTCTCCATGATTCCAACTTAAGATATATGGCATTAAATATATACTGATATGTACAAGGAATTTAGAGTAGTTGGATTTGTTTGAAAAAGAATTTCCATACTAACATTCAACTTTTGACTCAAAATCCAATTATTACAAACCTCTTGTGTTACATGCCCGGTGCTTAGAAGTGCAAGATGAATAAAATATGATCTTTGACCTCACAGACTATAGGTATAGTGGGGCATGTAGGGACGTTAGCAACTAATTATAAAGTACTGCAATACGCATTGCCTACAAAGTGATATTCACACAGTGGTGTGAAATACTAGAATCTACAACTAACAGCCTAATTGGATTAGGGAGACTTCCTGTGTAGGATGGGGTTTGTTCTTAATGATGAGTATGTGCTCCAGGTAGAAAAAGATAGAAAAATGGACTGTGTGAAGGGTTCGGAGGGTGAGCAGCATCGTGTTTTTGTGTTTGGAGCATCAGCTGTATGTGAGGTGGAAGCAGAGGGCAGCGGGGCAAGGAGGGGAGAGATGAAAGAGTGGAGGAGATGAGCGTGGAAAATGGGTTAGGCCTCCCCCAGGAAAGAGCGGCATGTATCTCACTCCAGGGTGTTTCGACTTTTAAAAATGTCAGGGTCTGGTTTTCTAATATGTACTAAAAATGCAGATTTCTGGACCTAATGAATCTGAATTTCTTGATGTAAATCAGAAGCCCGAAGTAACTCTGTGCACACTAGAATTTAAGAAATGTTGCCATAGATCACGTGAGGCTTTGGCTGTTCTCCTTTCTCCCCAACCCCAGTCGAGTCTCAGGTTGTTGCTCAGGCTAGAGTGCAGTGGCGTGATCTCGGCTCACTGCAACGTCCGTCTTCCTAGTTCAAGTGACTCTCTAGCCTCAGCCTCCCAAATAGCTGGGATTGCAGATGCCTGCCATCATACCCAGCTAATTTTTGTATTTTTTAGTAGAGATAGGGTTTCACCAGGTTGACCATGCTGGTCTCGAACTCCTGACCTCAAGTGATCCACCTGGGCCTCCCAAAGTGCTGGGATTATAGGTGTGAGTCACCACACCCGGCCACCTTTGGCTGTTTTAATGTTGGATAACGCTAGTCATGTCTAGTACTACAAGCCAATATACCATTATGAATATAAATGTATTTAAAAACAAAATGAAAAAAAATCTGTTTTTAATACAGCTTGAAAACTATATGGAATCTTGGGTAGCAACTTAGAGTAGTTTAACTAGAGGAAATTATATAGAATGTTTACTACAATACTCTTGGTGAAATTTCATCAACTGCTTTTTATTTTTTTCTTTTGTACCTTCCCTCACACACGATAGTGAATGTGGGTGTCTGAGTAACTTAATCATTCCGGAAGTGTGAAACAAGCTTCATGCTTTCAGGATAACTAAAGATCTTAATGGTGTGGAGGCTTTTGAAAACACTGTGAAAAATGTATTTGACTTTATTTAAACTACCAAGCTAGCTTTAAGTTTCATCCAGAGAATGGTTTTGATACAAAGCTGTTCTTGGGTATAGTTAGAGTGATAAGTGAGCTGGCGCTTAACCTTATGAGGTTTGGGTGGGGTAGGGACAGGGACCACTGCTTGTTCAGGCCTTCGGAACCAAGTACACAATCTGCATGTTTGCCTAAAACACTTCACTATATATGGACACGGAACAGCTTGCATGCTCATGTTGTGTGGAAGTGAAATCTACATTCACATTGAAAATAGAAAAGCAAAATGAAGTACAGTAATGACAAGTGCAGGCTGCAACATGACCAAAGTGGGAAAGCTGTTAAAATAAATAATACTGATGATTGTATTGGAGTTCATTGTGAAAAAGATGTGGGGGCTGGGCGCGGTGGCTCACACCTGTAATCCCAGCACTTTGGGGGGCCAAAGTAGGCAGATCACAAGGTCAGGAATTCAAGACCAGCCTGGCCAACACAGCAAAAACCCGTCTCTACTAAAAATATAAAAAATTAGCTGGATGGAGTGGCAGGCGCCTGTAATCCCAGATACTTGGGAAACTGAGGCAGGAGAATTGCTTGAACCTGGGAGGCAAAGGTTTCAGTGAGCCAAGATTGTGCCATTGTGCTCCAGCCTGGGTGACAGTGCAACACTCCATCTCACAAAAAAAAAAAAAAAAAAAAAAAAAGAAAGAAAAAGATGTGGGAAGCATCATAGATAATTCTTTCAAATGAAAGAAAGGGGGAATCATAAGCAGGGTGCAATACAGAGGAATTATGGCTCAGTCCTTTTATTAACGCTGCGCCTCGATAAGTACATTCCTAAATGATACTTGCTACTTTTTAATGATTTTCAAATGTATGACTGCAGCTCCACACAGAAACTAATGTGAATTCCCAAGAAAACAAATTTTTAAAAAGAAAAGAAATAGAGTTTAATTCCAGTTTTATGAAATTTGATGCCTTAGCTATAAGGCCGTGATATTTTGATTGTATTAGATATGCAATTGGGCACTGAGAAAGGTTTTAAAATGGAAGGCTTTGTTTATATTTGTTTGTTTTTAATAGAAGAGAAGCTCAAGTCCCTGAGATGGTTATAGGGGCATTTGGGAGATGAATTAGTTCATCTGTGAAGTTCTTTTCATTTCAAGCATACTGATTTTCCAAGCACTTTGACCTTGCCCTGCAAAATTACAGCAATAGGGGTTATATTCTTATTTAAAAAAAATTCTTGAATAAGAACACCTTTTTGTTTGAATTGATAGATCTTCATAAAGAAAATTCATATTGTTTCTAAAGTCATACTTTTGAAATCACAATTATTTAGAATTTAGACTTCTATAAGTCATAGCTTTGGAAGCACCTTTGTTTTTAAATGTATTTTTTATAGTGCATTTAAAAAGGGCTTCTAGTATCCCATAACAAAAATTACATAATCGTCACACCCTATTCTTTCCGCTTTTGACTACGTTACTGTTAGAGCATTTTCTGATAACAGCTATGAAAGCGGAAATGGATGTTGCAGTAAAACAGACTCTTCTTGGTCTGATTGATTTTTGTGCTTTATAACCCATTTTAGTTATCAGAAAGTATTGCTATTTTTCTCCAACTATTTGGAAAGAATGTAATGGTCTAAAAGATTGCCTACCTTCTGAGGAAGTTTCTCTCTGGTCAAAGTAGAAACAGGATATTTGTTAAAGTGTCTGTAACTTTGGAGTGAATACTTTCAATTCATTTCTTCCTCTCTTTCCTGATATGTAACTGTAGGAATCACTCAACTGTGATACTTAGCTATATGATCTAGCAGATGTGTAGGACCCTGCTCAGGAGGCTGTAAAATCAGGAGATTGCAGAATAGAATTTAAGCCATTTTAAGTTACTTTGTATTAGAGCATATGGTGGTTAGAACTCATTGATATTATAATTTAGCATGGATTTGTATGGTGACTTGGAGAATATTTTTGTGTTGCCCAAAGAAATCCCTTATCCATTGCTATAAAGCTAATAGAAGCAAGTAGATATATTTGAAACACTATACTGTAGGCAGATATCTCAAGAACCATGAAATGAAGAAGAGATAAGATGCTGCATTAGTGATTCATGCTAATATATTGCTATTTAGATATTAAAAATCCACCAGAATGTTTTAGCGCCAAGAAGAGGGTACAATTTAATGACAATTCTTAGAACAATAAATATGATCCATGACTTTTTGTGATTAGACATAATTAAAATATAATTAATATGATGGCACAGGAAATGAAACTGTGATAGTTATTTCAAGGATGTTAGGAGTTTTGTTACTTTTGTACGTTTGTGGATCCAATAGAGCTGACTTTAAAGGAAAAGACTGAGGTAAGTTCTCATTATGTAATTTGAGAAACTCCAAGTTCAATTAATACATTTTGGTTTAGAATGCCATGTGCTACTTAACAAAATGTCTTTTCTAGCACTTGGATATTCTTTTAGGCATGTTTTGGAGACTCTACAATGTAAATCAAATTGTATTAGTTTACTCAGGTCTGTGGGGTTTGGACTGGGTCCTGGGCTAAACATTGTGTTTTAATAAATAAATGAAAAGAAGTATGAAAGCATTTAGAGTGCTTAATATTGAAGTCAGGAAAAAAGTGGACTGAGGAACCTGGGAGCTCTTTTAGTAATCCAAAAGTGGATGAGATAGATACTAAGGAAATATCTAACAATGATAAATAAATTTTTAAAAGAACAGCTATTAATGCCTAACTGGACATGGGAATTAAAAGTTCTAAGATTTTGAACCAGATGCCTAGATGGTTGATCTTAATATACGGAATAAGGAAGTCAGAAAGATGCCGAAACAATAGAGGGAAATAATTGGCAAATACAGATCCAGATTGATATGTGATACATTGAAGAATAAATAGCTAGATCTCAGGTAAGAAATATTTGCTTCAGCAAAAATTCTCAAAGTGTTCTGGGGTTCTGGAAACCTCAGAGTGTTTGTGAGATCAAAACTATTTTCATAATACTATAAAGTCATGGTTTACCTTTCCCTCTGTATTTGCATTTGTATATATAGTACAAAAGCAGTGGTGAGCAAAACTGGGGCTTTACCATAGATTAAATTGGTGGCATCAGACTGTACTGTTAATAGTAATCACTGTATGTTTTCTCACCACAAACTCACATTTTTAAAAGCCATTACATTTAAGAAAGTCCTGATAAAACAGCAAAAATTATTGACTTAAATATAAACTCTCAAATATACATATTTTTCATGTTCTATGTCATGAAATAAGATTGCATCATAAAGCAAGTGTTCTACATATCAAAGTATAATGTCTGTCCCAATGAAAGACACTTTTGCAATTGAGTTGCAAGTTGAACCAGCCACATATATTTTTTTTGGAATACTATTTGTTTTCTTGAACCAAGTGATTGACAGGCAAGCTATGGTAATTTAGACTTGAGTGTTTGACAAATGTTTTCTTAAAATTGAGCAAAATGAGTCTATAACTTTAAGGAAAACAAGGTACTGTATTTGCTGTTAGCAATTATATTTGAACTTTTAAGAGAAAACTGGAAATTTACAAAACTTACATCCATCACCATGACCTTGACAGTTTTCTAGTACTTAAATATGTAATGAAATGTGTAAAAATTGGGAAAATCTGCATAACTTGTGAACTAACATGTTAATGCATGAATGACAGTGTCTTGAATGGGTAAGAGAACTATTCATAATAAAAGATTGACCAGTGGGTTAACAGCTTATGAGAAGTACTTTAGTATGCTTTTAGATTCCTTATTGAACCTCAACTTGAAGAAACAATCATTTGCCATGTTTGTCATATTTTGGTAAAATATCAAAGAACAATGTTCATAGTGATCTGAAAAGTCTATTAAATGAAAAGCCTGCTTTGTCAGCTGCATCTGTGTAAGGCTGGATTTTCTTCATATACCTTGACCAAAACCGTATACTGTTCACAGATTGAATTCAGAAATCGATGTGAGAAAATAGCTCTTTTCTATTAAGCCAAACAATAATGAAATCTGCAATAATGTAAAACAATGACATTCTTCAAATTAACTTTTTTTGTTTTAGAAAATACAGTTTTTTTTTTTTAATCCAGTAATCTAGTATCATTATGTTTATTATGGTTCTCTTAATGGATTAAATATTTTTAAATAATTATCAGCTTTTATTTTTAAAATAGTACGTGTGAATAATACATATTTATATATATGTATGTAGCCCACCACAATGCAAACTTTGCGTTTCTCAATAAATTTTTAAGAGTGTAAAGCATTCTGAGACTGAAACTTTGATGATTACTGAGCTCCAGGTGTAAATGTGAGGGCAATCAACTAGGAGTTTTATTTGCTATTGTAAAAGTGGTGCTATATTTTGAACAAGATGATAAGAAAGAAGAACCAAGGCTTTGAAAAATCTGGCCTAGGATGTAGAGGAATGAGTGAAAGAAACACATTTTTTTACCAGTAGAGGATATAAGAGAATGCATCACCAGCTTAAGAAGCTAGTTACTAAGAGACTGTGAATGTTTAGGAGAAGTCCTTGCATTTCATTAGGAAGAGGTTGGCAGAAGGCTCAATACCCTTTCAATTACAATCTGACCCAATCAACTATTCCTCTCTGCCTGCCTAGCTCTTCCAGCTTTCCCAGTGGAATTTATGCTCCATCACCAGCAGTATTCCCTATAACCTGAGTCTTTCCTCTGAATTTAACTTTACCTTCTTGCTCTAACTAAATATTGTTCATTTTCCCTTATATTATCTTTTGACATGGACTTTTTTTTGGCAGGTGAAAGAGTGGTAGGAGATCAAGAATATTTATTTTCTTCTCCACTGTGTATTTGGTGATAAAGATCTGAAATGGTATCTTTCTTTCCCAGAGATTGGGGTGCATTTTTGCACTTCATAATTAGAAATACTAGAAAATTTTCAGCTGAGTTGACTTCAGCACAACATAGAGCTTTCTCTTTCTTTTTGTCATATTCATAATGAGTTAATATTTTCAAAAAGAATAATTTCAATAACTAATTTGGTTTATCCTGCATAGTATCTTAATATGCTAAGTTAACAGTGAAATGTTTGCATTTTTCAATTATATAGGTAAACTTTTGTCTTCTTTTATTTTGTTTTTGTTGTACAGCTGCCTCAAATGGCCCCTTTTTAAACTAGTTTGTATAGGGTGTCAGACCATTTAAAAAATGATAGTGTATCATATGGTTTAGAACCCAGAATCTGGAACCAAATACTGTGGGTTCAAATCCAGGCTCTGCTACCTGTATAAACCTTGATCAAATCACTTATACTCTCAGTGCTTAACCTGATCATCTGTAAAATAGTAATGATTAATGTGCACTATGTTTACTAACCTACACAGTATTATTATGGTGGTTGTGCCAGTAAGAGTACCTGCATCATGGGCTGGAGAATCAAGAAAATTTATTTTCCAAAAGAACTTAATCATCTAGCTCATGGCAAGTACGTAGCAGAAGTTAGGGATTATTATTATTATTCCCTAATGTTTTTTCAGCACATTCTACCCTTAGGCACTATGCAAGTAGCTAGCATGTACAAATTTATTTAATTCTCACAGCTGTTCTATGAGATAGGTGCCATTATTATACCTATTTTCTGATGAGAATGACTGAGGGGCAAGGAATTTAGGAAATTTACACTCAGGGGACTAGCATCTAATTATGGGACATTTGAATGGAAGCCTATCAGAATGTACAGAGGCCCCTCATGGGAAAAAGGTTGGGAGATATAACGATGAACAGAAGGACATGATTCTTGCCTCAATAGCTTCATGGGCACGCAGGAAAGGCAGGAGGTACAGTCAGTCTTAGAACATTGTTCTGTGCAGTCTGTGAACATAAAAGGAGGAAGAATCACTAGTCACCATGACGCATTTTATTTCAGTTGAATCTCACAGGTATCCTGCCCATGGTCAGAGCTGACATGATTATATCCACTTTCTTACAGGCAAAACTGACACTTAGAGAGATTAAGTGACTCATCTAATCAGTACATGGAAGACCCTGGCCCACAGTCATTGTCTTCTGAATTCGCAAGTCCAGTGTAGATTTGTAAATTTCATTGTTTTTGTCTTCTATGATCAGTATTGTAGGCTGAATATTGGCTTCCAGAGATATCAGGGACAAATCCCTGGAATCTTTGAGTTGTTGCTTACATGGAAAAAAGAAGTCTTCGCAAGTCTTTGCATATGGGCTTGAATGGAAGATCATGAGATGGGGTGATTATCTTGAATTTTCTGGGTAGGTCCTAAATGTAATCACATGAATCTTTAAAAGAGAGCCCTGGGGAGATTTCACACATGCACACACACAGAAGACAATGTGAGGTTACAGTGATATGGATATAAGCCAAGGAGTGCCAAGAAATGGCAGCAGCCACCAGCGGCTGGAAAAAGAAGGAATGAATTCTCTTCTAGAACCTCCAGAGGCACTGCAGCCCAGACCACACCTTGATTTCAGCCTAGTGACACTGCTTTTGGATGCTTGGCATCTAGACTGAGAAGGCATACATTTCTGGCAAATTATTAGTCATTTGTTACAGCAGCAACAGGAAATGAACAGGATCCTTCTTTGTGGTTGGAGGTGCTGTGCTCCTGGATTCCCCCAGCAAATCCCCCTCGCCTGCTGGAAGACTCACTGCCTGTCAGGCTTCCATACTGTCATTTGCCAGACTTCTGGTTGTGTTCCCTGAGCAACTCAGCATTTTGTTACCTGACTCACTCTCTTTCTCTTGACTTCTCTTGCCATTATTCTTAGTACATACAACATCTACTTACTTGTCCAGTATTTTAGTCTCTATGAATGCCCTAGATCACATCCTTTTGCTTATTCAAGGAATCTCCTCCTGCAGTTCCCATCCTGCCTGCTCAGTCATCAATTTTATTCCCATTCATATGTGAACGTTCAGTAAATTCTCCTTCCTCATACAAGCAAAAACCTTTGACCTCATATCCCACCCCAGTGCCTGCCTTGGTTTTCCGCTTCCACGATAGCAAACATTTGCAAGAAGTTGCCCATAACATTGCCTCAATTCTTGTTCTTTTTTGCTCACATTGTACTGAAGCAGCTGTTATCAAGGTCGCTAAGGGCTTCTCTCTCGTCAGTTCCTGTGGCCAATTGTTATTCCTCATCTCAGTTGCCCTTTTAATAGCATTTGACATGATGGATTACTTTCTTCTACTTGAATCATTTTCTTCCCTTGATTTCTGGGGCAGTCCATTTTCCTGATTTTTTTTTTTTACTTCCTGTCTTCTTACTCTCATTATTCTTATTGGTTACACTTCTTTTCCTGAATCTCTCCACTCTTCCCTATCTTTTTCCCATTCAGTTATTTCATCCAATACAATGACTTTATTGTCCATAACAGTCACTTTCAAATTTAGATCAACAACCTTAACTTTTCTTGAGACTCCGATTATTTTGTATAATTGCATACTGATACATTTTATTTGAGTTTATAATTGGTAACACGTCCAAAACAAAACCTTTGGTTTTCAACCCCACCACACACACACATACACAGGGCCTGCAAACTCTTGCCTATCCTTGTTAATGGTCCCACTATGCATCCAGATACTGAGGCCGAGTCTTCAGATTTATCCTTCATTTATCCATTTCCCAGACACCCCTCTCCAAACAACCTGTGATGCAGTACATGTGGCCAATCTGATCACTTATTGCTGCCTACTCCTCCACCAACACCACAGTCCAGCCCATCGTTGACTGTCACTCAGACTGTTATCACAGCCTTTAAACTGGGCTTCCTGCTTTCACTCTTACCCCTACCCAGCAGTCCACCCTCCATACACCAGCCACTGGAATCCTTTACAACATGAACAGCATCCCATTCCTCCCATGGTTAGAATTCCCCAGTGCTTCTCATTCCACATATAAACTCCAAACCCCTTACCATGATCAGTGGCGCCATCTGAAATCTGTTCCCTGCCTACTTCTCTGACCTTTCTCTCCTCTCATTCACTGAGCTCCAATCACATTGACTTTCCTCTGTTTTTGTGTAATCAGCAGCCTTTCTTGCACCTCATAACCTTATACTTTACCTTCTCTGAGCCCCCAGCTACTCATCTTTTCAGAGATGAGGCCACCATTCACATGTTGCCTCCTCAGAAAGGGTTTTCCTGCTCACTCTATCTAAAATGGCCAATCTTAGCCTGGGCAACGTGCAGAGACCCTGTCTCTACAAACAAACAAACAAACAAACAAAAATTAGCTGGGCATGGTGGTGGGGCATGTCTTTGGACCCAGATACTTGGAAGGCTGAAGTGGGGAAGTCTTTGGAGCCCAGGAGTTGAGGCTGCAAGTGAGTCAAGATTATGCCAATGCACTCTAGTCTGGGCAACAGAATGAGACCTTGTATCAGAATAAAATACAATAGCTAATCTGTAGAAAATCATTTTGCCCAAACCAGTTTGTCAAAATCAATTTTTTAATTTTAGCAAATGACCAAATATTGTTTATAGTTTGGATATATTTCGTAAACTCAGAAAGTTTCCTATTGAGAATAAGATTAAGAACTTGATTTCAATTGTCTTTTGGTCAATTGATTATCAACAAATTGATCTGTGTACAATAGCGTCCTTCACTTTTCCTACCCTGCCCTCTTTTTTCCCTCTGTAATACCTAACATAATAACAAATCTTTTATGTATCTGTTTGCTTTTATACCTTACCTACTACTCTGTATATTCTAAGCTTTATAAGGACAGAAACTTGTATGGCTTATTCAGTTTTAGCTTCATGGTCTAAAACGGGTGCTCAAATATATTGGTTGAATGGATGAATGAAAGAACGAATATCAAAAGAAACTAGATTTGAATACACTGAAGAAGGAATGGACGGTGTGCCAATGAAAGCCAAAAATATGGAACATCTCATTCTCCTGAGATCCCAAATAGAGGAAATGAGGGCAGGAATTATGTTAGCCAAGTGAAAGCTGTTGTTTATTTAAATAACGAAGAACCATGTTTTGTGTATGAATTAACTAAAAAACTGAAAGAAAAAGAGGGAAGAAAACCACGAATAGAGAATATTGATTTACTTGTTTTACATAAAAACAGAAAGTAGTGAGTAAGAAACTCTTCTGTATAGCTCCTTTGTAGTTCTGATCTTAAAAATTATTTTAAAAATTGATTTAAAATCTTCACCCAGCAGTAATTCATGAAACAATCAATGGTTAGTTGCTTGGAACTGATTTTATCTGTTACGCAAGTGCTTAATTAAATTTAAATTTCGGCTAAAATCAAGTTGATTTTCAGAACATAAATAATTATAAAATAATATTGGAAATAAATGTGAAGCACCATGAAGACCAAAATAATGAGGGAAATGAGGGAGGAAGAAAGTTAAGAGGGTATTTTTCCACGCAGTGCTTGTCCTAGAAGATTAAATTAATTACCAAAATGCTTTTCTTGATGATACAGATTAATATCCCATTCAGTATTTATTTATATAGATGACTGATTTCTGAAGAATTATATTATAAATCATACTGCATAACATTTGAAAATATCATTAAATTAATATTCCAAAAAGCTTTTATTACACATTTTACTTTTTGAAAAAAATGAGGAAATATGCAAATATAAGGGAAAAATTCAGTATAAACACTTCCAGTCTGGAGAATTAGGTAGTTGCTTCTTGTATTTAAATATACAGCTCTTCAAGTGGCTATAATGGTGTTCTTAAAATTAAAAGAATTGTTACTATTGAAATTATTCAAAAGCACTTTTTGTTAAGAAAAAAAGGAAATGGGCCGGGCGCCGTGGCTCACGCCTGTAATCCCAGCACTTTGGGAGGCCGAGGCGGGTGGATCACGAGGTCAAGAGATCGAGACCATCCTGGTCAACATGGTGAAACCCCGTCTCTACTAAAAATACAAAACATTAGCTGTGCCTGGTGGCGGGTGCCTGTAGTCCCAGCTACTCAGGAGGCTGAGGCGGGAGAATTGCCTGAACCCAGGAGGCGGAGGTTGCGGTGAGCCGAGATCGCGCCATTGCACTCCAGCCTGGGTAACAAGAGCGAAACTCCGTCTCAAAAAAAAAAAAAAAAAAAAAAAAAAAAAAGAAAAAAAGGAAATGGAATTAAAATTCATTGTAATGTGTGTGATAAAAACTGGTTATAAAATTACTTTTAAAACCATCTACCTACCTATTCATCTATCTAATTTAATATACAGGGATACATGATTTCAGGCACGGAGTAACTCTGAAGTAGCAGAGTAGTAATGAATTATCCATTGCAATACCATAATCTGTGACTTGAGACTTGTAATGCACACAATGCAAATTTGCTCTGATGATTTCTCTTCAACCAAATATACATTGTAAAATCATCTGATTTTTCTGTGGTCGATATGATTTAATCTTAAATTTCATTGCTATATTTGAGGATATCTGTGGCCTCAAATTATAATTAAAATTTCAATTTTTGAAAGTTAAAATGTTGATATATCAAAAATTAAAAATATAAAAAAGTCATAAAATATATGTTCATGTCATGGCGGAGAGGTTATTGTAACAGTTATTCATATAATCATTACTTTTAAAAACCAGCTTTATCTTTAAACTAATAAAAGCCATGTAACTCAGGTTTCTCTCATTACAAAAAGCTGCCTGCATATAAATCTTCACTGACTTTGACATTTTTCACATTTAATTTTCAATCGATATCACTTGATTTTATCTCTACCAGCTTTATTTAAAGTTAAATCCTGGATTTGTGTCAGTAATCATTTGTGTATATAATAAAATTTCTCTGAAAGGAATGTGGGCTGGAAACAGTTAAAAGTTTTCAGTCTTATGTGTTTTGTCATTAAATTAAAATTAACAGAATGTTAATGTGGAAAATGGAAATAGATGCAGATAAACTTCATGCATTCCATATTCAGATTTTAGTGAGATAACACATAAATGATTTTATGTATAGATAAATTAATTTTCCCATAAGGCTGCAAATAATTACATTCTTTATTCAAACAGTAATTAGATTGTACTTGCAGCCTTTAATTCAATCTACCACTCAGGCATTATAAGGAAAACTGGAAATTATTCTGTCTTGATAGACTTCATCTGATATCACTGCAAAGAAGACCTTATTGAAATTCTCAATGAAAAACAGAAAAAGAGAATGTTTTATTTGTAATCTGCTCCTTAAATTCCTTAAACAAGACTGGAAAATGTTTATTATCAACGTGTACTGCAATTTTTATTGCTTAAATACAAAGCTACTACATGTACAGCTTGTGTGAGAAGTATTTTTTTATGTATTAAAACTGTGTAATGAAAAAAATTGGGTAGCTTCTCTTTCATAATTAAGTATATATGATTAATTGTTCAGCACCTTACCTATCTTGGATTTATAAACTGATTTTATATGTCTATTACACTTTTGCAGAACAGCACATATTTTGCTACTTGACAATTATTTTAAAAGTTTAAACTCTTGCTAATATCAAAATATTAATTCAATAAAAGGAAAACACTCTACTCCTTGGTAAACATGGTGTGAGAACAAAGTGATAGTTTTGCAAATTCAAAGTTAATACAAACAAGTAGTTTTAGTAAATTCAATTTCTGATTTTACCAATTTTTATTAAAAATTAGTACAAAGTTATTCAGTGGCTTGGTTTCTTGGTTGTTCACTTTTGATATATGTTTACATATTAAAATTTTATTAAGTGGTTAGGAAAAAAATTCAAAGAATGTTTATCCCTAAGCATTGAAGAATCAATTATGTATAGACTAATAGTTTACAGTTTTTTATTGATCGGATGTAAGAAATATATGAAAATGTGTATGTTACATATGTTTAGGTAATTCAGTTAACTGGAATATTTCAACATCAGATTTAATGCATATTGAAAGCCCCCCAATTTTTTAATATTGTAGTGAGCTCATAGCATGGTGAAAAACTAAAGCAATAAATTACTTTAAAAAATCTATTTTGTGTTCAGATATTCAGAAAATAAACATAATGTTGACATGGTTGTGTGCCACTGAAGTGCAGAGATTTGTTTGGAGAAATGCATCATTAAACAATGTCATCATTGTGCAAATATAACAGGGTATACTTGAACAAATCTAGACCTTATAGTCTGCTACATACCTAGAGTATATGGTATAGGTTCATTGCTCCTTGGCTACAAACCTGTACGACATGTTACTATACTTAATATTCTAGGCATTTGTAATGCAGTGGTAAATCTTTGCATATCTAAGCATATTTAAACATAGAAAGGATAATATGGATAGTATAGACTAAACCTGTAATCCTAGCATTGTGGGAGGCCAAAGTGAGAGGGTACCTTGAGGCCAGGAGTTTGGGACCAGCCTGGGCAACATTGCAAGACTCCATCTCAACAAAAAATAATATAAAATAAAAATTAGCCTGATGTGGTGCTGCACACCTATAGTCCCAGCTACTTGGGAGGTTGAGGGAGGAGGGTTGCTTAGACCCAGAAGGCTTGGTCTACAGTGAGCTATGATCCGGCCACTGCACTGCAGCCTGGGTGATAGAACAAGATGTTGTCTCAAAAAATTATATATAAAAATCAAATATAAAATATACATAAATGTAAAATTATGGTATACATATTTTTTTAAAAGGTACATCTGTATAGGGCACATAACATGAGGGGAGCTTGCGGGACTGGAAGTTGCTGTGGGTAAGCCAGTCAGTGAGTGGTGAGTGAATGTGAAGGCTTAGGACATTATGGTACACTATTGTAGCCTGTGCCAAACACCGTACTGTTCGGCTACACTAAATTTATTTTTAAAATCTTTCTTCAATAACAAATTAACCTTAGCTTACAGTAGTTTATAAAGCTTACTTTATAAACTTCAATTTAAAAAAAAACTTGTTGACTTTTTTACAGTAACATTTAGCTTAAAACACAAACTGATTGCACAAAAATATTTTCTTTATATCCCTATCCTAAAATTTTTTATTTATTTATTTATTATTATTTTTTATTATACTTTAAGTTCTGGGGTACATGTGCAGAATGTACAGGTTTGTTACAAAGGTGTACACATGCCATGGTGGTTTGCTGCACCTGTCAACCCATCGGCTACATTAGGTATTTCTCCTAATGCTATCCCTCCCCTAGTCCCCCACCCCCTGACAGGCCCAGGTATGTGATGCTCTTCTCGCTGTGTCCATGTGTTCTCATTGTTCAACTCCCACTTATGCGTGAGAACATGTGGCATTTGAATTTTTCTGTTCTTGTGTTAGTTTGCTGGGAATGATTGTTTCCAGCTTCATCCATGTCCCTGCAATTTTTAAAACAAATTTTGGACTTTTTTCTTAAAAACTAAGACACAAACACACACATTAGCCTAGGCTTATACAGGGTCATGATAGTCAATATCACCATCTTCCTCTTTCACATCTTGTCGCACTGGAAGGGCTTCAGGGAAAATAACAGGCATGGAAATGTCATCTCCTGTGATAACAATGCCTTCCTGTGGAACACCTGACTGAGGTGGCTTTATGGTTAACTTAAACACAAAAGTAGAAGGCATACACTCCAAAATAACAATAAAAGGCATAGTCTGGTAAATACCAGTAACAAAGTTGTTTATTGTCATTATCAAATATTATGTACTGTCCATAATTGTATGTGCTAGATTTTTATATGACTGGCAACCTGGTCTTTTTGCTCATAACAGCATCACCACAAACATGTAATATGTTGGACCGTGATGTTATGATGGCTATGACATAACTAGGTTATAGGAATTTTTCAGCTCATTATAGTCTTATGGGACCAAGTTCACATATACAGTTAGTTATTTGCCAAAACATCATTATAAGGCACAAGATTGTATTTGATAACATATAACCTCTCCTTCAAAGGGTAGTAAAGTTAATACACAGTTGATGAAAGCTAAAGTTTTAATACATGTGGTATTAGGGAAAAGTTTTTCAATTTCACTGTACTATGATTCCTGAAATTACTGTCAAATTCTTTTTGGTTATTTTGTTTTAAAGAATAAAATTGAATCAGAGGAAAACTACTCTAATATAAAAACTGTATAATTTGTTCATAAATTTATTTTTAATAACAAACTCAAACAGTAATCAAAATTAGTTTGTTGCTAATAGTACACAGTGGCATTAAAAAAGAAATAATGATATTTGAAAGTGCTATACTCATTTTTATTTTGAATGGAAACTCCCAAATGTTAAATATATTCTCTTTAATATCATTTTACAACATAAATTACTTTGTAAAACATACTCATTAGGCCTACTTTAACTCTGTATTTTCCTAAATCATTATGTTATAAATTAATTGTGCTGAAATTTATAAAGAACTATTCTTGTGTTTATAAAAATTGCATGTGTGAGCATCATTTAGAGTTGGCAGAAATCAGGTGGAACATCAGTATTGCCTGATTCAGCAACGTGCGACCTTTATCCCCCTAAGAATAATAAGGCAATTGTCAGTCACATGAACACATGTAGCACAAATCTTAGAAACCTGGCTGGAAAGCATGTAAGAATGCCTGTGATATAGGGTATCTTTGAATCTATCTTTATCTTTAAAAAATTAAATAATTTTAAAACATTGTGATTTAACCATTATTGGTAAATACAATTATTTGTAAACGACTTCACCATTCATAGCCACACACAAACTGTTGAGAAAAAATGACCTATTACACAGGCTTATCAGTTTTATTGTAGTTCAAGCCACAAAGATTCAATTCCATTTTCACACTTTGTCCTGTGGATCTGTGAAAGCAGAGTGTAGTGGCTGAGACTGCAGCTCTGGGATCGGGTTATCCTAGTGGAATGCTTGCTGAACAACTCTGTAAGAGCAGAGAGAATATTTTACACATATTTGCAATCGCAATGTTTCAAAAACTGGCCAGGTTAAAAGAATCACCTGGGCTGCTTGTTAAATATAGATTCCTGAACCAAGACAAACCCATTGAGTTAGAATTTCAAATTCAGAGACCTGACAATCTATATTTTTTCCCTATGAAGCCCAGGCCATCAGGCCATTTGGGGAAACTTGGCATTAATGCTGGCTGACTTGGTAGAGCTGCTAATCTCAACAGAAGCCTTCTCATTACCATCCTATTTTCATTTTTTCCTATTTTTATTGAGTAGCTAGTTACTAGGGATGCACAGATAACACGTGAGCTCTACCTAACAATCTATCCAGTACTCTGTTGAAACAGAATTGCAATCCCTTTTAAAAGCTGTTAACTTTGATTGCAGGGTAGATGCACCTTAATATATCGCACAAAAGCCAGGGGCTCAATGTGAATTAAATCAGTATCAGAATTCATGATATTGTGTTCTTACTTATTTGTGCTTGGACTCAATGGCAGAGTCATGACACAGTTCTGCTTCATTAGTAGTTTGCCCTGCACCTCTACATTTTGTTATCCCATTGTATTTTTTCTGCCCTTCTTCCATCTATTTTTGTAATTTACTCAAACAGTATTTTGGTTACTAAGTTATTGCATGATCTTTTACAACCTAATTAAAAGTGAATATACAATTGGGACTATAGGGAGGTAATTTTATTGAATGTATTTTATTACTATATATCGAAACAGTTCAGTATCCTTATTTAGGCTAATTGAGAACCATAATTACTAATATAGCCAAGGTGTTTACTGTTGCTTAATACATCATTTTGATATTCCATTTTGACTTGCTGATTACTCAAACTTTCTATTTTTAGATTTTCTTCTTTAATTTGTGGACAAATTATTCTTGGTTCTTTCTGTGGATAAAATGATTTGAGATCATCAGTTATCTAAATAAGAAACAAAATAACAGTAAAGTCTTTGAAGATAAGATGATAAGAAAAAGGATATGATTAATAATGTGATCACAATAATTTATTTTCATCAAATAATAGCACTCATGGGTTTCCCACTGCTTAACAAAGTGTGATGATTTATGGATACTTTTAAAATGAATGCTTCACTTTCTCTTTAGCTAGAACATGTGAGGTAGTCTCAGGATTGGTTTTCCTTCGGGAATCTAACCTTTCATTGTAACAACTAGTGTGTAATCTACTAGCTTTCATTCTGGGAAAGAAAAAGATTTAAAGAATTATAAAAATAAAGCAAGTAGTGAATCAGGTACTTAATGTGACCATCTTTTATAAATAATGAAGTCAAATTATAAAATACATTTCTCAATGATACTTTTTTCTATCATTAGTGAGTTATGAATGACTATAAAGTAAGAAACTACCATATATGTAACTTATTTTTTATTTCATTACTTTTTTATTTTTTTTGAGATAGGGTTTTGCACTGTCACCCAGGCTGGAGTGCAATGGCTTGATCTCAACTCACTGCAACCTCCACCTCCCAGGTTCAAGCGATTCTCCTGCCTCTGCCTCCCAAGTAGCTGGGATTACAGACGTCTGCCATCACACCCAGCTAATTTTTGTATTTTTAGCAGACATGGAGTTTCACCTTGTTGGTCAGGCTGATCTGGAACTCTTGACCTCAGGTGATCCACCCACCTCAGCCTCCCAAAGTGCTGGGATTATAGATATGAGCCAAGCAATTTCATTACTTTTAAAAAGACTTTGATTCTAGGAAATGTGACTCTATAAAACTTGTGTGTTACATGCATTGGTCATTGTTGTCTGGTCATTATCCTTGGAAAGCTGAATTTCGTTTAGTAGGCTGAGAATTACAGTTTAGATTCTTAGATTAGTTTTGATGCATTAAGCTCAGTTAATGTCTGGAGCAGCTGGACAAAGTGTTACCATGAATACTAAGCCTTCTCATCTTTTGCCTTTGCTTGTGTTACAGAAACCCTTGAAACTCTCATCAAACAAGCAGAAAATTACACCAGTATACTTTTTTGCAATACCTACAGGAACATGGCCTTGGAGGCTGCTGCTTCAGTTCAGGAGTTCTTCACTGATGTAGGGCTGTATTTATTTGGTGCAGATGCTAATCCTGAAGAATTCATAAACAGATTTTTTGACAGTCTTTTTCCCCTGGTCTACAACCACCTCATTAACCCTGGTGTGACTGACAGCTCCCTGGAATACTCAGAATGCATCCGGATGGCTCGTCGGGATGTGAGTCCATTTGGTAATATTCCCAAAGTAGTAATGGGACAGATGGGGAGGTCCCTGCTGCCCAGCCGCACCTTTCTGCAGGCACTCAATCTGGGCATTGAAGTCATCAACACCACAGACTATCTGCACTTCTCCAAAGAGTGCAGCAGGGCCTTTCTGAAGATGCAGTACTGCCCACACTGCCAGGGTCTGACTCTCAGTAAGCCTTGCATGGGTTACTGCCTCAACGTCATGCGAGGATGCCTGGCGCACATGGCGGAGCTTAACCCACACTGGCATGGGTATATCCGGTCACTGGAAGAACTGTCAGATGCAATGCATGGAACATACGACATTGAACACGTGCTTCTGAACTTTCACTTGCTTGTTAGTGATGCTGTGATACAGGCTCACCTCAATGGACAAAAATTATTGGAACAGGTAAGTAGGAATTCCACATTTCCAGTCTGATTTCTTATAATTCAATGTGTGTGTGTGTGTGTGTGTGTGTGTGTGTGTGTGTGTGTGTATGTGTGTGTATAAACTTGATTATTAAATGTACTTTAAAATTATGACAGCTTAGCAAATTTATACTTTAGGAAATAATAGGAGAATGTATCAGTTCATATATTCAATTCAAGGTATTGTATTTTTTACATCTTAGAATAAAATCCTGATTGGCTAAAACACATTCTCCCCTAAGCAGAAGTCTGCTGAAAGGGTGAGTTCTTCGACATGGCAAGAGCTCAGGTTTAAAATCAGGAACAACATAGATTTGAATCTTTAATCTTCCCGTAATTAGCTAAATGAAATTAGGCAAATCCGCTTGGCCTCTTTGCACTTCAATTTCCTCAGTGATAAAAAGGAAATAGTAACATACAACATTTGAGTATTCTTTATTGGGAATGCAGGCATTATGTATGCAAACTACTTAGTATGGGACCTGGTACTCCAAAAATGCATTGTTATTGTTAGAATTTCTGAAGTATTTGGCTTTAAAATGGAAAATACCAGTTATATATCCCTGAAGTTAAGACTTGATAGCTTAGTGTTCAAAAGAGTTTCTTCAGAGAAAATCTGTCGTAGTGATGGTGTGATGACTTTTTAAAATGTAATATATATGCGGTCATGACATTTTATGCCCAGCAGACTAAAAGTTTTTAAAACACAGTAATCAAAACATATGAGAGTTTTCTATTTCTCCCACCTTACATAGAACCATTTTTCTAAATATTCACTAGCTCTCTTAGTTCTCACATCCCAGAGTAAAATGGGATATTCTGTTGATGGTTCTACTAAACATTTCCCCCTGAAGTAAAATTATACTCTCCAGTGCCAACAAAATACATCTCCCTATGCTTGCATTGATTTACCAAATTAATAAACATTCTCATCAATTAGCTGTATATGTCAATTCCTTTAATTAATGACTGATAGAATCTGAAAAGCTTTATGTTCAAACACGTTTTCCCCTTCTCTTCCTAACTTTCAGGGACTTTCCATGTCCCATGTGAGCCTTTATGGTTCTTTTCTGAAAATTGAAAATGACATTATCTCTAGGTGGATTCAGCACAGCACCCTAGGGTAAGTGTGCGCTGAAGTTTAACTCCTACTCTGTTTCATTCAGCTGGGTATCCCTATGCAATGAACCAGGTTCTCTGTTTGATATAATGGCCTGGTCTTTTTGTCTTCTCATATCCTTTTATGAAAATTGAACATGGCCCACAACCTCTGGAAGGGACACAATAAACCATCTCAAAAGGAGGTACCAATGACTGCTGTGGTTTCAAGTATATCCTTGAAAAATAAGCATGTAGAAGATCTGAGTTTCCTATTTTAAAAACTAGGATAGAAGTTTGCAGTAGACAGGCAAGCTTTCAAATCCTGGGTCTGCTACCCATTAGTCATGTGGCCAGGTCAGCTTCTAAAACCCTTTAAACTTGTTTATCCTATGTGAAAAGGAAGGGAGGAATAACTTAAACGGGACAGTGTTGGTCAGACTCTGATACTGGTAGACAGTTGGTACCTGATAGCCTTATTCTTTTCTCCTTATTCTGTGGCAGGCCCTGAACAAACCTTGGTGGAGCAGGTCTCTTTTGCATCTCAAAGTATTACAATCAGGTTTATGTTTCCTAAAGAAGTTTCATATAAAACTTTTATCATATAAAACACCCTGGTGTGTTTTCAAAGGGTGCTCTTTCTAAAATAAATCATCTGATATTATATAATAAATAGTCCTATGACTATTTTGAGAAACACCAATTATTACTAATAAATTATGGATTCTTTTCTAAATAAAAGAACTGAGTTTTCTTTTTTACTTGTGGGAACAGAAGAAGAAACTGACTTTAAATTCCTTGAAAATTGACCCATTAATATTTATTTCTACCAACTTCAAAATGATTTATAAGCTATTTATCAAGCTTTATAAGCTCTTTATCAAGCGTTGATAACCAGTTCACACATCGATGAATTTAACAAATTCAAAATAAATTACTGGAGAGCCAGCAAATAATGACTTTCTCACATTCCCAAAGAAATCTCTGAGATCTAGTACTTCCAAGTCTAGTCCTCCATAAATACATATTTTCACTTTAAAAAATCTGTAGAGGTACCTGATATATAATAATTCTGTTGGATAAGTTTCAACTGGAAAAAAAAAGTTTAGTTTTCTGAGAAAAATCCTAAGTACCTTATATTTGGTAAATGTTTAAAGAAACAAAAATCAATTTACAAGAGAATTTTTAAAATTTCATAATCTGTGATTTTATTAAGACAAAGTTCGATTTAATAAAGCAGAAGAGAGGCAACAAAGAGTAGGAATTAAAAGCACAAGTCCTAGTGTTAAATTGGATTTCACATCTGTCTCTACCTCTTACTAGCTATGAGCTTATACATTTGCTTAATTTATATCTGTTTGGTTCAGTTTCCTCTATGGTTAGATAGGGCAATGTAATACCAAAACAATGTTCTTGTGAGATTGAATGAACGTACACACTTAGATTAATATCTTGTGCATAGTGTTTACATTTTACTATTGCTATCCCATTATATTATTTAGAAATAGGTCATTGATTTCTCTGATGTTTTAAATGCTCCCAAAGTAAACATCCCTTTCTTAAGGACATAAAGTTCAAAAATAATCATTTAATTAAACAAATACTTGTAATTTTTCTGTATGCATAACAAAAAAAATTGGTGTTTTCAGAAAATATTAGGCAAGACTCTAATGTACTTTTAATATTAACGGATATAGATAGATTACCATCTTGTTAATAAACTATTAATTCATTTGGTAAATAAACACTTGATTTTTTTTGAAATCCTATTTCCTATTAATTACATTTAATATATTATTTCTTGCTATAATTTGACACTTTAACTTATTAAAGGCATAAGAACATAGAGTCTGGGTTAATATCATTGTTTCAGGTTGTTCTAAATAGAATAAATGTTACCAGGAAACACAGCTAAATATTTATTCTATACGGTTTTAGGGAAAAAAAAAAAAAAAAAAAGGTGCTCTCTCTTTTTTTTTTTTTTCAAGTCTGTGATGGGATCAGAAACATAATTTTCAACAACAAAAGTCCGATTCTATTTTTTTTTATAGATAAGTTTTCACCTATTCTACCAATGTAATATTAGTAGAGATTCAGCTGGTTGTATCCTAATTACTTTAGAATCACTATATAATTCTATCAATAAATCTATTAAAAATGGCTTTAAAGTGAATTGTATAATGCATACTAACATACTTTAATTAGCTGTTAAGGAAACTAATATCTCCTCACTTCCTCTGTACACTTCCTCAGACACTTATCCGAATCTGTAGACAGTAAACATAGTGAATTTATTTAGTGTTTTTAGGTGTTTATACCTTTAATAAAACAAAAGTTAAAATAGTAGCCTGGATTTA
Organism: Sapajus apella; assembly: GCF_009761245.1. NCBI lineage: Eukaryota > Metazoa > Chordata > Mammalia > Primates > Cebidae > Sapajus > Sapajus apella. The sequence goes on from NW_022436949.1 coordinate 37,588,045, forward strand.
GTACAAAGGGCTAATTTTGTCCAATTTATCCAATGATGTGATACACATTTTCCTTAAATATCAATGTATATGAGATTTTGTAAAAATAGGTACTAGAGAACAAAAAAGGTTAGGGAAGAATTCTCAAAATCTCAGTCTCCAAAGTAACCTAATTAAAATACAATGCTATTGCAATTTTAGATATTTTAAATTTAGATATCTAAATGCAATGCATTCTACAGTAACTATCACACATGAACTTGACAAAAGTCATGACATTTGCTTAGTGTCAGTCAATCTAGTGCACTGTGGGAGTTCTTGAGTGATGAAGACGTGGCAGAGAGCATCAGCTTCTCAGGGCCGTGATGCTTTCACAATCATAAGAAGGCTAATATGCCCTTTTCCTAGAAAAATAACACAAGCAGGCACACAGACACATGCAAAATATTGCATATAATTTCAGTGATTTTACAACTCCTGTGATGCCACAGACCTGAGGGTAAGGACCCCTGGGCTAAAGAAAGGACATCCTCATTCCTAGGGTGAAATATGATGATATCAGAGTTGGTTCCTAGAGAGGTTCAAACATGGATGAAATTATTTTGAAATTAATGTTGGGTATGTAGAGTGTGTTCTTTTGACCATGACACAAATCAGAATGTATGAACTTTAGACAAAGAAGAGATTGGAATGAATAAGTAGAATCTCTAGGGTTGCTCCAGTTTCTACAATACATGAAAAGCTGACAAGATCTTTCTGAAATAAAAATTATTTTGGTGGGGGAGCTTTCATTCATGCACATATTTGAACTTGGCTGCCACAAGGTAGCAGGTGGTGACCAAAGGTTATATGTAAGCCACCTCGTGGACAAAGCTTATGGGTGGTTGTATGAAATTTCATTAAAGGCACATTAGTAGTGTTGAAAGATATTATTTTTACCTTTGCCTAATTTTTGTTTAACATATGTGGTGGGTTGATATTGAACTTGTGAGTTAGTACATGGCTCTTCTGAGGAATAAGACTGGGAACTGACAAAGGGAAAGAAGAGGCATAGGCATAAGAATTAAATTTTAAAGAATTGAGAGGGGAGAATATACGCTACTAGTGTGAAAGACAGCTCGGAAAGAATCCAATCAAAGTGGGCTGACTTTGATTTACAGAAAACACTGTAAGCTAATAAAGAAGAAAAGGAAGATTCATTAGACCACAGGAAGGTTATCCAGTCTAGCTCCAGTTCTACATGGCAATCATTTCTAAAGGTTTTCTCCCACCGACTTCTGGTCACTAAATAGTGTTAGGGAACTTCTTACTCCAGATGTGGCCATTTTAAGTGTGTAGTGACAATTAATTGTTTCTATTTTTAATGCAAGCATCATTTTGTTCTTTTCAGATATGGAATGAGATGTTTTCTGATTAGAGACAAGTCAAAGGGTAATTTTAATGTACACTGATTTTCTGTTCAGGTATCATAAACATGACACTCTGTAAGGTAGTTTTGTGGTATTTCAGCCTCTGCTGGTAGAAATTTTCTTCACATGCCTGATTAGAGCTGAATCCTTCTTATTTTGGAGATTTGACCCTGCATATGTGGGCTGTGCTAGCGGAGTGTTGACAGTAGTGGGTGGAACCTCTCCCGAGGTGATTAGCAGTGTTCAGGGCTAATGAAGACTTCTGTGCCTCATATGAGGCAAGTCCAAAATTCTTTAAGGGCAGATAACAAGTTTGAACACTTTTTGTGTAAACAGTTCATAGAACTTTGAAAATGTTGCATGATTCTTTTGTAATTTTATCTTTCTGATAAATATTGTGGTGTGAATTGAGACTAAAGACTGATAATCACAGTTCTTTATTTCTACCTAATTTCCTGAGAGAGGAAAAATGATTAAATGTCTTGTAACTTTGGAAGTTCTATAAAGCAGAATCTGGGCAAAGGTCTCCTAGAAGAGTGGTCCATTATGTTTGTGGACATTCAAATTGTTGGAAAGTTTATCCTTGTGGTGAGTGATTATATGTATCTTAAACTGTCACCCATGACTAGAATGTAATGTGAAGATAGGAACTAAGTCTTGGCCATCTTTGCCTTTAAGTATTCAAAGGGTATTAATTCTGCCACTTTTCTTGACATCTTCCTCCTTTCCAGCTTACTCACTTCCATTTAATTCTAAATGTAAAAGAGAAAAGAACCCCTGACATTATTCCTTAATCGAGTTACGTGTCAAGTGTGCATTTGCTTTTGTTGAGTTATTGAAGTTTCTATGAGCAAACAAAGCTCTTATCTCAATATTATGAGCTGTTTGTCTCTTGGGAATAAGAAATTTCTAATAATGCCTAGTGATTCTTTTGAATTTTTCTGAAATAATTTCTGATTGAATTTTATGTGAATAGTTCTTCAGGTGCATCAGTCATGCTTTCAGCAGTTCTGAAAATACTCCCTGCTACTTTATGGGGTAATGCTCTCCAGATTGATACTGCATAAACCATGTGTCTTTCTACAATTTATTTTTCATTTAACTCATTTTCAATCATCAAAAATTATATGTATTTATCGTATACAAAATGATATTTTGATATATGTGAAATAATTAATTAAGATATCCTTCACTTCACATGCACATTTTTTTAGTGAGAATGTTTAAAATCTACTCTCTGAGCAATTTAACATGTATAACATTGTTACTAAGTATAGTCACAATGCTGTACAATAGATCTCTAGAACTCCTTCTCCCCGTATAATTGAAACTTCTTACTTTTTGACCAACATGTCCTCAGCTTCAGCCCTGGCAACCACCATTTCCTTTGCTCCTATGAGTTTTACTTTCTTAGATTCTGCATAAAAATGAGATTCATATAATATTTGTCTTTCTCTGCCTGACTTATTTTATTTAGCATAATTTCTTCTAGGTTCGTCCATGTTGTTGCAAATGACAGAATTTCTCTTTTCTAAGGGTTGATAATATTCCACTGTGTTTGTGTGTGTGTGTGTGTTCTCTTATTCCATAGGTTCTCTCTTCACTCTGTTGATAGTTTCCTTGCTTGTACAGAGGCATATGTATATATCTGACATCTTCTTTATTCATCTATTGATGGACACTTAGATTGATTCTGTATCTTGACTATTGTGAATAGTGCTGCATTAAGCATGGGAATTTAGATATCTCTTCCACATACTAATTTCATACCTTTTCAATGTATACCCCAATGGAGAATTGCTATGCCATATGGTAGTTGTATTTTTAATTTTTTGAGGAACCAATATACTTTTCTTCATAACTGTACAAATTAACATTCCTACCAATAGTGTACAGGTTTCCCCCTTTCTCCACATCCTCAGAAGACTTTTTTTTAATCTTTTTATTCATAACCGTTTTAACAGATTAGATAATAGCTCATTGTGGTTACAATTTGCATTTCCCTGTTGATTCATGATATTAAACATTTAAAAATATACCCCTTGTCCATTTATATATTTTCCTTGGAGAAATATCTATTCAGGCCCTCTGCCATTTTGTTTTTTTGTTTTATTGTTATTGAGTGTTTAAGTTCCTTATGTATTTTTATATGAAGCCCTTAACAGATGGGTGGTTTACAAATATTTTCCCTTATTCCATAGTTTGTCTCTTGATTGTTTCCTTTGATATGCATAGCATTTTGGCTTGAATAAACCTCATTTTTCTATATTTGCTCTTGTTGCCTGTACTTTTGGGGTCATGTTCAAAAAATCTTGCTAAGACTAATGTAAAGAACATTTTTTCCCATGTTTTCTATTTGTACTTTTACAGTTTCAGGTCTTATGTTAGTCTAAAATCAATTAACTAGAGATGTATAAATTTATTTCTGGGATCTTTATTCTGTTCCAGTGGTCTGTGTATCTATTTTTATACTTGTACCATGATGTTTTGTTTATGATAACTTTGTAATATATTTTTAAGTCAGGTAGTGTGATGCTTTGTTCTTATTATACAAAATTACTTTAGCTATTTTAGTCTTTTGTGGTTCCATACAAAGTTTTGGATTTTTTTCTCTATTTCTGTGAAAAATGTCATTGGTACTTTGATAAAGATTGCATTGAGTCCATAGATGGCTTCGGCTACTGGACATTTCAATAATATTAACTCTTCCAATTCAAGAACATGGATATCTTTCTACTTATGTCCATCGTCTTCAATTTTTCATCTAACTCTTTACCAACTATCTTTTCAGATAGGTAGTACCTCCCACTTTAAAAAATTTGGGCCTGCTATTCTACTTATTCTATTTTTAGCCACTCTCTGTGTTCATTTGGACACTAGAATAAGCAGATAAGGCACTTTTTGTTGAAAGATTACCCAAGGAAAATGTAAATAGAAAGCCAGGAAAAGTGCATGGTAGGTTTTGATAGAGTCAGTGTTAGGACATATATTAAACTCTTCAGTAACATTTGTCTGTATAGTAGAGGCCCGATATGTATAGTCTGATTTAGAGATGATCCAAACTCATTTCATCAGATCAGCAGTAGATGTTTGATGCTGGATACCACAGTTGGAGGAAGGATTTGTGCATTTCAATGTTACCTTCAGGTTTTGGTCTAAGAATAGGAAAACTTTATCCTCTTAATTGGATGGAGAAGGACTCTAAAAACAATCTGCCCATATTTCCAAATGAAGTGTAGTTATAATTTTCAACAATAAAGTAGTAACTATTAAGAAAAATTATCCAAAACCTGAAAAGAGGGAAAAATTATTATTTATATTCGTCAATGATTTAAGGCAAGCTTCTTGAGCCATCTCTAGGTACATGTAATTGTTTTTCTTTTTTACTTACCATTTTGTCACTTTACAGACCATACTAAAATCTGTAGAGTTAGATTTGATTTACAGAAGATTGTTAAATAGCAAATATTTTTGTCCCATAGAGTTATAAGTGATATTTGTCTCACTGAAAAAACAAACCAGAAATTTATTGTTTTGTCTGAAAAATGTCAATCATTTTGTAAATCTAACATTAATATCCCAGTGTTTCTTCCTGTAAGGAGTATAATGCTAATCTCCGGTATTCACCTTTCAAGCAGCTTTATTCTATTTGTTCCCTCATTAAGAAATTCAACAAAAATTATTTCACAGCTGCTCATTATGTATTTTTAGAGTCATGTTTTTAATTTTTTTTTGAAATTATAGTTTGACCTAACACACTGAGAAATAAAAGGTCTCAAGAAAATATGTTGCTTATGATGGATGGGACTTTTCTGTTGGGAAGTGTTAGAGACTTGAAATTCATTTAACTCCGCGCCCCAAGTAGGGGAGTAATCATTAAATCATGAGATAATTGAGCAAATGTAGCATGCTGCGAATGTGGGAACTGAGAGTTGAAGATGATGTTCCCAGAGGATGAATAAAGGGCAGAAACAAAAAAGAAAAAGAAAAACAAGAAATGAAAAGATGTACTTAATAACAATAAAGAATGCAATCCATAATGAGTATCTTGTAGTTAGGAATGTGCCAGCTAGCAACAACATACATGTAACAATAAATTAAGATAAAAACATCATGGAAATAAATACAAAAATTGAATATGAAACATAATAGAAATAGAAAACTAGAAAAAAATTGTTGACATATAATTCCAAGAGCATAGTGGAATTATTGGATCCATTTGCTTAAAAATCAGAAATGGCATTACTGTCAATATATGACACTATCTAAGTTCATGTTTACATTCAGGTACTAATTAATACAATTAGACAACTCTTAGAACTCATCAATTAAAAATTAACCCAGGGGAAGATGGGCATAGACATTCTCCGAAGAATGCTGTACAAATGGCTGATAAGCAAATGAAAAGATGTTTAACCTTGTTAGTCATTAGTGGCATGTAAATCAAAACCACAACGAGACAATGAGATACCGCTTCACACCCGGTAGATTGGCTATATTAAAAAAAAATAAACAAGCTGAACATGATAGCTCAGCATGTAATCCCAGTGCTTTGGGAGGCCAAGGTGGAAGGATTGCTTGAGCCTAGGAGGTCAAGACCAGTCTGAGCAACATAGGGAGACAGCATCTCTACAAAAAAATAAAGATTAGGTAGGCATGGTGGCACACCTGTGGTCCCAGCTGCTCAGGAAGCTTATGTGTGAAGATCACATAAGCCTGGGACATCCAGGCTGCAGTGAGCCATGATCGTGGCACTGCACTTCAACCTGGGTGACAGAGCGAGACCCTGTCTCAAAAAAATAATGAAAACAAAAATAAATAGTAAGAAAGCATTTGTGAGGCTGTGGAAAAATCTGAACATGCATACATGGCTGGAGGGAATGTAAAATGGTGCAGCCAGTTTGGAAAACACTTTGGCAGTTCCTCAAAAAGTTAAATCTAGAGTTAACATATGACCCAGCTAATTTCGTGCCAAGGTATACTCCCAAGATAATGTAATATATATGTCCACAAAAAACACGTATAGATGATCATCACAGCATATTCCTACTAGTCAAAAACTAGAATCAGCCTAAATGTCTATCAGCTGACGAATGGATACATAAAGTGTTCTGTATATGTAGAATGGAATATTTTTTGGCAATGAAAAGGAATACAATACTGATACATGCTACAATATTCTTGGACCTTGAAACTATGGGTTAAAAAATAAACTTAGGCATATTAAAAATTTAAAGTGTATAGTTGAGCAGACAGAAGTTCATGAATTGGGCGGTGCCAGACCTCGAGCAATTGGGACCTCATTGAAGGTGTGTGAGGGAAAATGTTTATAAGGTATTCCCAGAAATAAGACAAAGGCAATATGTGATTGATAAAGGGGAGACATAGCCTTAAAATCCTAGTTAGAGATTCCTTGGCTGTTTCTGATTGGTTACGTTTCCGTATTGTTTTCCTGGGTTATGACTGTTTACTCTGAATTGGGTTTCTGTTTGTTTATGTAGGAGCTTAGAAAGCTGATACCACCTCAGTCTAATGGCCTCCTCATTCATTATTTTAACACATGTTTGATGAAAGAAGTCACTCTCAAAAGACCACATATTGTAAGAGTCTATTTACATGAAATGTCCAGGGCAGCAAATTCATGGAGATAGAAAGTAGATTAATAGTTGCCAGGGGCTTAGACACACAGGGGACTGGGGAGTTACTGCTAAAGCAGTATGGGTTTTTTTGGAGGGGGTAACAAAAATATTGTAAAATTAGATAATGATGATGGTTGCACTGCTCTGTGAATATAATAAAATTCACTGAATTGTGCATTTCAAAAGGGCGGATTTTATGTTCTGTGAATTATATAACAATAAAAGTGTTATTAAAAAGTTACAACGTATACTTTTGAAAATTGACTCATACAAATGGAAGACTAGTATATGCCAGCAAGTAATTTCTACCTATAGCTTTGTTCTTTCTGTTGGCATACTCTTTTTGAGGCTTTGGAGACTCAGAGGAATAAAGCATCATTTAATTTGTCATTCACGGTGACATATTAAATATGTTTTTAGAAACATTTTATCTTTAACACTACAAGGTCCTTCAGAGAAAAAAACGTTCTCATATATCAAAGGTTTTGTCCATTTTCCCCTTGGGTGGTCAACTTTCAGATCCTGAAAAACTGTTTTTGTTACTTAAGAAATTTTTGAGTCTGATAAATGTTAAGAGGATAATTTTATACATTCATTTGAATATTAAACTAATGTATATTGAGTGCTTGCGGTGACTAGGCGCTGCTGGACGTTGGGTGTGCACCACTGGCATGCAGCTACACTGCAGACACTTATAATAGGTTAATTCATTTTTCCAAGGCTACTTTAGCATCCAGGATCTACTCTCCACACGGAAGTCAGAATAACATTTCTAAAAGATAAAACATATTATGCTTAAAATCTTCCAATGTTTTTTATTGGCCTTAGAATGAAATCTAAAAGCCTTTATACTGACCTTCAGTGCTTTGCACGTTCTGGCCTTTACTACCACCTTCCCTTTGTCTGGCACCAATTGTAATAGTCCCTTGCTCCAGCCATGCTGGACTTCTCTTAGTTCCCTCAGCATTCGGTCTTCTCTCTTGACTCTTGTTGGTTTTTTGAATGAAATAGGCTCTCCCTTGGCCATCCTCCCAAGCACCTTTATCTAGCTAACATTAATGCTACTACTCATTTCTGTCTCATGATAGGTCCACTACCTATGGGAAGCTTTCCTCTGTAGAGAAGGTTGGGTAACTTTGTAATGTAAACTGTAACACTGTAATTCTTCTTTTACAGCATTTTGCACAAAGGCAGCTATTTATTGGCTGTGTTTTATATTGATTTGCAGATGCCCAAAGGCAAGAGAATGTTGGTTGTGCTCACTGCTGTATCCCTAGGGTTCAAGTTCTGATTGATATATAATTCCCCAATGAGCATCTTACCATCAACCTACGAAATCTGGCCTTTATCATGCATTGTCTGGACCATAGCGACTGTCTCCAAATTGATCTTTTTGTCTGTACCTTGACCTTTGTTATCTGTCTGAAAAAATACAAGCCCCATAGCATCCCTTTGTAGTGATACCACCGCTTGTCATGTATCAATCTCATTTCAAGTCTCCTGACTTGTTCTCCCTTCCTTTCACGTTCCAGATCTGTTAAAGTACCTGCAGGACTTCAACCATTCCTCTTAACCTCATGTTGTGTTGAACATTCTTCTACTATGTCCACCTCAGCAGTAAGACTGGAAGCTTATCCAGAGAATTTGCTAGGCTTTTTCATTTCTATATCTCTGTTGCTTCTTAAAATATCTGGCAATATTTGTTAAACTGAAATGACCTCAAATGCCACAGCAGAAACTTCTTGATTTAATGCTCTGAATTAGATTTCAGGCATTTATAATATTTTATTGAATCTTAAATTACGAATACTTCATATCTTCCATGAGAGCACAGCAAGACAACTGTGATAATCTATGATTCTTCTAATGAATGCGCAGAATGCTTCTATTTAAACTTTTATGCAGATAAACACTCTGACATTATTAATGTTGTATCTGCAGTTATCTTAAGTCCCATCAAAAGTCCTGCTTTTCAAATTAGGTTATTGGAAATAAGGGCAAGAGAAAAATAATAAATGTTAAAACCGCTTTTTGGTAGAGGTGTATATAATCCACTGTAAGAAGTTCTGGGAGTGTTCCCATGCTACACCTTTCATCTTTGACTTCTCAATTCAGGAATGCAAACATCAGGCATTTGGGCTCCTCTGTTTCATGTACTGGCTGGGTTCTAAGACAGCCCAAGCTGCCCAGGGCCTGGGGCAGGAATGAAGCTTCACTGACAAAGTAGATGCCTTTATATTGTACAGGTCTATTTGTCATTTACAGAATCCACATGGTTCATCTAAAGAAGTTTTTAAACTGCATTTTTTTTTTTGTAGTTCACTAGTGTTCATTTAAATGTCAGTGGATTCTTTGAAAAAAATGTTGCATGATCTTAATTAAGTTCAGAGAAAGTCTGCACACAATAGCTATCTCCTAGAGGGAATTGCGGGTGGCTTCCATGCAGATCATGTCAGAGGCTCTAAAAAATCCTGCTATTTGAAGATACCCATTAACTATATTAAGTAAAACATTTCCAGTGTATATTTAACCAAGAAGCCCATTTTCGACTGGACAACTTACAGATTTTCTGCTAAAACACTTTGAAAACTGCTACTCTGAGGTACCTGTCATCATTTCCCCAAGTGATCGTTTTAATAATTGTGTATTGTTTGGGATTTTGGCCACAGCAAATTTCTTCTGGGGGATGTTGAAAGGAATGTGGCTGGGTATCTGGCTAAGTAGCTTCAAGTTTATAGCTAGACTGTTGTCAGCTGTGAGCATCCTCAGATGGGTCCCCCACATTAAAGAAGAGTCAGGCATGCTAAAATTCACCAAGGACTCTAAGAACACAATTCAGAAACTGAATCCCTTTGAAAAGTCTATGTGCATTTGATTGAATTAGATTTTTTGCAGGTGAAGCAATGTGAAAATAGGACTAAACATTATCTTGACCTTCTAAAAGTGGTTCATTTCCCAAGAGATGAGAGTAAACATGTCTCAGACAAATGTCTTTGTCTGGATGCTATGCTTTTAGCTTTACACCAAACAACTATTTTATTCAGTGTTTTATCCATATACACCAAGAATTATAATATTCACAAGGAACATTAAGATGGATTCTCTAGCTAAAAGCGTACACCAAAAGCAAAGTTGTTTCTAGTGGCATATATATATATATATATATATATATGCACACACACACACACACACATATATATATTATTTATATATATATTATAATATTATTTGAACATATTGGTGTTTCTTACTAACCTAGGTAGAAATATGAATGATTCATACTTTAAATATTCATAATATGTAATATGGATTAGAAAGTGATATATTTATCATTTGTCAATCCACAAACAATATAATCTATATAATTAAAATGCACACTACAGTCATCCGTAATCTCTGGTAGAGTGTCCTTTATTCACCTTGGAAAATATGGAAGTCCCACTCTGTAAGCCAGGACAGCAGATCATACAGAAAAGCTTTCCACCCCACTGCCTGGTGTCCCCTGACTTTGCTATTGGCTTTCTCATACACTGATCGTCAGCTGAGTAGCCTTAGAACAAAGAGGTGTCAGGGGTGTCACAGAACCACTCTCACCCTGTTCGGAGACAATGAAGGACACTCCTAGTCACACTTGACTAATCTGCCATCTTAGAAATATTAAGGCTGTTGAGAAAAAAAAGAGATCACGTTAAAACTAAGAGATGGATGAATACAAACAAAAATAAAACAGCAGAGGCCAGGTGCAGTGGCTCACACCTGTAATCCCAGCTGGGAGGCTAAGGCAGGCAGATCATCTGGGGTTAGGAGTTTGAGACTAGACCGGGCAATACGCCGAAACCTGGGCTGTACTAAAAATTAAAAAATTAGCTGGGCATGGAGGTGCACAACTGTAATCCAGCTACTCAGGTGGCTGAGGCACGAGGATCACTTAAACCCAGAAGGTGGAGGGTGCAGTGAGCTGAGATCATGCCACTGCACTCCAGCCTGGGTGACAGAGAGAGACTCTGGAATCAATCAATCAATCAATCACAAACCTTCATATTATACTGCAAGAAAGCAAGATTTTAAAATAAAACCACTAAGTTTATGTTTATGAAAAAATTGAAATAAGTAAGAAAGTGTCCCACCCACCTTTAAAGTACTTTCTCAAATGCCTGAAGAGTGAGGCTTGGCCAGATGATGATAGTAACTGTATCTTCTTTTCACTATTATCCATTTTTCCTAGTATAAGACAGGATGTGGAGGTCAGTCATATCTTTTCTCCTTTTCTTTCCTCTCATATTCTCTACCTCTGATGATTTCAGGCTTCTGGGACAGAAAAAGTGGTTTATTCCTAGAGCCGCTTTAGAGACCCTTGTCACATCAACCTGGTAGAAATTGATTTCTCAGGTTCAATTACCACCTTGTTTATTTGTATCCAAGAAATCTCTGAGCACCAGACCTGTGTACCTATGGGCTTCCACTTGACACTTTCTTTTAGAATGTCACAAAGACTCTTTAAAACCCAGAAATCCAGAACTGAACTCATGGTCTTGTCTCCCTAACCTGGTTACTCTTTAGTACATCCACCTAGAAACCTAGGAATCATCCTTGACACTTACTCTACCTCCCAGCAAATTTCCAGTCCTGATTCCTATTGATTTTATAACTTAAATATGTCTCAAATAGGTTTGGGTCACTATTTTATGTAGCCAGCTATCATATTCTTGCTTGGATGATTGCAGGTAGAGGTGTCCTAGTTAATCTAATCTCATGCAACCTCCCTCTCTCCCCCCTGCCCCATCCCATTGCATCACCAGAATAAACATCGAACCTCAGAGCCTCAGAATAACCTTTCAAAACCTCAGTGGTAACATGATTTTCTCAGGGTCTAATTCCTTCCATGGTAAGCTTGATTAATTTATTAATATAATTATCAAGACTCTATCTGCCTCTGAAATTCTCAGTCCTATTCTCTGACCAGCAACTCCCCCCGGTCCTTGGTTAGCCTGGAGTTATTTTATAGATTTTAACTCAACAGTCAAATTCTTGGGACCTTATTATATTAAAATGAAAGCATTATTAGTTTTCAAAGATGCAGAGGAAGGATGTTTATGTTTTCAGCAACATTCTGATCACAATACTGGAAAGAAGTAAATGTTCAACAGTGGGGGAATGTTGAATACATTAGGATACAGTCACACACACCCCAGTGAAGATAATGCCAGATTCATAGGTAATGCATTCAAACTCTATTCATTGATATGAAAAGATGTTTATGTAGTATTATGAGATTGAGAAAGTGGAACAAATAGAGGCACATATAATGTCCTGTTTTTGTAAATGATTTCATTTTAAATATACTGTTTTTATGTTTAGAAATATATATTTATATATGAAGTATATATGAAATAGTTATGTATATATCTATGAAATAGATATATGAAATAGATATATACATATATATTGTATGAAATAGATATATACATATTTAGTTATAGATCCATTTCATATATTTATATATTTTATATGTGAAATAGATATGAAATATATAAGTATATATGTATATGATAGATATACATATGATAAGTATACATATGATATATGTATACCTATCATATATATCTATATCATATACATATATATGTATATCATATATGTATATATGTATATCATGTATATCTATATCATACATATATGATATACGTAATGATACATATATACATATGTATATATTTATATGTATATATGTATATGAAATATATAGATATATATGTATATATGTATATATATAAATAGATATATATGTATATATGTGTATATATACATATGTATCTATAAAAATATGTATATACGAAATAGGTATATACATATGTGTCCGTGAAATTTTATAGATATATATGAATATATATGAAATTTCATATATATGTATATGATTTCATGAAATCTAGATTATATACATATATATGAAATAGATATATATACATATCTATTTCATAGATACATGTATATCTATGAAATAGATATGTGTATAAATGTGTGTAAATGTGGTTATGTGAAAAGTACATGGGCATGTGAACATGGTGAAGACAGAAAAGAATGTCAGTGGTTTGCTGTACCTGATTATCTGGGAAGGGCAAACTGTGAGTGGAGGTACTAGGGAAGGTGGGAGTTGGAGAAGCAAGCAAAATAATAAGAAAGGGCTGTGGCATTTAAAACAATGAGAACCCAGTGATGCAGGACAGGTGAGCCCCAACCTGGGGCTTAGGCTGGGAGGGTTTCTTGCTTTGCCCAGGAAAGAAACGTAAGGGCCAACCCATGGTAGAAGAAAACAGCTTTATGGAAGTGACAGTGTTACAGCTTCAGGGCGTTCCAGCTCAGACAGTGTCCCAGCTCTGTGACTGCCCCTGCAGAGCAGAGCTGCCCCAGAGGCAGTATGTTGAGAACAGCAGCTCAGGGCAGTTCTGTCAGTCATGATTACATCTACTTTTAATTACATGCAGGTTAGTATGAGTATGTATATGTATGGATATCTATATCTAAACATACCTAAATTTTAAAACATTTATATATACTAATTCCTGGATATATTCTTGAAATAAGTGACATTTAAGTGACAAAATCTGTGGTGGAGATGGATAGAGAGTAATACTAATTTGGTAAAATCAGACAAAAAATAAAATGTAGATATCTGTGTTTGTAAATGTGAGGATAAGGTTATAGAAGGTTGGGTTTTGGCCAGTTTGCTTTCCCTTCTCCATCAGCACCCACCGTTTGGGATTATGTGCCCTTCTAGACATTTAAAATTCATTTATATGTATAAATAACTGTAACAACAGAAATATGTGGTATTTTAATATAAATACCATAAATTATACCTTACTGAGCATTTTTCTTTTTCTTACTCGCAAATTGTCTTGAAGTTTTGTTTTGTTTTGTTTTAGACAGGGCCTCTCTTGCTCTTTCTGTCACCCAGGCTAGAGCGCAGTGGCTTAAACAGGGCTCACTACAGCCTCAATCTCCTAGGCTCAAGCAATCCTCCCTCCTCGGCCTCCTGAGTAGCTGGGACTACACGTGCACAGCACCATGCTCAGCTAGTTTTTAAAAAAATAATTTTTGTACAGATGAGGTCTTACTCTGCTTCCCAGGCTGATCTTGAACTCCTGACCTCAAGTGTTTCTTCCACCTCAAATTCCAAAAGTGTTGGGATTACAGGCGTGAGTCACCATGCCTGGCCCATCTTGATTATTTTTTAAAGATTACAAAGTACATAAAAATTATATAACATACTCTCGATTACATAGTCATTGAAGAATGATGGGCATTAGTTTTCGATTTTTTATTATTCAAAACAAATGATCTATTGAGCCTCCTTGTATATGCCTCCTTATTCTTAAGTGTAGTTGATTCTTTAAAGGAGCTATAGTTAATGAGAATTACTGCTTGGTAGAGAGTATACACTTACAAATGTCATAAAACCACCAATACCCCCACCTTCACCTCATTAGGGGATTTACCAGTTTACTCTCACAATAACGCAAGAGACTCTCTGGTTCCTCATACCTTGGCCAACAATTGATACTGTCAATATGTAAATGTTTTTCTAATTGGTTGGATAAAATTACATTTTTAATTTCAAAGATAAATATTGAGGCTGATCAGCTTTTATATGTTTATTGCCTTCTGCATTTTTTTCCTGTGACTTATGTATTCATATTCTTTGTTCATTTTTTATTTGGTTATCTTTTTCTTAGTTTTTTTTTTACATATTCTGAATAATAAGCATTTGTCTATAAAATATGTTGAAATTCCAGTCAGCAGTCTGTTTGAACGGCCTTTCTAACTGTGCACTCTATGGCACATGAATGTGCATGGAATGTTAGTTATAGGTCAGTAGATGTGAGCAATGACAAAGGCGGAAAAACTTACAAGGCCTCCATGTGGACAGAAGGAAAACATATTACATTTCAGTACTCAAGGAAACAAGGCATTTAAATCGTCTCCTGCATTGTCACGTGACTATTTCCAACAAATGAGGTATTTGAGAAGAAAAGTATTAATTCATTTCCATAAACATCTGTTAGCTTTTTTCTGGGGACTGGGAGAGGCATTGGTAGCTACTGGGAACAACTGTCAACACGACCTTACAAAATACTTCTCTGCTCTCCTCCACACTGCCATAGGACAAATCCTATGGGGATGCGTGAACCAAATGCTGGCAAGGTTGATAAATAACCTCAAGTGGAGAGATCGAGAGCAATTTAATTTCACAGGTGATATTTTAACCGCACCTGAAAGATGGAAACAGGCAAGGAGAAAAAAAGAAAAGTAGAGACTGAAAAGTACAGGGTGACTCTGGAGATGAACACGGTGTAGCTGAAGCGGAGATGCCCCAAGAGGAGTGCTGGGACGTTTCCAGGTTCAGCTGTAAATTCTCATGAAACGCTTTGGCTGGTCCTCTATAGGAGATGGGAAGAGCCACCAAAGGCTTTGGGTCAGAGAAGCAGTGTGATCAGAACTGCGCTTTAGGAAGATTAATCCGGGAACTGGAGGGAAGGATTAGAGCCGAGAGAATGTTGGAGAGAAAGTCATCAAGGAAGCGCTTGCATCTCTCTGAGAGGAGCTAGTGAAAGCTCACTCTTGAGTAAAGGAAATTCCAATGCAGGAGAGGGAAAGTGAAATAAAAAGGAAGATACCTGATGAAAGCAGGGCTGCCTTTGCTTGCAAGTTGTTTTTTTTTTTTTTTTTTTTTTTTTTTTTTTTTTTTTTTTTTTTTTTTGAGACGGAGTCTCGCTCTGTCGCCCAGGCTGGAGTGCAGTGGTGCAGTCTTGGCTCACTGAAACCTCTCTGCCTCCTGGGTTCAAGCGATTATCCTGCCTCAGCCTCTGGAGTAGCTAGGATTACAGGTACGCACCACCACGCCCGGTGAATTTTTGTATTATTAGTAGAGTTGGGGTTTCACTGTGTTAGCCAGGATGGTCTCCGTCTCCTGACCTGGTGACCTGCCCACCTCAGCCTCCCCAAGTGCTGGGATTACAGGCGTGAGCCACTGTGCCCAGCCTGCTTGCACATTTAAAACCCCTAGCTGGTGCTGTTTCTAAAGCATCTTCATACATTTTCAGCTTTGGAAGAATAGAGAAAATATGGCCATATTGATTGATTCTCCATTTTCCTTTTAATGAGTTATTATTTTTCAAAATATTTACTTTTTCAATTTAGGATTCTTACAACCATGGATGAATGAAATGGTTGAATTTTGATTTTACATTTCTAGTGATATTACATAGCCTCTCATATTCTCCTAATCTTAAATTGCATCTCAGTGGCTTTTTTTTTTTCCTTCTCTGTGGTTTCTTGCAACCTCAATATTGATATCGTAGTGGCTGGCCTTCTTCTCTTGATAAAGAAGAGTCTAGTAGTTTGTGATGCTCTGTAACTCAGGGGTTTAAAATGTCACAAAGCTCAACATTCACATGAGAAATATTATTATACGTTCTTGAAGACCGTATTTAAAAATGTGATTGCCTCAAGTTTTCCTGAGTATAACCAAATTAATAGCCACAGTTTGGAATTCTACCCCATCTGCATAGTCTTGCTCTCAGGGTGGAATTCCTGTCTTTTCTTTCCACTAATAATTCAGGATTTATCTAAAGACTTCCCTGATGACCCTGGTTCCTAGTGGCTTTCTCTGGCTCCCATACCACTCATGGCTTACGGCATTCCTTTGGCACATGCTTTATACCCAAATGAGATGTTGTTTCTATTGTACTGAAGTTAACTTTATATAGTTATCAATTCATTTCATACTTAGAAATCCTACCTCCCTAACTAGATTATAAAGTCCTTGAAGATAAGAAATTAGAGAGCAGTCAAAATGTATTTTAGGTCCAGTTCTAGTTTGTATTGCCATTATTAATAATACTTCACACAGTTTAAAGAGAAAAAAAAATCCTACATTTAGAAATGTATTTATTTATTATTTATTTTTTACAAAACCCTCACAGCTGCATGTGAATTACGGATGTCTGTTTTGCAAATGTCAAAGGATGCACAGAGCTTGCAAGTGAACGGATTAAGGTCAATAGTACATGTTCTGAGGGGTGAAACCTACAGTTGTCTGTTTGCCCTGGTGAGTCAGCATCCTGCTGACTGCCGCCAAGGGCTTGGCCTGACTCCACAGATGTGCAAGCTCCCATGACCCTCCAGCCACTCCCAGATCTTTGAATATGCATGCCCTGACTGCTGGCATCAAGTCTACTAAGCCTTACTTTCCTGTTCATACCAGTGACCATCAGGAGCTGAAGACTGTTGGGTTATCCAAGATCATGAGTCCGACCCGTGTGTCTGATCTCTCCTGCCTTCCCAAATCCAGCACCGATACCTGCACTATCTCTGAAATCTGCAAGTCAGATATCTCACATTATGGTCATTATCTCCTAACATTCCAGCTTACTTACTCCACTATTTTTATTACTTTTATTCAGTTATTGACATGATAGTCACAGAATTGATCTATGGTTTAGGAAACTGCAATGCAATTTTAATTGCAAAAGAAGAATATAAAATTACCATGTAAACATTCACGGTAAAAAGACAGATAATATAAAAAGGAGTGATGCACTTATGCGTATTTTTGTTAATTTTAGAATAAAATGCATTCTACTCCTTTATTTCTAATCCCCAAATCACTTTATCTTATGAAAATGTTCAATGTACTTACTTTTCTCCCTCATTTTTTTTTTTTTTTTGCTCTTATTTTTCTCTTTACCAAATCTCTATTTAGGTGATCTAGTACCTTCAAAGCATGTGAATACAATTCTAATCAACCTCGGATAATACTATAAAGAAAGGCATTTCAAAAATAGGTTTTGTGTTTAAACTACATGTCTCCCTGACACTTCCACACTATGGAAAATGTTGTCTCGCTTGTTTTGCAATAGAAGTATTTTGCATCAAATCGTATGAGACGAGGTCTCTACATTAAGCATAAAATCATGTGGTAATGGTTACTGTCCCAAAACAGAGCAGAATCTCACTAGATTCCATCCCTTCTCTAGGCTATCCCCCATGAATCTGCCTTCTTCACTGCAATTCCATGAACGGTTTGTGTATTTCTTATTTATCCTTATCTCTTGCACCCCCACCGATCACTGTGCTTTTTTCCATGCCTCTGTGCTGAAACTACACTTTCCACAAATCACTGATAGTGTTTTTCTAATTAGAGCCAATGATTAATTTTAGTCCTTATTTTACTTGAACTTTCAGTAGCTTTTGACACATTTAATCATTTCATTTTTAAAACAAAACAAGAAAAGCTTTCTGCATTTGTAGTTTGAGATAACCCGCTCTCCTGAGATTCTTACTTCTGCTTGTGCTTCACCTCAGAATCTTTCTTAACACCCTTTGGTTTTCACATCTAAATGTTGGAATGTCCAAGAAGCAGTGTTCAGCACGGTCCTTCCTCTATGCTCATCCAACTGCCTGCTGTTGAAAACCACATTTCTGTGCGTCACCTGATGTCACCCTTGAGCTTTCAGTTCAGGTAACTAACAGCATATTGGGCAGCTCCTCTTGGATGAGTGAGTCATAGGAAGCCAAACATGTCCAAGACAGACTTAATTTCCTCCCAGATCTCTTCCCTTAGTCTTCTCTATCTCATTTAACGATACTTTCATGTGCCCAGTTGCTTCAGACAAAAGATACCAGAGATTCATGAATCCATCTTTCTTTCACTTGCTATGTTTAATCCACCCCCAAGTTCTGCTGTCTCCTCCTTCAAAAGATAGATCCAGATAGACCGAGCTTCCAGCTGCCTCTCGGTCGCCATAGACCACCTTTAGCAAAGGCAGTATCATCAATTCCCTGAAATACACTCAAAAGTTCATATCTGGATTCACTGTTTTTATCTTGTCCATTTCTTTTTTTTTTTTTTCTTTTTCTGACACTGAGTTTCGCTCTTGTTGCCCAGGCTGGAATGCAATGCGCGATCTTGGCTCACTCCGCCTCCCAGGTTAAGCAATCCTTCTGTTTTAGCTCCCTGAGTAGCTGGGCTTGCAGATGCCTGTCAACACGCTCGGCTAATTTTTGTGTTATTTAGTAGAGATGGGGTTTCTGTATTTTGGTCAGGCTAGTCTTTTTTTTTTTTTTGGAGACAGAGTCTTGCTCTGTCGCCAGGCGCCAGGCTGGAGTACAGTGGCGCAGTCTCAGCTCACTGCAACCTCTGCCTCCCAGGTTCAAGCAATTGTCCTGCCTCAGCCTCCCGAGTAGCTGGGACTACAGGCGTGCGCCACCATGCCCAGCTATTTTTGTATTTTTTAGTAGAGACAGGATTTCACCCTGTTGGCCAGGATGGTCTCAATCTCTTGACCTCGTGATCCGCCCACCTCAGCCTTCCAAAGTGCTGGGATTACAGGCGTGAGCCACTGTGCCCTGCCCAGGCTAGTCTTGAACTCCTGACCTCAGGCGATCTGCCCGCCTCAGCCTCCTCCGGAAGTGCGGGGATTATAGGCATGAGCCATCTCCCCTAGTCTTTTGTCCATTTTCTATGCCCTGCCCAGACGTCCCTCCAAATGACAGCAGTGTGATTTTTTTTTTTTTTTGAAACATAAAAGAGATCATGTTACTGCTATGCTCAAAGTTCTCTAGTTACTTCAGAGCCCACTTAGAACATAAACTAAGCCCTTGGTAGAGCATGTGGGAAACCACCGATGGTCTGGCCAGTCGCCTCTTGCCTCCTCCCGCTATGCTCCCCAGCACTATGCGGTGTTTTTCAGTTGCAGTGGCCGTCTTTCTTTCTCTTCTCTTTTAGTGTTGTTCTCCCTGCATGTAAAGCTTTCCACGTGATCTTTCCATGGCTGCTTCTTAATGTTATTCAGAACATAATTTAAATACTGCTTTCCAAGCAAGTAGAAAATAGTATTTAAACTAATTGTCCACCTGGTTGAAGCACCCCACCGTCAGTCGACCCCATTCCACTACCAATGATGCATTTTTAACTAGATAACATCCATCAAGATCTAAAGTTGTCTATTTAATATTATAATTTTACTTTTCTCACTAGATTATAAGCTCCTAGAGAGAAGGTTCCTTGCTGTGTTCCCATCGACTAGAATAATGCCCTACCGATAATAAGGGCTCACCGTATTGATTGAGATTGTCATCTGTAGCTAACAAGAACAAAACTTGATTTGGCTTTCAGTCCTTGAACTTTCTAAACAAAGGCGTCTTTAAAACTGGAAATAAGAAAGGAAAGAAAAAGAGAAAGAGAAAAAGGGGAAATAGTTGAAATCCTTGGTCAGTTCTCAGTATCTCTATTCCTGATTTTGAGACAGCTCAGTGTGGACAAATTAACCTACAATTACAGGTTGGTTTTCCATTTCTCATTTGACTACATTGGCACTGCAGCCTCAGCCTGGTGGTTTTACATAAAAGACTAGATTTTGGTGAAGATTTCATGTGTCTAAACACTTGTCACTTTGGCCTACAGGTTGGATTTTCCTTTAAGAGTCCTGAACTAAATGCTTTTAAATGGACCCATGCAGTAAGTTTAATTAATAATTATGAATAGGAATGAAATGCAGAGGCGCCCTCTGGTGGTTTAATATATAGGCATGCAAAAATAGCAACGTGACTCAAGATTCTGTTCACAGTGGGGCCAATAGGAGATTATTAAACATACTTTTGCTTCTCCCTGTCTTTCCCTTCCTCTCCCTCTTCCTCCTTATTCTTTTCCTTAATTCAAAATATAATATGAGTTAGAATGGAAACATTTGTGACAATAGCTAGCAGAAATCCATGTGGAGAAGCAACTTGGGGAAAACTAAAAGAATCCATGCCTCCACGTAAACACTTTTACAGAAGACCTTCTTAACTCTTCCAACCATAGCGTCAACACACCCCTAATCTTGCCAAGCAGAGATAGTAGGTGTTTTCTCTCTTACCCAACCTTAACGTTGCTTTATTTGGTTTTCCCCAAGAAATGGGCACCTTGTATAAATTTAGAATTCTACTTATGGGTAACTTATTTAGAGGCAGTGCTTGATGGAGTCTTAATAATTTATAACTTCCTATAAATATTCCTTGTTGCAATGCTAGAATGTACTAGTCTTTTAAAAGCGGTGTTACGGTTGTAACTTTTATGTTTTCCATACTTGGTTTATGGAATTATTTGTAAGCATATCTACTTGAATGTGGCCTATCTACTATTTGGATGTCAGTTGTTCCATAGTTTTGGGACATAATATTTTGTAATCACTTATTTTTATTTACTTATTTTTTCATTTCTATTGATACAAATGTAGCAACATCAATGAAGCTCTTCTCCTCCTCCTTTTTCTGTGGGGTGGGAACAGTGTGTGATTTGAGTTCTCCTTCTCCTGCATCTGAAAGATTTTCCTTCTAACAGTTACATTTTATATACATTTTAAGATTTAATCTATTTGCGTGGGTTGAACTCTTGGCTCGATGCAGGCAATTCTATTTGTTAACTTGGTTTTAATCTCCAATAGATTATTTAAAACTGTCTTTCACAAATTACCTCAAAATCAGAAGTAAGTAATCTCTCCCTCCAAAAAACAGGTACACCACAAACTAAACTTGTTCTACCTTCTACCTTCACATACCAGGGACTGGCTCCATAATCGATTTAAAACCAACAACAGCTTTAACTTCTTCTTTCTTACCTTGTATAGGGAATCAACCTCTAGTCAAATGCCATTTATTGCACTCATTAAAGAGCTCCCCCTTTTCCTTCACTGATTTCACTGGTTCTGAGTTTATTCCGATATTTTCTTACCTCACCTATTGGAACGATCTGCTTGTTGATTGCAATGATTATAACAGATATTTCTAAAACAGGGCTCTGATAATTCTGTTCCTTTGCCCTTTAATTATATATATAGTATTACAGTCTGAAAAACCAAATCCAAATGTGATGTATGTCGTACATTACCTCTGCCCCCGTAGTGATCTGACCCAACCTACTTCTTTGCCAAATTTGTTCTCATTGGAATTAAACTAACATCATGGACTTTTCTCTCTGTGTTGTAATTCTTCAACACAGAGAAAAACAGATTTGTGGGAACAGATTTTACCCCTAAAGTCAGCCAGCTCTTTTAGAAATTACTTCTGAGAATCATAAGGGAACTGAACATGAGAAAATAAACTCAAATTTGTTGTTATAATTGAAAAAATTACCAATAGTATGTTTCCTCTGGATAGTTTAAAATTAGCTTTTAATATAATGAGTTTTTTAATACAATGGAGCACAGCACATTTGTCCACAAACTACCTTGTTTCTTATTTTATGTGTCATTGTTATCATCAAGCATGAATGAAGACTCATGCCTATGTGGTCCTTTTAACCGCCTCTCTGTTAACACCAAGCATCCTAGATGTGGCCTGAAGCGAAGCAATCAGTTACCCTTCTATACAAGGGACTGTGGAGCCAGCCTGTGCCGCCTCCTCTAACCCAGGTTGCTTAATAATCACCTGAACTACCTCTGTATTTTTTTGCTTTTCAATTTGTAATATTCTAATCATGTTTGCTTTTCAACTTGTATTATTATTAATAAACATTTAGAAAGTACTATTGCAAAAGAGATAGAGACCCTGGGGTAGGCACGGTGGCTCACGCCTATAATTCCAGCACTTTGGGAGTCCGAGGTGGGAGGATCACTTGAGGCCAGGGGTTTGAGACCAGCCTGGGAAACATAGCAAGATCCCATCTCTACAAAAAAAAAATAAAAGGATAAAAATAAGCCAGGCATGGTGACATGCGCCTATACTTCAGCTACTCCAGAGGCCAAGGTGGGAGGATTGCTTGAGCCTGGACAGTCACGGCTGCAGTGAGCCACGATCACACACTCCAGCCTGGGTGACAAACAAAAACAAAAAGAAACAGAAGTTCTGCTTTTTGAAATGAAAATAAACAATTTAAGTTATTCTTTACAAAGTTTTTTTGTGAAAAGCTTTGAAAACCTGAAGACTTGAGTAAGACCGAGTACACAGATGGGGGAGGCTCTGAAGATAAGTCTGTGCTTTTGCACATAGTGCCGAGATTACAGTGAGAATGGGGAAGGTCAGCTAAGTGACAAGCAGTTGTTGAAACAAAGACTTGATCAGAGTGGTGGAAGTGATATGGGCTAGGAGCAACTAAGAAAGTCATGTCAAGGTGAGATGGGAACTTGAAAATCAGTGGGATGCCCAGGAAGGAACTGAAAGCCCAAGAAGATAAGCATTAGGGAGGAAAACAATTTTTTCCAAGACACTTCAGACTGATTGCAGGGGAAAATGGTAGAGACCGGGGAGGAGAATTAAGAAGGAAATTGCCGTATAAGCCAAAGATGAAAAATTGTCAATGTAAGTGTGAAGGTTTTTTCAATAGCAAGAAGGTACTAGTACTGAAAGGTGCTGCCCAAATCGGCTCACCTCAGGGGAGCTAAGGCGACAGGCTAATGTCCTGATAACAGATGGTTTTCCATTTCTTTTCAATAAAGTATGAAGTCGAGCTCCCTGATAGCAAGTCAACAAATATAAGGGCTTTGAAATGTACTTGCATTTTTTAGAATCAGCTCTATATGCTTGTATCTTTGGATACATTCACAGATACCTTATACGTCTATGGCTAGAGCATTTTCTTTTGTATTTGAAAAAAGAATTGCAAAGATGATAACGGGGATAAAGGTGTTGCAAGGCTGGTGTTTTTCAGCTCTCCATCTGCCTTCCTAGGAAAGCTGTTCAGTAGCAGATAGAGTCTTGGGTCTGACCAGGGAGGGACAGGATGAGATAAGATTTCTCTGAACTCATAACTGCAAAGTTGTTTTATTTTCTTGAGTTTCAAAGATGAGAAAAGTAAGATACATAGAAGTTCCATAACTTGCCTCAAACCCTATGGCAGGTCACACTGGATCATGATGATAGATTGTTTCCCTTTCTCTTTGCTTCTTTATTTCTAAATGTCTTGTGGTGTGACCAAATTATCTTACTCTCCTCACTTACATATACTATCAAGTGACATCGTCTTCCCTGGGTTCTTGTTACTAGGAGTTGTTGATGAACATACTGTGAACATACTTTCCCCCATTCTTTGTGAATAATTTAGCTCCTGGCTAATAGACATATCCTTCACTATCACTCTTTTTCAAAGTGGAAATTCACTTTGGGCCTTTTACCACCTTGTCCTTACACAACTTTTACCTCTCACTGTCAGTCACTGGCCCGGCCCTGTTGACTTTGCTTCTCTTAAACCTGTAACTCATGAACACTGTCCCTACGGCAGTTCAAAATTAAAATTTCTCTTTGGGGACTGCTTGAAAAGTCTATTAACAGTTTACCTGCCTTGAATAGTTTTCTTGCTCTCGCCTGACTTCTGCAGTGCGGCCTCATGCATTTGCTGAACTTCAGCAGTGGCGTTTTATTTACATCGAGCAATCATCAGGAGCTTTTATCTAAAACTCCTTAGCCTGGCATTTAAAGCCCTCCAAAAGCTTGTCTCCAACTTTACCCTTTAAGTATAATTTCTTTTTGTGGTTACCTTGCATGATCCCTTCTTTCCAAGCAAAGCAAAGTTTTGTCCGTTGTCTATGCCGGCCTCATGTCTTCCGGCACCTACTCTCTGAGGACTTTTCTTCTGTCCGTCATCACTGTTCTTTGTTCTGAGAAAATCCTCTATCAACTCTGTCTCCAAGTGCTACTCTCGTCCCTCCTGTGTATCTCTGGAATCTACTTCTTCCTTTTTACTGCTTCTCCATTTGACATTTTCCACGGGCCTGCCGAAGGACCTCTCTTCTCCCTCTATCCGCACGGCTGCGGTGATGAGTTTTCTCACGTGGAAACCTGAAGCAGCGCTTTCCCTGCTTGAACCCTTTTACCTGCATTCCACTTGCTATCACAAGTCCTTTAGCTCGGTATCCAGTCATACGATGGCATGTTTATGTCTTTCATGCCAGCCTTACCTCTTGCTACACCCATTTCTCACACCATGTACTTCTTGTACCAAATGCAGAGTGTAGTTACTATAACTGTGAGTTACAATGTTATTAACATCCATGTAATGGGTTGCTCTTGCCCTGTTATATGACAAGTGTTATTTTACCCGTGTAACTTTCATCTCAACTGTGTATATGAGGCTGTGCCTTATTCATATTTGTATCTGTAGCATCTAACATAGTAGGGTACAACACATATTTATTTTTAATTTGGTTGAATGAAATAAACCTCAATGTATCCAGGCACAACAGATGCTCCAAGTCTCATCCCTATGGGTAGTAGCCTGACCTGGGGTAGCCTTTGCTGATATCCTTCTTTACCCAGCACCCCCACTCGGAAAGGATCCCACCTCTCTCTGACATCCGTTGTCAGTTTCACTTTTTCAACACATACAACTTGGATTTTGATGAATGGAAGGATTCCTTTATTTCTTTCCTCTTAATTTGCAAGATCTATTAGGAGGAACCTTAGTTACTTACATTTTCCCTGTTATAACATTTAATATATGTGCTTTGCAAATACTAGAAGTAAAATAAATATGGGTAAAATACATGAAACGGATGCATAGCTTCTTCAATACTCATTACATGGAAAATCAAAGAGATTTATAACTTTAAGGGAACCTTGCAATAATTTATTCTAACTTCTTCCTTGTGCACATTAGGAAATCACATTCAAAGAGGTTCTGTCATGTTTTTAAGGTCTCAGTATAAAAAAAGTAAAAATTAAGACAAGAACCAGAGTCTCCTGATTCCAGGCAATGCTTTTATGTATTTTCAATTATATTACTCTGCCTTTCTATTATACAAGGTATCATGTAAATCTTTTTTGATGCTTACATGGTAAATTAATGACTTAATTTTTTCTATGATAATTATGTACATTGTACCGAGATCTTTACTAGATAAGCATTAAAGAAACAATACATTTTCCATGGGGATAAATTATTTTTGAAAAATACCATAATAATACCCTGAAAATCACACCAGATTGAGAAAGAAGAAAAAGAAGTATTATAAAAGGAGATCTTTATATTAAAAATATTCATCGTCATTTCTAAGAAAGGATCTTAAGAAGAAAACTACAAAAATATTCACTTTTGGCCTTAGAATTCATTTAGAGAAAGACCACATATTCAACAGCAAATTATTTCATTTTAAAATAGGACACATATGTGATTAGTTGTACATATAAATCATAAATACGTAATATCTATTTTGGTGAAGTCATGTTACATCGATAAAGCAGTTTATTAATATAGTTATGTGATTTTGCATACCTTACACAGATATACTGCATGCCACATAAATGTCTATGACATCCATTTTTCATAATTGCCATTTTATACAGATAATTTACCTGCCTCTGTCTGAAAAATTGACAAACGTTCTATATATTACATTAAAGGTTAATATTGAGGTGAAAGCAAGAACACGTCATTGTTTTGGCCTCAAGAAATATCACATTCTCAGAAAGGTGGAGCACAGTTTCTAACTGCCTTTTAATGTTTTCTATTTAAAAGGTAAATAAGATTTGTGGCCGCCCTGTAAGAACACCCACACAAAGCCCTCGTTGTTCTTTTGAGCAGAGCAAAGAGAAGCATGGAATGAAGACCACCACAAGGAGCAGTGAAGAGACACTTGCCAACAGAAGAAAGTAAGACATTTGTTTTACAACCAGAAAGAGAAAAGAAAGTAAGCCATTAATTTTACAACAGAATAGAATATATTCAATTAAATACAATAAAATGCAATATGGACAAAAAAAAGATCAACATTTATTAATTGTAAAATTCAGTGGCTCTACCTGTTCCATTAATTTGGACGACAGGTTCAACTTATAAGGCCAATACAACTTTCTGTGATAATGGAAAATTTTCATAACAAAATATGGAATCTATCCAGGGCCCTGGGCACATGTAACATTGTGCGCTTAAAATGTGGCTAGTGTGACTAAAGATTGGATTTTTCACTTTAGTTAATTTTAAATTGTTAATATGGCTAGAGGCTATTGTATTGGACAGTGAAAGACAGAAAGATAGTACATTTACATAATGTGATAGGTATCACTGAATGCCTAACATCTACTAAAAATGGTTGAATAAAAAGAAGTTTCCACCCTTTTTGCATGAAATGCTAAAAATGGTTATCTGTTCATTCAAAATAGTAAACATTGCATAGGGCTTGCTAACTCACATTTCTATCACCATGCCCATCATTACTTCACAGGTTAAATTCAGTCTTTGTTTTACGTTCCTTTGCTTGATCATTGAGGCTTAGGATGAAAAGCTATTAAAACTAGAGGTAATTATTATTTGTGTGTGTGTTTAGTTTTCCAGTAAGTGTATGTTCTGGCAAATACTAGATTCTAAGTCAGTATTTTTTGAATTGGACTGAAATTCAGAATTTTATATTTATTTATAATTTCTAATAATACTCTATGAATAATTCGTATATAAAATATTTCACATAACTTTTCTATAATCTAAAATCTGTTTCTTTCTTTTTTGGGATTGTACACCTAATTGCCGCAATCTCTCATCAGATGGGCTGTGAGCATGGGATAAAGATCTGGGCTATTGCTGGCTATTTTCTCCAGCTAAAATGAATTGGCATTTTATTTTACATGTAAAATAGCTGTTCTTTTTATCTAAACATCTACAATGATCAGCAATCATTCCTTGCACTTGAAAAATCAGTATATTTTGTCTAGGATGTTTTTCTAATAAAACCCAGCTAAAAAATATCTGAAGTTCTTCAAGGTGATGTATTTTACCACCAAAACAACCCACTTGGAAAACAAAGCAAAACTCAACATTTAACATCATCTCTCACTAGCAAAACTAAACCAATACAGGTGAAATGTTACAAACTGGATCAGGAATTATAAGGGGCTCATGGGAGTGGGAGGTTTTAAAAGTATCTATCCTGGCCACTGAATAGACCTTCTTGTCACCAGTCTTGCAAACTCATTATTTTGATGTCCCTGTCCATCCAGCCATGATTAGCCATGGTGCATGAATCAGCGTAGATCCATCTGAGGCCTGTCTCATGCCACAGAGTGAACAACCATATGAGTTGTTCACTTATGCACATGAGTCCACTTATGCATTTCAATTTTACACTGTTTTTCATTATCTCTCTTTAGTAAGGCTTCATTGCCATGGCATTATATTTCTGCTTGTTGCTTATTTATTGTACAGATTTCTCTATAAATTAACCCTGAATTTTATGTATCCTTCATCAACTGATTATTCCCCATGAGGTCATAAATTTCCATTGAAATAGGTGGGCAATGTAGCAGGAGTAGGTGCTGAATCTGGGCTACCTTTTCATTCTCTTTCTCTACCTGATTGGGCCTGATTTCCAATAGATCACTTCCACTTGGTTGTAATTGCTTCTGTACAAGCCTAGTCTTACAACCTGGCAGATCGGATAGTGCTTAGTTCATCCTGGCCGTCTCAGGTTGCATGGTCACTTGCTAGGTCATGATCAAGTATGTAGTTTCTACCAGGGCTCAATTGCAAAGCAACTAACCAACAACCTACTAACCCACCCAGCCATGAAACTTCAGGTACCACTGAATGAGTAAACAGGGTCATCTGGAATCATCATCAGAGCACCTTGCAAAAAAGTAAGCTGCAGAGCCTTTTCTTTCTCATAGTAAAGTTCTTTTGGGCTATTCTGTAAGTGGGTAAGAGCAACACATCAAAGTATATAATATGATTTTTTTTGGTAGTATTTAAAGGAATTTAAAAAGCACTGTATCGCTTCCTGAGTTTTAGGTTATCTTAGGTACAGAAATTTGCTTTTTATATAAGAATATCTCAATAACATCCACGCTACATTTAGAAATATTGCTGAATTGTCAAGCACTTGAAATGCCAATAATTTTCACCACCAGAGGCCTACATATGTCTACTAAGACATTTGGGATGATGTGATCCATATTTTATTGTCAGCATTATGTCTTACAGGATATCTAGGCAATCAAGGCTCCTGTCTGCCACGGACAGGGAAAGTTTTTGCCATTTAACAGTGAAGGGGTCTTTGCCAGCTAACAGTGAATTATTTCCGGTTGTCCTTACTAATTGGTAAGGAGGTTAAAGAATTTGCCAAATAATTAACTGTACAGGAGGTGTCAGGACATATTTGGATTTACCCAAGTAGTCACCACATATAAAGAAACATCTGTAATTGGAGTCACCCTCTGACTCTGTTTAAGATAAATCAACCTTCTCCAAGTCCATCTCAGTTTGCACAGACCAGCCAAATAGGTGAGGTAAGTAGCTAAGCGTTAGGAATCACCGCTATATATTTTATGTTTTTTTATTTTTTTATTTTTTATTTTTTTTTGAGACGGAGTTTCACTCATGCTACCCAGGCTGGAGTGCAATGGCGCGATCTCGGCTCACTGCAACCTCCGTCTCCTGGGTTCAGGCAATTCTCCTGCCTCAGCCTCCTGAGTAGCTGGGATTACAGGCACGCACCACCATGCCCAGCTAATTTTTTGTATTTTTAGTAGAGACGGGGTTTCACCATGTTGACCAGGATGGTCTCGATCTCTTGACCTCGTGATCCACCCGCCTTGGCCTCCCAAAGTGCTGGGATTACAGGCTTGAGCCACCACGCCCGGCTTTTATGTTTTTTTAATGGTGACTCTAATCTCAGCAATTCCACAGGGATATAATACATTTTTGTTTTAGTATTTTTGTCAGGAGAGGAATTTCTTTTTTTTTTTTTAATTGTGGTCAGTTCAACTTTTTTAGATGG
Source organism: Sapajus apella (assembly GCF_009761245.1). Taxonomy (NCBI): domain Eukaryota; kingdom Metazoa; phylum Chordata; class Mammalia; order Primates; family Cebidae; genus Sapajus; species Sapajus apella. The sequence goes on from NW_022436949.1 coordinate 37,617,811, forward strand.
TTTATTTTATTTTTATTTTACTTTAAGTTCTGGGATAGAAGTGCAGAAAGTGTAGGTTTGTTACATGGGTATAAGCGTGCCGTGGTGGCTTGCTGCACCTGTCAACCTGTCATCTAGGTTTTCGGCCCTGCATGGATTAGCTATTTGTCCTAATGCTCTCCATCCCCTTGCCCCACACCCTCCAACTGGCTCTGGTGTGTGTTGTTCCCCTCCCTATGTCCATATGTTCTCATTATTCAGTTCCCACTTAGGGGTGAGAACATGCGGTGTGAACATGTGGTGTTTCGTTTTCTATTCTTGTAATGAGAAATGAGTTTGCAGAGGATGATGGCTTCCAGCTTCATCTATATCCCTACAAAAGACATAGTCTCATTCCTTTTTATGGCTGAATAGTATTCCATGGTGTATCTGTACCACATTTTGTTTAGCCTATAATTGACGGACATTTGGGATTCTATGTCTTTGCTATTGTAAACAATGCTGCAGTAAACATACGTGTGCATGTGTCTTTATAGGAGAATGATTTATATTCATGTGGATATATACCACAAATGGGATTGCTCGGTCAAATGGTATGTCTGGTTCTAGGTCCTTGAGGAATCGCCACACTGTCATCCATAATGGTTGAAGAAATTTCCACCAACAGTGTTAAAGTGTTCCTATTTCTCCACAGCCTCACAGGCATCTGTTGTTCCCTGACTTTTTAGTGATCGCCATTCCGACTGGCGTGAGATGGTGTCTCGTTGTGGTTTTGATTTATATTTCTCTAATGATCAGTGATGTTGAGCTGTTTTCCATGTGTTTTTTTGGCCGCATAAATGTCTTCTTTTGAGAAGTGTCTGTTCATATCTTTGCCCACATTTTGATGGTATTGTTTATAGATATTAGACCTTTTTCAGATGTGTGGATTGTAAAAATTTTCTCCCATTCTGTAATGGATTTCTCCAGAATGGGAGAAAATGGTGCTGGGAAAACTGGCTAGCCACATGCAGAGAACGAAAACTGGACCCCTTCCTTACACCTTATAAAAAAATTAACTCAAGATGGGTTACAAACTTAGAAAATTTCACTCTGATGATAATTTCTTTTGCTGTGCAGAAGCTCTTTGGTTTAATTAGATCTCATTTGTCAATTTTGGCTTTTGTTGCCATTGCCTTTGGTGTTTTCGTCCTGAAGTCTTTGCCGGTCCCTATGTCCTGTATGGTATTGCCTAGGTTTTCTTCTAGTATTTTTATAGTTTTGTGTTTTACATTTAAGTTTGTAACCCATCTTGAGTTAATTTTTTAATAAGGTGTAAGGAAGGGGCCCAGTTTTCGTTTTCTGCATATGGCTAGCCAGTTTTCCCAGCACCATTTATTAAATAGGAAATGATTTCCCCATTGCTTGTTTTTGTCAGGTTTGTTGAAGATTAGATGGTTGTAGATGTGTGATGTTATTTCTGAGCTCTCTCTTCTGTTCGATTGGTCATTATATCTCTTTTGGCACCAGTACCATGCTGTTTTGGTTGCTGTAGCCTTGTACTTTAGTTTGAAGTCAGGTGGTGTTATGCTTCCAGCTTTATTCTTTATACTTAAGATTATCTTGGCTGTACAGGCTCTTTTTTTGTTTTATATGAAATTTAAAATAGTTTTTCTCTAATTCTGTGAAGAATGTCAATGGTAGTTTGATGGGAATAACATTGAATCTGTATATTACTTTGGGCAGTATGGCTATTTTCACAATATTGATTCTTCCTGTCCATGAGGATGGAGTGTTTTTTCATTTGTTTGTGTCCTCTCTTATTTCATTGAGCAATGGTTTGTAGTTCTCCTTGAAGAGGTCCTTCACATCCCCTATTGGCTCTGTCCCTAGGTATTTTATTCTCTTTGTAGCAGTTGTCAAGGGGATTTCATTCATGATTTTGTGCTCTGCTTGTCTATTGTTGGTGTATAGGAATGTTTGTCATTTTTGCACGTTGATTTTTTTATCCTGAGACTTTGCCGAAGTTGCTTATCAGCTTAAGGAGTTTTTGGGCTGAGATGATGGGGTTTTCTAAATATAGAATCATGTCATCAGCAGAGACAATTTGACTATCTCTTTTCCTATATGAATACTCTATTTCTTTCTCTTGCCCGATTGCCCTCTCCAGAACTTTCATTACGGTGTTGAGTAGGAGTGTTGAGAAGGGGCATCCTTGTTTTGTGCCAGTTTTCAAAGAAAATTAGTCCCTTTTCTCCATTCAGTATGATATCATCTGTGGGTTTGTCATAAATAGTCCTTATTATTTTGAGATATGTTTCATCAATATCTAGTTTATTGAGAGTTTTAACATGAAAGGATGTTGAATTTTATCAAAGGCCTTTTCGGCATCTGTTGAGATAATCATGTGACTTTTGTCATAGGTTCTTTTATGTGATGAATTATGTCTATTGATTTGCATATGTTGAACCAGCCTTGCATCCTAAGGATGAAACCGACTTGATTGTGGTAGATAAGCTTTTTGATGTGCTGCTGGATTCGGTTTGCCAGCATTTTATTGAGGATTTTCACATCGATGTTCATCGGAGATATTGACCTGAATTTCAGGAATTTCAATTTGGCATTCACTCCATGAGTTGGGGACTCAGTCTGGGGATTGTGAAATGGGTGAGTATGTGTAGTTCAAGTATGTGTTCAGGAATGTGAAATAACTACAGGGTGGGCCTGTTGACTGAATGTCCCAATGTGAGACAGACTGACCCCAAAACTCTATCTTCACTTGACCTCTGTAAGCCTGTATTTAGACTCATAGAGGATAATGGTATTCTGGGTCTTTGGGATAAAAGTCAGTACAGAGCTAGTGTCTGATAATTCCTGGAAGCAAAATAGCCACAAGTCCCTGTAGGCAATGGATGGAGGAAGATTTATATTATGTAGTGGTTGTGCTTATGCAAGGTTCTTTCTCAAGGGATCCCAGCCTTCAGTCAAGGTGCTTTGAAGCTGTGAGCTGGGAACTGGATGAAAGACTGAATTCCTTTGGTGGTGAATAAAGTGATGTTTCTTTTCATATCTTTAATTTCCAAATATTTTCCTTTTTTTTTTTTTTTAAATTCACAACCCATCCTTGTTTCATGGATGAGTTATTTTCTCTTATCACTCTTAACATTAACTATAGTTTTTGAAAAATGCATTGCCATATTTCTCTTTTTTTCTGTTTTATCCGCATTTCCTTTTCTGTGTTAGCTGGGTTTTCTACTAGATTTCTTTTCAAATTAAATTTGTTTATTTGTAGAAGTTCATTTTTATGTTCCATATGTTAATTTGTTCCTTTCAGACATTGAAAACATTTCTTATCTAAGAAAATAGTTCATTTAATGTAAAATAAAATAAAAGTCATGAGTTAACTTAGTCTAAGATGACCTATGTTAAATATAAATTCTTAACTCTGATATCAAGTCTATCAAGTTTTCTTTTGTTTAAAATTTCTTGCATTAACTAAAAAATATATTCTACTGTACTTTTTCTACTTGCACTATGGTTTTCTTCTCTTATTATGCATAATACATAGAGAATGTATTTTTATATATGTTATAAGTAAGGTTCCAAGTCAAATTTTCCATATTCTGATCCAATATCCCCAACAAGCCCTAAAACAATCCATCCTTTTCCCCTTTGTGTTCTTGTGTTCTTTTCTTTCACCTTATACTCATTCTAAGTTGATATAATTATACTGGCCTATTGTCTGTTAATAAGACGGCAGTTGTTTTCTGCAAATTTTTTTTTTTTTTTTTTTTTTTTTTTGAGATGGAGTTTCACTCATGTTACCCAGGCTGGAGTGCAATGGCGCGACCTCGGCTCACCACAACCTCCGCCTCCTGGGTTCAGGCAATTCTCCTGCCTCAGCCTCCTGAGTAGCTGGGATTACAGGCACGCACCACCATGCCCAGCTAATTTTTTTGTATTTTTGGTAGAGACGGGGTTTCACCATGTTGACCAGGATGGTCTCGATATCTTGACCTCGTGATCCACCCGCCTCGGCCTCCCAAAGTGCTGGGATTACAGGCTTGAGCCACCGCGCCCGGCCTTCTGCAAATTTTTACTGATTTTTATTGCGATTGCTTTGGCTTTGAAAGATTTTGAAATATCTTATAAGGAGGGTCACTATATTTACTCTCATTTTCAAAATTCTGTTAGATGTTTTAAAATTTAGTTTTGAAAATATATTTTATGTTTTTTTGTTGGATTTTGATTGGAGTTACACTGACTATATAGATTGATTTGAACAAAGATATTAGGTTAATGCCATAAATGGCGACTTTTCTGAATTCCATTTCTAATGGTTGATCTTTTGATTATATTAGCTTTTCTGTGCGGATGATCATTTTGTGCACTAGTACAGCTTCCTTCTGCTGCACCTGGCAAAACTCACATGCCCTATGTACTAGAGTCTACTACTTAGGTTGTATCCTAAGGAGAGTGGCTTATACCCAGAGGAGGCATTCTTGATTATTGGTGATAGCTGAGTGTTAGAAGCCAACTATCTTTCCACATCTAGGAAAAATAGAAAAGTAAAATATAAGACATTGGAACATTATAAAGCAGTCAGAAGCAAGAAACACATTTTCATACAGCAAAAAATCTCATTGTGATTACAGAGAGAACAGATTACATAGAATGAGAACAATAGTATAATGCCATTATATAAATTAAAATCATTTATAAATAAAATCAGTGTCTATTTTTAGGAATAGGGTATGGTAGAGTATTTATATTATATACATTAAAATGGCTATTTATAGAAAGGAAAGAGAGTAATGGATGAATTAAAAAATTAAAATAATAAAATAATAAAGCAGGAATGTTCAAGGGTAAATTATGATAGTCTGGCAGGAATTCAGGAATATGCTTAACTCAACTTTCCGTATCTGAGAAAATATAGGTATGTTTATATATGCATATACTATATTAACACACACAAAGTTTAAATGAAAAGTGTTTTTTAAAATCACGTTCTTCTAATTAAAAGTAGTTCAGACTCCCTTGTCAAAATTTTCATGAAATCTAAAAATACTGATTTTTTCAATAATCTTTTTGCCGTCTTGTATAATCATGTTTTCTCATAGTGTATTGTAGATACAGTGAGCATCGTCCTAGAGATAAAATGTAAATGGCCAAGAACAGTTGTTGAGTTGTTTGGATTTCCTACTATAACCCATTAATTAAAATAGAAGGAAAGCTTATTGAAAAAAATAGACAAGGAAAACATCCAAATTATTAACAAAATCACTGCTTTGTGTAATTTATAAAAAAGGGAAGTAACAAATAATATTTCCTGAGTTAGTTTTATTAATTAATTGTACATCCACAATAGTGTTAAAAGAAAAAATTACAGCAAATTTAGTTGTAGATCTAATTGGCTTTTATTTGTGGTTCATGAATCAGGGAAGCCTCTATTCCAGAAAATAGAATGAGAACTCCCGCTGAGCAAGTCCATGACGTTTGTTTGGTAAGGTGAAAACGACAAAACAGAATGATAGGAAAAAAATTTAAAAACTGGTTGGTTAATATCAGGTGACTTCAGATTACTTTTTAAAAGGGTTAAAGCAGAAGGGACTTCCTTATTACACTGACTCAGATTTCCTGGAATCTCTTGTTTTCACGAAAAACGCTCTGTTTTGGGATCTGTTTCCTTAAACCTTCTGTTTGATGATATGGCATTTAGCATGAGTGATTGTATTCTGGTTTAGTCTGGTCTGTTGAGGCGTACTGCAAGAGTTCAGTTTAAAACAATGGCCTATAATATTTGTTTAATAATAGTTTTTCTCAGATATCATTTTTAGAATTTACTTTGAATAATTCCCAAGAGAACACCTCTAACAGAAACTACTTTCTATAAATGTAAACGAAGCCAAAACCATTAAAGGAAGGCTATGAAATAAAATAATTTAGCAGTTTCCCTAGCTTAATTCAGTTTCTATAGTAGCTGAAAAAATAGGAATTGTAAAATGCATCAGTGGCTTTGCCAATGTAAATGAAAATAAACACTATTCTATGTTTGCCAAAAATTAAAAATATATTTTACATATTAATAAGGCATAACCTTTTAAAATTATGTTGTCATCATTTATACTTTAGATTTAGTGTATTATGAAAATTTTTTTGTTTAAAATTATAATTATGGCACCCTAACTTAGAAAAATTATTTCAGGTCTTTGTGACAGAGGAATAATTTAATTTATAGTTTAGTCTTCCAGTATTCAAACTATTCTTTTGAGGTAATGTTAATATAATTGACAGGCAAGGTAAAATGGCTTCCTTTCACCCTCTAAAATTCTTTAGCTGAGGTACACATTAAATTAATGTTAGGCAGATTTATAGGAAAATCATTCTAATTACATACATAGGAATGGAAGTCCCACAAAAATACGGGACTTACGGAAATGCCAGGTAATTGAAGATTATGTAGCATCGTGAGCTAAAGAAAGGAATACAGAGTTGGGTCTCCTGGGGGTGGGTGGGTGGTGGAGACAAACTGTTGAGTGGGTGAGTGGAGGAAAAGTATGAGAAATAAAGTTTACTTTGTTATACAGGTAAAAATTGTGCTAGTGGAACTTCTAGAAGTTCTCTTCCTGATTCAGATACCTTTACTAAAGAAAATTTTATTTAAAGATGTAAACTTCTTTTACAAAAGTGGAGGTTTTCAGAGCCTTTCCTTTGTCTTCAGTTTCTCTAAATAACCAGTTCAAAGTAATCAAGATGCCAAAAAGTTATATTTTGGGTTGGCATATGCTGGCCTCCTACAGTTATATTTTGGGATGCTGTGTCCTAAGCCCTAGCATAGCCATGGTTGACGTACAACTATTTTAACTAGCTACCTTTGTGGGGGGTTGGCCAATAGTATTTATTGAGTGATGATTAATCAGTCTGTGTTTTGTAATTGGAATGTTTAATCCTTTTGTATACAGTAATATACAATATCCTGAAGGTAGTTGGGCTTAAGACTGCGGTCTTGCTCTTTGTTTCTCTTTACTTCACGGCTTTTTAAAACATTTCTCATCTTTTGCCTGCTTTTGAGTTTAACATATATTTATTATTTTTATCCTTTTATAACTTTTTAGATTTGTATTTCTTTGTTATTCTCTTAATGGTTGCTATAGAGATCACAATATGCATTTTTAATTTGTACTGTCTACTTTAAGTTATAGTTTTTACTACTTCATTGAACAATGTAAGAAACTTACTTAGTTTAATTCCATTAGAGTCTTCCCATGTTTATGCTATTTTACCAACAAATAGCTTACTCTTACCAATATTTTCACAACCCCCAGGACAATTACTGCTATGTAGTCAATACTAACTAATAATTTCTCACACATTTTATCCTTTCTAGTGCTCTTTTCTTTCCTCCAGTTTCATGTGTTTATGTAGAATATTTTTGCTTTCTTAGTATAGCTTTTGTTGATTATTGCAGGTGATGAATTTTTGCAGCTTTCATTGGTCTGCAGACATCTTCATTTTTGAAGAATATTTTCACTAGGTCTTGAATTATACATTGCTGCCAATTAACATTTTAAAAACGACCATGTCTGAGCCATCGTTAAATTCATGACATTATACATTGTGTCTAAGTGGTCTGGAAGGTTTAGTGGAACAAATGTAATATGAGAAATAACTAAGGTTGTGGGTGCTGCTATTGCCCTACTCACACCCTCTTCACCTGGCCCTTTTACCTGCCTCCTGGCTGCTGTGTTCCAACTCATAGCTGCTCTTTTCTCTGGGAAATTGCCTTCAACAAATAGGAGCCATTGGTATTCTTTATCCATTGCTATCTAACAAATCATTCCAAAACTTAGTGGCTTAAACCAACAATAAGCATTTATTATACTATTTTCTGTGGATCAGGAATTTGGGAGCTAGTTAGTTCTGGGGTTCATGCTCAGGGTCATTAGAGAGATTGCTGCCAAGAAGTCAGCTAGGGCTTTGATCATCTGAAGGCTCAAGTGTGGCTGGAGTATCATCTCCCAAAATTGCTCAGTCATGTGGCTGTTGGTAGGAGGCCTCAGTTTGTTGTCACAGTGACTTCTCCACAGGACTGCTTGAGTGTCCTCACATTGTGGCTGGCTTCCCTCAGGACAAGAAATCTGAGAGCAAGGCAGTGTCTAGTCTTATATGAGTTGGCCTCAGAAGTCACATACTATTCTTCTTGCAATATCCCATACGTTACACAGGTCAGCCCTCTTCAGTGTCGATGGGGACTATGCAAAGGCATGAAGGATGAAACTGTGGGGAGTTAACTTGGAGACCGGCTACCACCCATCTCATCCGCCTTTGGAAGGGCTCTTGGCAGCAGCTCACATGCAGTGACTGACTAATACAGGGACAGACAAGGCTCGTCCCTTGCTTCAAGCTGTGGGACCAAACATGGCAAAATACATGCTTCAGTGCTCCCTGCGGTATCTTGCTGAAGCTGAGCCCACATCCCCACTTAGCTCCTTCCATCATACCTGCCCTTGCCTCCCTTGTTAACTTCCTCCTAAGAGCACTCCCTCATGAGTCATCTGTATATTGATTCCTGTCTCAGGTACTGCTTCTATGAAATCTGACCTAGAGATACCTGGATTTTTAAAGGCGCCTAAAATAAATGCAGAATGAAAGTAAGTGAAGGAGGGATTACAGTATCCTCTTCTTAGGATAGAGAGTCTCTTAATAGTCCCAAGTTCCTAACCATTTTTTTTTCTCCCTGTTTTTCTATATTCATTTCATAGAGGTCCCTCCTGTTAAATACATTGCTTTTTCCTTGTTTTGCTTCTAACATTTGAAGAAGAAAAATTTCCTTATTCCTGGATAAGAGCTGTGCTAAGCTCATTCATGGACATTGTGAGCCTTCTTTTAGCTTGTTAAGAGGGGAGCTAAGCCATAGAGTTAGATTCTTTTATTTTGGAGATGCAATTGTCCTGATTCAATTTCCCCAATGTATTTCTGTTTACAGAGCATGCTAATAATGTGCTTATCGCAGACTCAGTGATTGATACATACCAGTTATGGAGTTCTCTAAAGTTGAGCAAAGTAAGAAAGAGCTACTGCTCCTTTAAACAGCCAGCAAAGCATCACAATTTTGCCTTTTTGGGCAGGGGCCAAATCAGCACAGCTGTAAAGGACATTGCACTCATATAGTTGCCTAAAGCAGCCCAGGCAGGGTGATTTCCCTGTGGCAGTTCCTGCTCTCTGCTTGATTTCTTGAAGTTAGCTGGTAAGAGTAAGCTATTAGCAAGCTTAAATCGGTGATAATTAGCTGTACATTATTATTTCAAAGTGGCGTGGCTGTGCCAATTAAGTAGGTAATTAGGAAAACCCCAGGACAATAAATTAAGATAGAGTCTCAACACCAGTGCCCCATCTGTTCTCCAGCAAGCATTCCAATTAGCCAGGCCTCTCATTTAAGAATGCACGATTAAGGGGATTGGCTACACACATGAGTGTGTATTTGCATAATAGAGACTGTTCTAGGTGCTTAGTAAAAATACGATATTTTTACTATCAGACAGGATTTTGATGTCAGGGCGGGGAATGCAGAATTTTTAGAAATATTGGATTTTTAATGTTTGAAACAAAATGTAAATTGTTATATGAGTATTTTTAAAAATTTTGTCTTCAGGACTTAATTGAAAGATTATATCATTAGGCATTTCCACTTCATTCTAATGCATTTATTAAATCGTGATTTGAGTGAGAATTGTATCACTTGGAACATTAACATTTTTATTTATTAAGAATAGAAAGCAAAGAGGACACTTAAAATTGCAGTTTAATGAAAGAAATGAGGCAGGGCATGATTCTCATTTGGAATGTCACTGTCAACTAAAGTAAATTAATATCCTGTACATCACAGAAAAACACAGTGAAGTGTTCAAAATAATTAAACCTGGGAAAAAATTTAAAACATCTATTCAGTGAAGAACACAATGTTATTGAAGATTATTGCCAAGGTAGATAGAATAGATTCATATTAAACAGGATCAGTTAGCTTAAAATACGTAGAGTTTATAGTTACATAGTCAAATCTTATCTAATATAACACTTTATTAGTGAAACCAAAATTCTTAAAATTCTTGATATTACGTTCTGGGTATATATGTTTGTTTAGATGATAAATCAGTATTGAGATATACTGGGCTTAATGATGAATTGTATATACAAATATTCAGTGGATGAAAATATTCATAGGTCCGAAAAAGAAGTCAATTCTTTCAGAAAAATCTAATATCATTTATAGTAGAAGAGAAAGAAATTTACAATCTGTTTCCTCACAAGTGAAAGTTAGTGCGTCTTTGAGGTGGCATTATTATTTATTAACTGTAAATTTAACTTGTGAAAATAAAGGTCATGTTTTCAATGAAAAAAAATTCTGTTTAATTTGAAACAGTGCTTGTTAGGCAGTGGCACTGAGGGCTTCCAGAGCAGGGCAGGCCAAGACAAAGCTTCAGATAGGAGGCCAGAGGTGAGACCAGAGCAGGTATGGAGGGAACATGAGCTCTAAGGCAGGCTGGAGTCGAGACCTACGTGAATAATGAAGATCGGGACGTGCAGGGGGTCAAACTACAGGCACGCAGGAAGAGCAAATGCCAGAAGGCAGAGCAAACATATGGCGAAAGTTCACGCAAGTGGGTTCTTAACCTTTGGGGATCATGTATCCCACCGAGAATCCCATAAATGTTCCCAGAAAAAGAAAGTTCATAGACAAATCCATGCAGAATTTTGTTACACAGAAAAGCACTTCACTCCACCTAAAACGGATATTAACAACAGAAAGTCTTTAAAAAATGCTCCTACTTTCTACATGTTCATGGAAAAATTATGGCCATTTCATGAATCATCTTAAATGAAAAACACGTAGTAGAAAATTAAAGTAATATTATGTACACTGGTTCTGAAAGAAGAGGCAAATCCAACTATTTGGCATGAACTAGGAGTTGACATTGCAACTGGCCTTGGATATGGCTATGTGCACACGTTTGGTATTCAACAGATGCTCACTTTTTGTTTTGAGAGTAACCGTTACTAGAAATTATAGAAAATATGTGCAACTGTTATATCCAGTGGCTGCAACTGGAGCTCTACTAGTCTGCTTTCTTGATGAGGATAGGCTTAATTCAGGGAGCATGAGATTTATTCTAAATTCTTCAGGCTCCACTGGTGTTCCATAATGCTTTCGTCCTTAAATTGCTTTATGGTATTTGCAGTGGACAGGCTGTCAACCTTAGGTTAATGTGCATGGAAATAAATGTCCCCAAATTCCTGGCTACAGAAAGAATAATAAGGTATAATTTTATACCCATGGAAATGGCTAGAAATTGGACAGTTTTCAAACTGGTCATCCAAAAATCTTCTGTTTCTATGTAGCAGCTTGCCGGATGAGTTAGAAGCTTTTAGTAATGTATGTAATTATTATTACTGTGGGGCTATATCATTTATATGGCTGGAAACATCTTTTCCACCAAGAAAACCAAACTGCAAATAAATTCCCCTTATCTGGTATATCTAAAAGTGTGTTTTCTGTTTTCTTTTCTCCCAGCAAGTGAATCTCCTACTCCTTTTCCTTTGGAAAATCGGTAAAGTTTTACAGAGTTGCAAAGAACCTCAAGTTCAGCTCCTGTTATTATTTTTTTCACTGAACTTCTTGAAGAGGTGAAGAGGATTCAAATTCAAATTATGATGAAATTGATGATTTTATAGGAGTGTATAGAATTATTTCAGAATTTTTGGCAGAATCCATGGGAGCATAATTTAAGATGATGGAGGTTTGTCTCTTACAAATCAATTGCATTTAGAAGCAGGATGGGTCCTTCATCTATAGCAGAGCATCTAGCACTATCTTCTACTTTGGTATTCATGGTAAAGAACATTTTCAACATTTAAAATCTATCTATGGCATTCAAAATGTATAAAGGATACATATGTATAATAGGGGGAAATGGGAAGCAGGAAGCCCCAAGAAATTTTCAGATTTGTATCTAATGGTGTGGAATGGAAATGACAAAGCTGCCAAATCCCACACAATTGTCTTCAAGCAAGTGGAGAAAACATGTCTCTAGAGTAGGATACAATGTGACAGAGACACTTCCTTTCCCTTTTTTATCTTCACTCCAAAACACCAATCCGATCAACCATTTCCAGGGCACAAGGCTCCACTGTGATCTGTAGAATCATGTGTGGCTTCTTTTGCTTGGTACAACGAATGAGAATATGAAGAAAGTTTCAAGGTATTTCTTTTTGTTTTTGTTTAGGCTCATATTTGTAGAACTATCGACTTTTAGATTAAGTTTCCTTCTCAGAAATGTGATTCATTCTGATCTGATGACTTTTGGAGTCAAGGAGTCTGAGGCTGACTTTTTGCTTTGTTGGTTTTACACTCTTTCGGCAAGATTCTTGCTATATAGGAACAATGTAATTTTGGGATCTTGTAAACTGAGTAAAACCAAAGGATTTATAATCTTAAATGTATTTGGTTTGTCTACATTTTCCATTTTATAAGTATTTATATACAAATTTTTTTGTATAAATATATACAAACATGTTTATATATATACATGTTTGTATATAAATATGTATATTTATATGTATATAAATTTGTATATATTTATATATAAATATATACAAATTTATATACAAACATGTATATAAATACTCAAAGGATGCATAACCTTAATCTTTATCACAGAAACATATTTTAGATGGCATAATTAAGTAAAGGTTAATGATTCCTGGTCAGTAATATTCTAGGCCACCCATCAGAAACTGGGAATAAAAGAATACCTTGCTGACATGTAACATTCCACAGCAATATTTTCCAAAATGAAAATTACCGGAGGGAATAAAATTGAAGACTAAAATAGTTTATTTTATCTGAGCACTGTTATTTATAGACTTCCTGGTGCTAATGCCTATCTTTATGAAGAGTTCAGGAACACAAGTATTTGGAATGAAAGATACAGAGTATCTGAAAATGCAAGCATGAACAATTTGTACTATGTATTTACCATCCATTAGTCAGATAAATTTGTGAGTGGAGGTAAACAGGAATATCTGATTGTAACTGTAAAATGCTAAAGATAAAGGAAGGAAGAATAAAGAAGGCTTTTCATTGGCAGACTATTAAAGGACAAGTATTTTATTAATGTTCTGCTAATGCTCAGAGAGGTTAATAATGTCTAGATTATATTCTTGTCCCTTAAGTCACAAAGCTTATTGTTAAAATGTTAGCAGCCACAGAAAATATCTTATTGCCAAAGAGGGGAATATTCAGGATTTGACCTAAAATATTGAATCTCAAAATATAGGTACTCAATAATGATTATTTGTGTGAATAGCATATATTAATATCATTAGATTTGAAAATTGAAAAATTAGTACCATGTTTTTTTAAACTAGTAGAATGAACAATTAATTGCATATTTTAATTAAAGTGAATAAAAAATTATAAGAGGTAAACAAGTTTTATCACTTCAGTTTTTGTGATAGATGACCAGTTTCCCTAGTATTAGCTGGACTCGTTTTAAATCTTGAACACTTGGTCTAGTGTTTATTTTCATTAATGGGTTGAAGTCCTTGTTTAAAGTCCTTTTTAATGGAGAACAGAGGTAGTGTTTTTTAAAGCACATTTTTACAACATAGGAAAACAATGTTAGAACTAATTTTGAAAACCTGGTTTTGACAACAGGTTTAAATCACTCTTTTTAGAGGAGGATGCTTTCAGAAAGGGCGTTTTTTATAGAGACATTAAGTGGTAATGTGTTGGGTTTGCAAGGTCTTTGAAAAGTGAGGAATGGAGGCATCCATCCTAATTGCATAGATGGCTATGAACTTCCAGCTCAAGGCTACTATCAAATTACAAGAGAGTGCTAAACATGAAACACCTGTTTGAAAAGAACTCTCTGCAAAGGGTCTCTAAGGATATCAGCCTGTTCTCTGAGCTCCTTTCCATCTCTTTCCTATTACTTTCCCTGTTGCTCCCCAACCTACCATCTTAACCCATTTGGTTTTGTTGAGAAATCACAGTAAATTTTCTAATAAAAGGAAATCATGTCAAGTGAGACAGATGACTTCCTACGTGGAGAGGAAAACCTGGAATCACCTAGAGAAAAAGAAAAATCCTCCTCTTTGAGAAAGGTGCTGATCTTTAGGTCACAGTTTTCATAAGGAGCAATGGGTTCAGGTGGGGTTCAGAGAGCAGACTTTGTGAGTTGCTCTTTTGGAAAGAATATGGTGTTTTTCTTCCTTTTGAATCAAATGTAAATGTCATGTGATTCAAACACATTTTCAGCTGTGATAAATGTGCCAAATATTGCATTGCTTCTCAGCGATGTGTCCACCCTCTCTGCCCAGAAAGGGCCAAGAAACTAGACTTTCCCTCTCCATCTGACTATACAAGTTTAATGATTTTCAAGCATTTGCAATGAGAGTGGCGTCTGCTCTTTCTATTCTCTTAGAATAGAAATCTAATTTTTGTGTTCTAAAGACTTCGGTAAATATTTTGTCAAACAGAATGACTTAGGTGAGAATAACGTTAAATGATTAAATATAGATTCAGACCAGCAAGGGAAAATAGTTCTTATCTAGAAACCTGTAATTATATATTTCCATTGCTGAGCAGGAGACTGACATTGTAAACGTCTGCTGTTTGACAGCTGTGGTCAGGGTTGAGCCTGCTCATTAGTGCCACATTAACCTTCACTTTGCCTCAGGCCATTAACTAGCAAACTGCACATTTGACCTTTGTTCTGCAGATATTTTCAAACAGTGTGCTAGGCATTGCTTTTAATTTGGGTTCTGTATTATGTGTGGACTGACTTTAGGGGTAAAGAAAAAAAATCAATATACGTCATTAAGTAGAGAAACATGCGCTCTGAGACGTTCCAGAGAGAAAAATCTCCATTTGAACATACAATTCTTCCTGGATACTTTTCTAGATAATTAGCTTTGGTCAAAATTGGAAATAGCCTCTTCTGTGTTGTATTCAATGGAGAAAAGGAGGGGAGTGCACTATATGACAATTTATAAATGTTTAAAATGAAACAAGCTCCTGTGAGGTGAGGACACGGGATTGAGAGGTATGCCTTTTGAACCTCGTTTTGTTTCTAGCGAGGTCTAATTAAATGAAATGCAAGATCAAATGTAGATAAGAGCCATAGGCCTTAAGGCAAACAGCTTGCTAAAAGATCAACAAAGTTTGAAGCTATATGTCAGTCTTATAAATTAAAATGTAAATTTGCTTAGCAAAATATTGTCATAGATTAAGCTAATGTTGTTATATCCAGTTTATGGAATATTATACAGCTAATTAAAAATAAGACTATATTTATTAACCTGGAAAGGGTTCATCATATACCATCATATGATGAAAATCCCATTTCCTATATGTCTATAGCTTGGTACAGATTTTGTGTAACCAAACCATTTCTGTAGCTCTCTCTGTCTTTCTGTGTCGGTCGGTCGGTCGGTCGGTCTGTCTGTCTGTCTGTCTGTCTGTCTTTAGCTGCTTGTTAGTTGGCACATAGCAAAAGCTGAAGAATAAGATAAACACCAAGCTTTTGTATTGGTTACCTCCAGTGAGGGATGGAAAGACTATGAAAGCATAGAATTGACTGGCTGGTCATGTACCTTTTTATTATTTTACACCTTACTAAAAGATTTGTGACTTTCATAATTAAACACGATTAAAGTCAATTATAATAGTATAGCCAGTTGGAAGTGTTACTCAGTTTAACAGTAGTAATTGGCATTCCTTTGTCAACAGATTCAGAAACAATTACATCAGGGTGTGTTGCGTTCCCTTTTATATATATGTTTTACCATGTGATGTATCGAGAGACCTTTTTGGCGCTATTGGCCTCAAGAGCATGGGAAGCAATGAAGCAATAACTATGCTAGTCCATGTTTCTCCCCTGCCTTCAGTAAGCTCAGGGCAAACAAGGCTGCAGGCTATGAATGAGCAATTGTGCTCCTTTTTCTACTTTACTGTGCTAGCACAGGGTACAAAGCTGGGCATTAGCCAGTGATTACAATTTACCCCACTGCCTGCTTCCTGCGCCAAACATTTTAGACTGGTCAACATGTATAGATAACTCCCGTCTGAACATACTGCATTCATTCTCAAGGGCAGCTTTTTGTCAGCAAGAAGTGACGTGTCTGTTTTTTCTCATCTAAAGTTAGATCTGCAAGAGAGTATGTTTTTGAAATGTGATAATTTCCATAAATGTTTGGAAACAGGTGGAAATATTCTTCTGTCTAAAGATGTATTCAACCTCAATTAATCAAATATCCAGTGTCAGCCAGATATTGCTAAGTATGATATTTTCAGTTAATTAATTAAACAGGATGTTGAAGTCTGTATCAAAAAATGCCTCACTGATAACTAAGTGACTTTTCATGAGTCTCTTTGTTTCTCTCATTTTCACTTTAGTTGCTTATGAGAGGGTTGGACAAAGTCACTGGTTCTCAAACTGCACGTTAGGCTCCTTTAGGAAGCTTTCAGAAAACCCAAATGCTCAGTTCCCACCCTGGACCAATAAATCTGATTATTTGAGGGAGAACTCCAGGTGTAGAGTTTAAAACGTTATCTTGGTGATGGCAATGTGTAGATAGGACAGAGAGCTGTTGGAACAGATGATCTCTAAGGCTCCTTCTATCTCT
This sequence comes from Sapajus apella, assembly GCF_009761245.1. Lineage (NCBI taxonomy): Eukaryota > Metazoa > Chordata > Mammalia > Primates > Cebidae > Sapajus > Sapajus apella. Next base: position 37,634,458 of record NW_022436949.1, read on the forward strand.
GTCTTCATAATGCAGCATATCTGTGATGTATTAATTATGACTGCTATCTTACACAGCAGTGCGACTACATACTAATGTGCCACTATGTATTAATTTCAACATTACATATAAATAGGAGCTGTCTTGAGCCCGTTTAGTAAAGTCTGGCCCAGCTTGCTATCTTATCTTATAGATTCCTTCTATTTTTTAATGCAACACACCAGAAAGGTCTCTCTGATATTTTGCCAGAATCCAGGAATAGGCCCCCTCATTTAAAGTTTCCCAAGCCACCTGTGCACTTAAAGAACTTTAAATTATCACTATCATTGTGGAAAATGTCTCCCTTGAAGGAGCTTCTAATTCTAGAAGCTGTTAAAAGCTAAGACTTCATCTGAGGGCTAATTCGAAAACAATTTGTTGAGTGCCTGTTGAGTGCCAAGCTGTGGTCCAAATCCTGGAGACCTGAGGAAGACACGGCTCTTGTCTTTAGGAAGCAAGTTCACTAATCAGGAAGGGAGATTGGCAAACTGAGGAATGATAATGCTAGAGGGCAAGGGCTGTAATACAACCATAGACAGGTGCTAGATGAGAATGGAAGATGAACCAATTGCTACACCCGTTGGTCAGGGAAGGAGTTGAAGAGGAGGTGAGGTCTAAGCCGGATCTTGAAGGATGGGTAGAATTTGAGAGTAAAGTAGAAGGAGAAGGCAGCTCTGGGCGGAGGAAACTGGATGTGCTAAGCCTGGAAACTTGTTCAGCAAATACTGAGTTGTTTTATGCCATGTATGTGTAAGCATGTGGGCCTTGGCTGGTGTGTGTGCATAGGGAGAAAGAGGACTGTCATGGAATGAGGCTTAGGGTAAAGGGTTGAGAGTTCTTATGCCATGGCAAGATATTTTATTGTTTCTTATTTTTTTAATTTTGTATAGATATAGTGGGTAACAGTGCAGTTGCATTACATGGGTATGCTGTGTAGTGGTGAGGTCCGGGCTTTTAGTGTAACCATCATCTAAATAGTGTACATTGTACCCATTTTGCATACCTCACCCCACTTCCACCTCCTACCTTTCTGAGTCTCCAGTGTCTATTATTCCACTCTCTATGTCCACGAGTACCCATTGTTTAGCTCCCACTTACAAGTGAGAACATGTGATGTTTGAATTTTCTATTTTTTTTTTTCTTTTTGTGATGGAGTCTCACTCTGTTGCCCAGGCTAGAGTGCAGTAGTACAATCTTGGTTCACTGCAACTTCCACCTCCTGGGTTCAAGCGATTCTCCTGCCTCAGCTTCCCGAGTAGCTGGGACTACAGGCACATGCCACCACACCCAGCTAATGTTTTGTATTTTTAGTAGAGACAGGGTTTCACTATGTTAGCCAGGATGGTCTTGATCTCCTGACCTTGTGATCCACCCGCTTCAGCCTCCCAAAGTGCTGGGATTACAGGTGTGAGCCACTGCACTGGTATTTGACTTTCTGTTTCTGATTAATTTCACTTAACATAATGTCCTCCAGTTACATCAATGTTGCCGTAAAAGAAATTATTTCATTCATTTTTATGGCTGTGTACTCTTCCATTGTGCATATATACCACATTTTTATTCAATCTCCCATTGACGGACACTTAGCTTGATTTCATATCTTTGGTTTTGTGAATAGTGCTGCAATAAACATATGAGTACAGGTATCTTTTTGATATAATAACTTATTTTTCTTTGGGTAAACACCAAATAGTGGGATTGCTGGCATAAGGGGATTTCCAAATACCAAACAGTTGGATTTCCTTTGGGAAATACTCAGTAGTCGGATTGCTGAATCAAATAGTAGTTCTATTTTTAGTTCTTTCAAAACTCTCCATACTGTTTTCCATAGAGATTGATTTAATTTATATTTCTACCAACAGTGTATGGTGTTCCCTTTTCTTCACATCTGTGCCAACATCTGTTATTTTTTTACTTTTTAATAAAGACATTTATATAAATGGGATAGGATTTTAAAAGCAGGGAGCAGAGAAGTGGTATGGCTCAATTCTTTTTCTTTTTTTGGAGATAGAGTCTCGCTGTATTGCCCAGGCCGGAGTACAATGGCACAATCTCAGCTCACTACAACCTCTGCCTCTTGGGTTCAAGTGATTCTCCTGCCTCAGCCTCCCTCATAGCTGGGATTACAGGTACTTATCACTGTGCCCAGCTAATATTTGTATTTTTAGTAGAAACCAGCTTTTGCCATGTTGGCCAGGCTGATCTCAAACTCCCGACCTCAATTGATTCATCTGTGTCAGACTCCCAAAGTGGAAGGATTGCAGGCATGAACCACAGTGCCTGGCCTGTATGGTTCATTTCTAATGCTAATTCTGTATTCAGCTTTGAAAATGGAGGCAAAGGGACCAAATGCTACACTGTTACAAGCCCAAATTAGAAATTATCCGTTTTTATTGCTCCAGACCATAGAGGCTTTGAATAAATATTCAGATGAGGGACATTTTCCTGTTTTCTTTTAAATATTGTCAAACCGTTACTCTTAATAATTATATTTCTTTTCTGTGTACTAGAGATATTTCAAGGACAAGATGAGCAACTGACATATAAAACAAAGTCCCTAAAGGATAATTAGATGGGACTGTTAACATCTCCCTGTATTTATTATCATCCTAATTTTAACGAGAAATATTCTCATAACTGTAGAGAAATAATTGGATGAATGCAGTCACTCCCAGCAACTTACGTTTCCAGTCTTTCTAAGAATATAATATTTTGTTCATTGAAATATTTCATGTAAAACTGGAAAAGGAGCAGTGTAGTAGGTTGAACACTGAGCTGGGAGCTGAGATGTGAATTCTGATAACAGGACCAACATTAGTTGGCTCTGTGGCAGTAGGTAAGGTAAGTCTTTCTGACCAGTTCACTATGACTACTAGTGTTTTAATCCCCTCCTTTACCGCCATCTCAATTATATGTTTTTTCTAAATATTCTGACTGTAGATCCCTGGTTCTTCAATGCAACTACATTTTGCAACACTGCTCTTAATTCTCGCCACCTAACCCCTGCCAAACACAGGGTATAGTGTTCCAAAGTAGGATCTCCCCTCCAATTTCTGTCTTTCCAAACCAAAACCCATCTTAATATAAACACAGGCTTTCTTCCCTTATTTTAGCCTCAGAAAATTTAAAGCTAACCACTCTGTTTTCAATAGCCCTTCCTCTCTGTCTCTTTCAGAATTTCTGATTAATCACTTATTAATTTTCTTTTCCTATCATTGTATAACCAAGAGAGGCTAACTTATGATGCAATGGCAAACTACCCCAACATACCGTTGGTTTAGAACAATAATATTGTGTTTCTGTTTAGAACCTGTGCCTTTTCAGATCAGCGGCCATTACTGCTTAATTTGCCTAGGCTTTCGGACTCAGAATGACAGAGCAGCCTTCCTCTGAAACATTGCCAATCGTCCTGCCAGAGGGAAACGGAAGCTGGCAGAGCCCTGTTAACTCCTTCAGCCTAGAAGGAGCATACGGAAATGCTGCCTAACAAGTCCCAAACAAGTCCCATGACCAAAGCTAACTTCCAAGCGGCTGTGTGCCCTGAAGGTAGACAATTAGAATATCCAGAAATACATTAATGAACTCAAAGCCTTATCTCCTTCTCTTTATACCCAAATATTTTCAAATGTCTTCCACATTGAAATGAGCATACACATGAACAAATCTTTAATTTTTCTTTTTCAGAATCTTATAGTTTCCCATGCTTTTTCTAATGCTCATTGTATAGCAAATGTGAAGTCCGTTACTTTACTTCCAATGCTTTCATTCCTATATTAGTTTGTTAGGGATGCCATAACAAAATACCACAGACTGGGTGGCTTAAACAACACAAATGAATTTCCTCAACAGTTCTGGGGCTGAAGGGTTCAAGATCAAGGTGTCGGCAGGTTTGGTTCTTCAGAGGCTTCTGTCATTGGCTTGCAGATGGCTGCCTTCTCCCTGTGTTTTCGCGTGGCCTTTTCTCTATGCCTGCATGTCCCTGGTGTCTCTTCTTCGTATAAGGACACCAGTCATATTGGATTAGCACCTACCCATATGAACTCATTTAATTCTGATTCTTTCTTTCTTTCTTTTTTTTTTTGACATGGGGTCTCAATCTGTCACCCAGGCTGGAGTACAGTGGCGCGATCTTGGCTCACTGCAGTCTCCTCCTTCTGGGTTCAAGCAATTCTCTGCCTCAGCCTCCCAAGTAGCTGGGATTACAGGCTCCCACCACCACGCCTGGCTAATTTTTGTATTTTTAGTAGAGACGGGGTTTCACTGTCTTGGCCAGGCTGGTCCTGAACTCATGATCCACCTGCCTCGGCCTCCCAAAGTGCTGGAATTACAAGCATGAGCCACCATGCCTGGCCTTCTTATTTTACTTTTTAAAATTTTATTTTTTGTATGTATATATATACAGGGTCTGACTATGTTGCCCAGTCTGGTCTCCAACTCCTAGGCTGAAGTAGTCCTCCTTACTCAGCCTTTCAAAGTGCTGGGACTATAGGTATAAGCCAACCACACCCACCCTGCTTATTTCTTTAAAGGCCCCGTCTCCAAATACAGTTAGGATTTTAATTGTATCACCTCCTGCTACTACCACAAATAATTATGAATTTTTTCATAATAAAATAAAATATAAATTCCTAATTTTTTGTGGTGGTGGCAGCAGGTGATACAATTCAGTCCATAATAATTATGGTCACCACATATGAAGGACACTTTCCGCATTTTCTTTTTTTTTTTTTTTTGAGACGGAGTTTCACTTTTGCTACCCAGGCTGGAGTGCAATGGCACGATCTCGGCTCACCGCAACCTCCGCTTCCTGGGTTCAGGCAATTCTCCTGCCTCAGCCTCCTGAGTAGCTGGGATTACAGGCATGCGCCACCATACCCAGCTAATGTTTTTTGTATTTTTAGTAGAGACGGGGTTTCACCATGTTGACCAGGATGGTCTCGATCTCTTGACCTCGTGATCCACCCGCCTCGGCCTCCCAAAGTGCTGGGATTACAGGCGTGAGCCACCGCGCCCGGCCTGCATTTTCTTTAACCTCTCAGATGGCATCTTATACTGTGAAGAATCTTTCTAATTTCAAATTCACTCATTCTTTACTTTTCATAGCGCTTTAACTTTGAGGTTTTCTTCCTTTGCTCTTTCCACTTTCAACTCTCTTTGGCTTTTTATTGCTGCATATTACTTTCCTGAGGGATTTTCTCCATGTCCATTATTTTATTCACTACCTGTCTGGGTGGTGAGTCTCACATCACATGTCCAGTCCACTAAGTTCCAAGGTCACATTTTTAACACAGACTTTCATGATATGCACGGTTCTTGAACCAGTAGCATAAACATCACCTGAGTGCTGCTTTGAAATGTACAACCTTGAGCCCTGCCCCAGAACTACTAATCTGAATCTGCATTTTGGTAAGATCCCCTGATGAGATTTACACCTAGTAAGTTTGAAAGTAGCATTCTATTTGACTTCTCTATCTAGACATTCCAAAGAAATCTCAAACTGAACATGTTAAGAATGAAATCATTAATTCCTTCGTCTTCACTCATTTATTAATTTGATGACTGTTTATTGGGGCTACGGTATGCAACACCACTGCTCTGTGATTTATAGCAGTGAACAAAACAAAATCAACAACAAAATGTCTGCCCGCCTGAATCTTTCACTCTAGAGCCTGGAGACAGATGAAAACCATGAAGCCTGATCAATCCGTATATTACATACATAGGTGACTAGAAAGTGCTATGTGCCTTGGAAAGATGAAAATATTGAGCAAGATAAAAATGATCATAAGTATAATGTGGGACACTGACAAGGTGAGATTTCCCTTCCTTTATTTCTTATCTTGGGAATGACATGACCATCTCCTCACATGAGCAGCGGAAAACACAATTAGAAATTGCGTGTATGTCTTAACACTCCTATTTTAACCTGTCAATTCTGGATTTCTAATGTCTTTCAAATCTTTCCCTTGTTTTTCTGTTCACTAACAGACTCTTTCTCACCTCCTCAGCTTTTCCCCTTCTCCTTCAGAGCCACCTAAGTGATCTCGCTGCTTTTCTACCCCCAAAGTGCTGCCATGATGATGATGACACCTGCTTGCTGGAAAACTTAATGATTCCCACTGCCTTTTGAATAAAACAGAAACATCTTATGATGATCAATAAGACTGATGAGAAAATCTTATTCTTCTTACCAATTTACTATAATTCATTCCCATAAACACAGTCCCCACAAATGAAACTGCATACTACCGGGATTTTCTTTCCTCTTACCCTTACTCATCCTGGCTTTTTGTTTGGTTTGCTTGTTTATTTTTCATTGAACACTGAAGCGCTACCTTCTTTTATAAGTATCTTCTCCATGCATTAAAATTAAAATCTTCTCTCTGCATTAAAATACCTCTCTGTATTAAAATTTTACACTATTAACACTGTATTATTATTATTATTGTTATTATTATTATTATTATAGGTTTTCCTCAGAATGTGTGTTCTTAGAAGGCAGGGGCTCTCTGGCTTACCTGTGAATCCTTAATGCCCATAAAAAACTTAGTACTCAATAGTGTTTACTACTTTGCGACCAGCAACTGATAGGCGATGCTTCATAGAATGAGTGGAAATCTTCTAGGATACAATCGTTTCAGAATAAATATGTACAAAGATATGAAGGTGTGTTTGGGAAACAAAATGCCTCACTTTTGTGGGGCCCTAAAGTGTGGTTTGGGTTGTTGCTGAAATTGAGATGAGACGGTAACTTGCACATCTTTCCAAGAAACTTGGATATCATGCTGTGGAGAAGCCTTTGAAGGACTTTAAGTGAGTAACCTTGTAACCGGGGTGGGGCGCAGGGGCTCAGCTTCCTCCCCGTCAATTGCCAAAGATGGAACTGGGATGGGAGCAGAGCTGCCGGGGCATCCCAAAGAGGCCTCCAGTTCCCCGATCTGTTGTGCCCAGGTCCTTGGCCTCTCTTGCCCCAGGAACGGGGGAAGGGGCCCTGGAGGCCCTGGAGGCCCGGTGAACTGTTGGAATAAATATCATGGACCCAGAGAGTTTAGCAGAGAGAGATTTATTAGGCAGAGAGAGAGAAAGAAAGAGAGAAGGAACAAAAGAGCTTCCAGGCTGCCCTGGGAGGGGAATCTGGAGGGGATATCCACACAGGTAAGGGGCAGTGGGTTTTTAACCCTGAAGTTATTCCCGTCCCATTTGTGTTCTCGTCCGATGAGAGGAGTTCTTTCAGACTTCCTCTGGAGTGATTGATCTTTGACTTTGATACTGGATTAGCTGCTAGGTCCACAACAGAGAGCCTTCCTCCCAGAGCTTTTGGAGGGCTTTTTGAACAAAGAAGCTCACCTGGAATTTCTACCTAGCTCCGTGGGAAAGGCAGACAAAGAGTTTTATGTTCCCGGATGGGAAGTAGATGGAGGCATGGCGCTGGCAAGCTCTTGCTTTTGAAACCATGCCCCTTGTGGATTCGGTTTTCCTTAACACAGTCCCTCAACATAATCTGTGGAAAATCAAATTTGAATTTTAGAAAGTGGTTGCTATTGAGAATGGGAAGAGACTGGAGGGATGTCATCTTAGGGTAGTAAGTCCAGGGAAAGATGGTAGGGCTTGGGCTAAAGCAAAGGCAGTAGAGCCATGGGAAGGAAGACTGGAAAAGAAAGACATATCACTTTCCCCATGAGGATCTATTGATTGTGAAGGGAGAAGTGAACCTGGTCCTGTCCACCAAGACTGAAATAGTTGATTTAGGGTCCATAAAAATATATTCAGTTTTTCATCAACAAAGTCTCAGCATTCCTTCAGTTTGGGCCTGGTCTGTTCATTTCTAGAAGACTCTTTGATTCCAAACAGGTGATCATTTATATTGAATAAAATTTAGAACAGGAGTCACATATTCTGCCATTCATTAAACCCCACCTTTCTAAAAAAGAATTAGTCTGCTTCCTCAATTATGTTTTAGTAGCTGCAACATATAAATTGATATTTGTTCATGCATTCCAATTAGTAGAGATATGGCCATCTTTGAGAGACTTATTTTCTGGCAAAGGAAACTGACCGAAAGTAGTAAATATGTAATATACTTACTATGCTATCAAGAAAATAAAGACTTTGATGTCATCAATCTAAGTTAGAGTTAAGTCAGATTTGTGCTTTTTGCAACCACTTTATCACGTATCTTGTCCAGCTTTTCTAAAAACTTGTTTAAATACTCACCAAATACTTGTACTAAAAACTTCCTATTTTCTTATTTTCTGAGTTTTGATGTTACATATTTGAAAATAATATTTATCTTTTTTTGTAAATCAACTCCAGCAATATTCACAAATAGTTCTTTAAAAATCAATAAGTGTGTATCCAGCCTGGGCAGCATGGCAGCATATCATCTCTTAAAAAAATAAAATAAAATAAAAATAATAGGAGAGATGACTAAAAATTAATGAAATTGAGCAACAGAGCTGAAAAAAATGAGATTTCATTCAAAAAAACTTACTCCAGCTATAATTTAGAATTGCCCTTCTACTTTGATTTCATTTTTAAACAAATTATATTTTAAATTTTAATGCGGAATGACATTTCGTAATGCTACATTTTAACCACTTATTCCATGAATTTCTAAAGTTTCCTTTCCTTCCAACATTTCCTTCTTCTGCCCCTTTTTCTGATCTAGAGAGCATCTCCTATGATCAGGCTAGGGCTTTTCATTTCTTTTTCCAAAACAATCGTGTATGTCAAAAAAAAAATCATAATGAAGGCCTTTTGGGTTTGGCCTTTTGAAATCTTAAAACTCAAGTTCTGGTTTTCCAAAGCGTTGGTTTTAGAACTCCAAAGTTTTTGCTTTCTAATTAAAACAAAACAGAACAAAAAACCCTGATTTTTGTTGAATTTTTCCTCCCATAATTGATATGGAGAAGGAAAATAGTGTGGGAGGAAAAAATCTTAATTAATATATTGAATATTATTCCTTCCATTAACTTTTATTTTCATGGTTCTGAAATATCTTGCATTTCTGGGTTTTGAGTTATATTTTAAAAAGACATTACTTTATGCTCTTAGATCCCAAGAGTATCCAAATAGGAAAATAACCTGCTACACTTTTCATCAGTAAGCAATCACTTGGCATGTTCTAAGTCTCTGATATTTTCCACAGGGAAAAGAAAATTATTAGTACGCTATAGTGGCTTAGATGACAGCAGGTAGTGAGGACTTTTAGGGAGGCTAAATGATGTGATGTCTGTCTGTGTGCATCAGTATGTACTATTCCCAACCTCTTGGATGTGGGGTTATATAAGATTCATACCCAGTGAACACTTTTATTCCAAGAATAATTTCAAATACTAGCCTTTTGTAAAAAAAAAAAACATGTGTTTTCATCATGGTGGTAAGAAAAGTATTTAAAATATATGAAAATAAACAGAGAAAAAAATTATATTCTAAATATTATACATAACAATATAAAAATTACATCCTAAACATTATGGATGACAATATATATCATTTTGATGGCCTTTATTGTGAGTGTTTGGTTTTAATTGTTTTCTTTCTTCTTCTATTTAGAGAATTTATCAACAGCCTTCGACTGTACAGGTCATTCTATGGAGGCCTAGCTGATCAGCTTTGTGCTAATGAATTAGCTGCCACTGATGGACTTCCCTGCTGGAATGGAGAAGATATAGTAAAAAGGTATTTTATGTGGTCTGTGAAAACCTGATTACTTCCATCTCTGCTTTCTTTTCCTGAATCTTAAGGGGATTACTTCAGGCTTAACTTTGTCACAGTTTACAGTCTACCTTAAATATTTGTCATTAGTTGGTTAAAAAACAAAGAAGAGAGCAACAAAACTTGATCCTTTCAGGTATCTTAAAACTATAATAGCATTCTGTGGCATGTTGAAAGTCTTCTCTTTCACCTATCTATGACTTACCCAACAATCCTAATTTTGAATTAAATACCATTTATTTTTTATCTGGTCTGTCTGTTGTTAACCAAATATTGTATTTCTTTTTAGTTTAAATTCATGAATATTAGAAAGTGAGGAAATTAAGTGAAATGTGAATACCTATACAAAGATTCATTGGTATATGGATATGTGTCTCAACTATGTTAATATGTCCATCCTACAATGGTCTGGTAGAAAGAAAGAAAGAGAGGGTGTGTGTGTGTGTGTGTGTGTGTGTGTGTGTGTGAGAGAGAGAGAGAGAGGGAGAGGGAGAGGGAGAGATGGACTATGTAATAGTGGGGGCATATATATATGCATACATACATATATCTGTTTGAGGCATTGTCAATTATTCTCAAGCTTAGGAGTGAAACTCCACTTTTACTTTTCTTTCCTCCCAGTCTAGAATTTCTTTGACAGTTTCTTTTCCTTTATTTCCTGACAGTACTTTCAAGCAATCTCCTGACCTTGAGAAACTCATAAATTCTCCCTCTGTGGTCAATTAAACTGGTTGGGGAAAAGTCCCTTGATTTGCCAATACTCGTGGTTATTATAGAATGAAGCAAAACGAGGTTTTGTGTTTGGATTTGAATCTGTTAAATTATAAAATAAATATATTTTTATTTATACATTTTACTTTTTCGATTTGAATCATTAAAAAGTATACTTTGGATTTGCATCTATTAAAAATGTATTTTTGAGCAATCTATAAAAAAGAGAGATGGGCTGTTAAGCTTCCTGACTGATATGGTTTGGCTGTGTCTCCACCCAAGCATCATCTGAGCTATAGTCCCCATATTCCCCATGTATCCTGGGAGGGACCTGGTGGGAGGTAATTTAATCATAGGGATGGTTTCCTCCATCCTGTTCTCGGGATAGTGAGTTAATTCTCGAGAGATCTGATGGTTTTATAAGAGATTTCCCCCTTTGTTGTGCACATATACTTCTCTTTGCTGTTGCCTTGTGAAGAAGGACATGTTTGCTTCCCCTTCCACCATGATTGTAAATTTCCTGAGGCCTTCCCAGCCATGCTAAACTGTGAATCAATTAAACTTCCTTCCTTTGTAAATTACCAAGTCTTGGGTATTTCTTCATAGCACTATGAAAATGGACTAATATATTGACTTACAAATAAACCTACTCTATATGCATATAGGTGGTTAAGTTACCATGAAAGTGATGAGTTTATTTAAAATGTTATTTAGCAAATTAGCTTTGCTATGATAAACATATACAATAATCAATTTTTAATAGAAATTTATATAACAAAGCTGTTCATTTCTGGGTTATCATTTTCATTAGAGTTAAAAGCTATGTTTTTGAAATATTAAATGATTATTTTATTAATATCCTAACTGAATACCTGAATATCTCATAGAGACTTAGAGTTCAAAGAAAACAATTATTGAAGACGAAATATGTATTTAAATGTAAATAAAATAATTATTTGGCTGATATGGCTAGTGCTCTTTTTTTATTATGCACCTTGGATGTTGCAATGTAAGAATTTTGCAAATATCTCTTTATTGGTTTTACTGAGAGAAGCAATAGCATTCTCATATTTTGAGCTCTTAGTGTATTCATATCAATAGCATTTCTGCTTCTTAGATCTAGTAATTAAATTCTACTTTGACATAATATTTTTTTCAAATTGTTCATACTGGAATAGAACTTTTTGTCTATTTCTACAAAGATTGAAGAGAAACTCATGGTGATTAATAAAAAATTTATTATATAATATACATATAGTTAATATATTAAATTATATTGTTGTATTATATTATCTGAATCTACAGCTGCTAGAAACTTAGTTTGAATTTGTCCTATTCCTTTCTTTATTAGTTGATCTGGAGTTTGTGTAACGGGAAATACTGTTGGAGAAATCAATGATTTGGGAAAACCTTTTAGAGTGATAGTATATTCAGCTCAAAGAATGTATTTTATTCTACATAATATATTTTTAAAGACCTCATTCATGGATTATGAATTTTAAAAAAGCACATAGTTAGCAAGGATTCGCCCTGAAAACCGTCCACATTTCTGAGAAGTGAAGTGTGTGATTCTTAGTATTTTCCTTTGCTGCCAGCCCATGCCTTCCCTTTCCTGTACCACCACGAACTCCTATTAGCCACTTCTAAGTGCATAGAGACTCCAGTCTCTTGTGAACAAGCTTCACTGTGCCTTTAACTGTCTTCGAACAATTCTTCCCACCTCATCACCTTAATGGACATTTTCTCTTTCTTGAGCGTATTTTTCTCTTCCATTCCTGTCTCGTGGGTCCCAATCTATTCCTGTGCCCTTTGGTTCTCTGGGCCAGCTGATGAGCCTCACACACTCCTACCATCTCTAAGGCTATTTCCAGATTGAGTACATTTAACCTGATTATTCTATTACAGTGTACTAAGGGTTTCAGAAGCATTGCTTTATTCCCCTAATCTTCACTTTTAATGCCCCAAGTAAGTTGATTGGGCTGTATCTCTTTTCTATTTGAGGTTGAGAAAACTCTGTGTCTTTTGACTTAAAAAATTAACTTAAATTTTAATTTTATTCATGATTCAGTCAATTTTTTAATGTTTTTTTTCATTTTTAATTTTTATGTGTACACAGCAGGTATATATGAGGAACATGTGATATTTTGATATAGGCATGCGGTGTCTAATAATCACAGCAGGGTAAATGAGGTATCCATCACCTCCAGCACTTATCATTTATAAACATTCCAATTATACTTTTAGTTACTTTAAAATGTACAATAAATTATTTTTGACTGTAGTCACCCTGTTGTGCTATCCAATATTAGATTTTATTCATTCTATCTAACTATATTTTTGTGCCCATTAATTAGCCACATTGCCCTCCTCCTGCTACTCTTCCCAGCCTCTGGTAACCATCCTTCTATTCTTCATCTCCGTGAGTTCAATTGTTTTAATTTTTAGCTCCCACAAATGACTGAGAATATGTGAAGTTTACCTTTCAGCGCCTGGCTTATTTCACTCACCATAATGTCTTCCAGTTCCGTCCCTTGATATAAATTTAGAATGGGATTTTTTTCCTCGATGCCAACTCAATGGTAAAATGTAAGTATCCATCAATTCTGGTTGATTGATTATGATGTCATGAAATATTACATAGCAGTCAAAATAATACATATTTATATCTGTTACTGTGGAATGATGTCAAATAATTAAACAAAATTAGCTAGAAACAGGATAATATATATTTTACCAGCAGATTTGAAAAGATAAAATAGATATAATATTGGCTCTGCATAGAATGTTTCTGGAAAGTGACAAGGAAATTGTTAATATGCCTGAATTTAGGAGAAAGTACTAGGGGGCGAGGGGGAAGTTTTATTTTTTAATTTGTATTGTACATACTTATTTTAAATAAAGACAGGTGTTATAGTGATACAAGAATTATGGGCCATTATTGTTTTTTAAGTTTTACAGTTCTCTAAAAAAGTAAAAATTCACATTGTAAAAAGTGCTGTTCATACATTTAGTTTCTACTAATTCAGATTTTCCTAGTGATTTTGTGATATGGTTTTGTCAAAGCAATAATACGCATGCTTCAGAACTGCTGGATTTATCTAGGAGAGTTTCTAAATAAAGTCAAGTCCTGATCACTGTTACAATCTTAAATTATTAACCACTTTCTCGTCGAGAAAAAATGTGAAGTATAGCAGTAATCTGTGGTGAAAAGCTCTAAGCAACCCTCATGTATGATATTCATTTCAGATACCTGCAATTAGTTGAGGTAAATAATGCCATTTGGTTTTGAATAAATGGACACCAAGTAAATGCATAGCACATTTGGGGATGATAGTGTGTGGTCCTTTCTTTATGATAGGTTATAATACTCATTGGGTTCATTCTAGAGGAATTAAGCCAAACACATCAATAGGCTAAATTGGTGGCCAAGGTTACGTCTATTCTTCATTGCAAAAGTGAAGCAATTATTTTGGCAAGATTTCTTCTCCTGCAGCATTTTTAAAAAGGTGACTCATATGATTATTTATGTGCACAGACATTCTGCTTCAAAGACTAGGAGAGCCATGCAGACTATTTTAATATCATGATAGTCCTTTAAAGTTGTGTGAAATCACCTATGTGCTGATCAAAAGAGATGGAATTCCTTTGTGATTGTAGATGAAAATGTCTCAAATATTGGTAGCATGTAAAGGGTTTAATTTTTGAAACAAAATTTATTTAATTCAAATAACTTTGAAGACTGTATTCATATTATATACTGTAACACTGAGGTCAACGGTTCAAACGATTTCTGATTTAATATAAAAATATTATTGAAATTCATGTAGTCTGTATCTCTTAAAGTCTCTTTTATCTCCCGCTTGTCTCTTCATTACAAAACAACATTGTTCTCTGAAAGGCATGTTAGACTTTGTTCAGTTCTCTGTGATTGCAAAGTGATTGTTTGATGATTTCTTCTTTTCTTTCTGGGCATTGAAGTTCGGGCGACAGCTCCTTAATTACCAGGGTTTCCTTTTCCCTTTTGATGAACAGATAATCCTATAACTGTCCCTCGATCTCCAGGAATTGACCTCCACAATGACTCTTAAACTAGCCAGTGTCTGTTAAGTACCGTTTCCAGGAAAACTCTCAAACCATGTTTTTCCTCTGCCTTTATACAGACACAACAATCATTAACACAAAAGCCTTCAGTGACCAAAGGTGTAGGTTTTTTTCACCACACAGTAAGCATCCAAAACCAGATGAGTGTCCTCGAATTCAATTCTGACACCATCAACCTGGAGATTCCACAGGCTGGGAGCTTAGTCCCTAAGACTGTCCCCCGTTTCAGACACCAGTTGCAAGTCCCAGCCTCCAGAACTTCTGACCAACTGGCTTCAAGTTGGAGTTTCTACAATCCCCTCTTTGGGTTCAATTAATTTGATGAAGCACGTCATGAAATTCAGAGAAACACTTATGTTTCCCAGTTTATTATCGAGGTTATTACAAAGGATACAGATGAAGAGATGCCTAGGACAATGTATGGGGAAAGGGTGAGGAGCTGCAGTGTCCTCTGTGCAGCTGCCCTCCAAGAACTTCCTTGTGTTCAGCTATCCAGAAGTTCTTTCAACCTTGTTCTCTTGAATTTTTATGGAGACTTCATTATGGAGACATGATTAATTTTGCCATTGGCCATTGGTGGTCAACTTGACCTTCAGCCTCTCTCCCCTCCCTAGACATTGGTTGGTGGGTGGGGCTGAAAGTCCCAACCCTCTAATCATGCCTCTGTCTTTCTGAAGTGCCAGTCTACGTTAGCATACAAAAAGACAGCACTTTGACGATGCTAAGAATTTTAGCATACACCAAGAAACAGGGAAGAAGACCAAATATATATTTCACAATGTCATAGCACTTTGGTAAAATGAATATGCCACATTCTTTCTACTTCATCTTAAGTTGATGTTCCTGAGTACTTCTTTCATCCTCCAGTCTTCTCTTTTCTGGCTTTATGATAAGCTGACCCTTTTCCTCAACTGGTTGTGCTTGAGTTTTAAAATCAGATAAAATAGAAAACTTTATAAATCTCTGAGAGTTTGTACTCTACCAATTATCACTTTCTTTTCACCCAGGCAATGACAGTTTTCCTGACTATAGTTTTGTTAACCTCATTTTTTTTTTCTTTTACCCCTTATCTAGCTGGAAAGCCACTTCATTTTCGATCTTTCTTTATTCTTCCTGATCGTACAGCATTCAATTACATTTTTCCTTCTATTTAACATCTGTCCTAGTTTCCAAATGCTTTGAACTTCATTTCAAAAACAATCAGGTCTCAGAATTGTATGAATTTCTGAATTTTATTAATATAGCAACTGGTTGCTTTTCCTATGTTTCTTATGCAAAGGCAATATGTTCTTTATGACTTAAACATCAGCCTGTTTTCTATTTCTTTCTTTTTTTTCCGGGCAAATTCTATCGATCCAATCAGTTTCTCATATCCTTAACCTATACCTTCCTAATGATTATCATTATCATACCTATGGCCTATCATATTTGGTTTGTTTAAAAAGTATGATTTGAAGATTTCTTTCTCACTTCAGCAATCTACCATGGAGCTTGAAATGCCCCCAATTCACTGAATAATTTTCAATTAAATCAGCTTCACCATGCAACTGTATATGCAGCTTTGCCAAACTCTCATTTTCATCTTGAATTTAGTGGGATGAATCCCCTCATTTGTGTTTCATTTCAACTCCAAATGCACTGTGACACCTATAATACTTTTTTGCATTTGTATGTCACACATCTTCTTTCTTCTTCTCTATTGCAATTTCTTTTGGAATAGAGCTCCTGTATTATCTGAGAGTTTAAGAATGATTAATATCATTGAA
The DNA here is from genome assembly GCF_009761245.1 of Sapajus apella. Taxonomy (NCBI): domain Eukaryota; kingdom Metazoa; phylum Chordata; class Mammalia; order Primates; family Cebidae; genus Sapajus; species Sapajus apella. Next base: position 37,650,771 of record NW_022436949.1, read on the forward strand.
CAGCTATGAGTAATTCTTTGAAGATAATAAGACTCTGGGGAAATGGCATTTTTATAAACATTAGTGAGAACTAAGAGATTTGGGACTTTAGACTTGGTGATAACACTCTGATGGGTAATATGTGGGTCCAAAGTGAAGTTGAGTGCTTGAAAGAAAGATTAGATTAAGGGAGATGAATCATACAAGTTAAAATCTATGCTAACTCTGGATGCTGATTTTTTTTTTTTTTCTGGACAACTTTAAGACCGTGTATGTCTCACCATATGCACTTTCATGGACATTTTGTGAAATGAGAGTCTAAAGAACGCCATGAATCTGACATGTTTTGGCTTAGAAACATGTTGGGTGGGATTATTCCTATCCAAAAGATGAGACACTGGTCCACATGCAAAGACCTGCCCAAGGTCAAAACTCTGAGTTTACAGTGTTTAGTAAGAGGAGAACTGAAATGTTCTGCTCATTTGTGACAGAAATAAAAAGTGCGGTTTCAGATATGAAGAACTGTAGAATTCATCACATTGCAGATTACACATTCTAGGTTCAATTAGACAAGTACAGGTACGGCTGATGGTTTGGAATAAACATAAAATAAATCTGCAGCGTTCTTGGCTGTGTAATATCCCTATGCCACAGTCAGACTCTCTCAGCCTTCCTCTACTACACTTTCTTGGTAGGTAAGTTTTACTTCAATGATAGTCCCTAAGTAGTTATCTCACGGTTTGGGTCTGTAACAAATATAGCCGCCCCTTGGTATCCATGGGGAATTAAGTCCAGGACCTCTTTTAGATACCAGAACTCAAGGATGCTCAAGTCTCAGATATAAAATGGGGTAATATTTGCATATAATCTATGCATATCCTCCTATTTATTTTAAATTATCTCTAGACTAAATATAGTATCCAATACAATATAAATGTATTTGCAAAATGCAAATAGTTGTTATACTGTTTTTTTAAAACTTGGTATTGTTTTTTATTTTTCCTCTAATATTTTTGATTTGCCATTGGTTGAATCCTTGAACACAGCTGAATCCTTGATGTGGAACTGGTAGATACAGATGGCCAACTGTAATACAGGAGATGTTTGCAAGGACATGCACATTTTATCAACTTTGCTGCAAGTCCTGACATTCCTAACTACTGTTAGAGCCTAAAAAAATATTCATCATCCTCAGGTCGATATACACATGTTGGCCGTTTCTAAAAATGCTCTGTGCATGTGGCAATAATTGCATGGTATCTCATCTTCTGGGCTGAGACAGTTCTTCTATATCTCTCTTTAATGACTTATTGGCTTGGTAATCAGTTGTCTCTTGTTAAGTCTGTAATCATTACATTCAGAGAGCCAGACTCAGAAAGGTCTGAGTGGAAATATTAAAGCCTCTAGGAATGCTGTTTTTAGCTTGTCACCAGAATAAAATCATGGCCAGTTATCAGAACTTTCATGGACACTATTATTGCCCGAAGGATCTTTCATTATGAATTAGTTCGATAAACAGTGTAAATTCAGTAATGAAAATGTCCAATCCAACCTAATAATCAGAAGTGTGAAATTCACTTATTTTTTGTTTTTCCCCTTCCCAGGTTAGGTTCGGCTTCAGTCAGAGAGTCCCCAGGTGGGGTGTGTATATGAACCAATTTAGGTTCGTGTGCCAACCTTGCACTCTCCTTGTCCTTCAAGCAACGTTTCTGACTCCCCTGTGCTTGGAGTTGGGAGGTTTGGAGCTGGGAGAAAGAAGGGGTGAGAGAAGAAAACAGTCTTTATGGCTGGTAATTTTATGATCTCTTATTGATGCTTTCTAGCCTGGCAGGTATTAATAACTGATGCCCTAGGGCTTTTGTGTGCCCAGGACAACATCTCCCCCCTGTACTTCTCCATCTGATGGTATCCTTTTGGCGTTTTTCTGCTGAGATCTTTTGGTGGGTTCCTTTTCTCCCACATCATCTATTCTCGCCCATGGAAACCTTCCCTCTCTTTTCTGCTTTTGGTGGAAATACGGCCTACACCTAATGCAGCTGCCTGTCTTCACTCTGCCACTAGACAGCCAACTTCCGCTACAAGAATGGGCTGCCTTCCATTTGCCTAGGTCTAGACCAACCACCAGCCCTCTTAGTCCTTCCAGCTCCAAGGATCCTTCAATGCATCTGCCACTTAGAACCGATGAATGAGAGAATGCCGTAGCAGTTCAACCAGCTTTCTTCAAACAAGTTCTCTGCTTTGGCCTCTTCAATCCTTTTATTCGGTTAAGGTGGATGTCAAACTGTGGGACTCAAAACAAGGGTTCAGTCCTCCATTTATCATGTCTAGCACCTCACTGAAAGTGAGGGGTATATGCCATCTATTGTCTCCTGTTCTCAGCTGAAATGGAAACAGAAAGAGTACTATTTTAGCACCCTTTTCCATGTATTTGGAAGTGGTGCAGAGAAGATAGAAAACTAGTTTCTAAATTTGAGAAACTGCAATAGACCTTGAATGGAATGCAAAGGTATATGAGATATTGTCCCAATCTTTAAGGGACTTGCAATCTAAAAATGGTAGAAAACATGTTCACAGCAAAAAGAAGTATACAATTCCACAGAACTTTCAAATAGGGGAACATTCTTTTTTGATTGAGAGAATTAAAAAGCATTTAATGGAAGAGGTAGTATGTGATAGGGGTTTTAATTCATTCAATTAAACTAAATTCTTTAAAATATTTATGGATGAGATGAGATAATGTCTGAAAATGCTTTAAAATAATTCAGTGAGTGGGAGAAGGAGGGTCATATTATATATGAAGTTTTCTGAGTAATCGTTGAAACTGTTTTATGGGAACAGAGTGTTATTCTATATTCTCTGTATATTTGTATTCATTTAAAATTCTATAATGAAACATATATACAAAAATATAGTAACACAAAAATAATTTTATCAGTGTCTACTCTTTCACAAACACTGTTCTAGATGCTGGGGATACAGTGATGGACGAAATAGACATGAGCCCATCTCTCATATAGATTCGGATACAGAAGAGAAGAACACAGAACAAATCTTTACAAATGGGGATAATCTTTCAAGGTGAATGGAATTTTAATCAGCAGACTTGGAAGCAAGAAAGAGAGTGGGAGCAAATGCATTCTTGAGTGAAATGCTCTGAGTTTAATGGCCTCTACGTGGCATTATTTCCATTTGTATACAAACTTAGTATGTTTTCTCCTTCTCACTATTCTCTCTCATTTCAGTTTCATGGGCACGTCCTGATTATTTAGAATTAAGCCTTCTCTCTTTCATTATAGTGCAACCATTAATTCTCAAAGCCAATAAGGCTTAGTGGTTAGGAACAGCTTCAGGAGCCATGCTACTAAGGTTGTCAATAAAGATTAACCACTTACCAGTGATGTGAACTAAGGCATGTATATTAATCTCTACATCTGTTTTCTTATCTTTAAAATTTGGGTGAAAGTAATACCTATCTAATATTGGAAAAATCAATGAGTTATTCACATAAACCATTTAGAATCCTAGATATAATGTAGTAAACGGTCAATAAGCATTAAATCATGTTATTATTAAATAAAATATGCTCATTCACTTCAATGGAAATAAAACTCAATTGACATTTCCTCTTCATTAGATAGGTTCTGTCTTGGATCAGAAGACTTCCATTTGTAAGACCAAGGCATATGTGAAGGTTCTTTTATGAGTTAATAAAAATTAGCATTAGGGATTTGGTATTGGGCATCAGAGATAGTCCCTTATCAATACTTTAAATGGTTATTTCATTGGCGCTGAAAACGGAGAAATTATATCATAATAGGCAGTTCATCAGATACTCCAGATGGAGAGTGATAGTCTGTCTTGAACCCATGCAATGTATCAGTGTTTTCAAGGGAGAACTCAAAGTTAAGGTACAAAGATAAAGCACTGGAGAGATGAAAGTAGAACATTTATTTCTAACCAGTGGTTTGGGACTGTTCACTCAGTGGTTAGTCTTAGAACTGTTCTTAATGAACTACTAGTTGATTGGAAATAAATTTCTGAAGTCATGCTAAATTTCAGTATATCACACAACAGATTGTGTTGGGTGACACGGTAAGTTTAACACTGCTACAATTCTAGTCGTCTCCCTTCATCCACTGAATTCCCAAAGGAAATATGCATTTTTAAACAGAACCCCTAGGAAAAAATGAGGTTGAACATACGCTTTTCCCATGTGTCTACTCATTTTTTTGCCATGCCGACACAGTACAAAGATACTATTTTTAACTTGTTCCATGCGTCCAGAGGGTGAATAGAGGAAGATAAAAAGATAAAAGATAGCGAGATAAAAGTTCACTGAAGTGGAAACCTAAAGGACCTTTTCCCATCTGTTTGGCACAGAAGTTGTTATCTCTTTGGGAGTACAGATTTCATCACAGTTCCATAGACTTGTGACTTCCAGATTGTGTAATTGCAAAACAGCAGCAGCCTTCAAGGGCTCCAGGACGCGTGTTTTTACTTTAGCCAGAGCAGTTTCTTATTCATCTTTCATTTTCATATTGAGGTTACACCTGAAAAGCTACTCCCTTTTCAGTAAAAATGGATGTAAGTTTGCTAAACTACAAAAATGGAAAATATTGCTTATTAGTCTAGTTCCAGTATTTCCATATCATAGCATATAAATTCATTGTTAATGATTTATTACATTTTAAAGTAAAATGCTAGAAAAGAGATTGAAAAAAATATTCACCTATTCATAATATATTTTTCTTCAAATAGACTACAGTGTAGTCTAATTGAATTTATAAGATTAGCTCATCAGATAGCATATTTTATTGTCCAACCATCCAAATCCTTTTCTGATGCATTTTTAAAAACAAATAAATTTGTTAGATGTTATTGAAAAGACTTCTACACGATTTGATTTGAAATTACTTTTACATTAATTAATGCCACATTTTGGATTGCATGATTAATTATATTTTGTGGCTTCAATTATGTATAAAACGATTAAAGATCAAACTCTGAAAGTAGATTGTCTAAACACACCCACAAAAATTATTTGTATGCATCCACTTCTTCAGAAAAATAAAGAAATAAAAATATTTTCTCATTTCAGAATAGTCATGAAGAAATGAAATATTCAGAAAAAATGAAAAGTATAATATATGTGAAATATTGTTCATTTTTACATTATTCTAGACAGAATCTAGACCTTTTTAGATATATTAGGTCATTAAATCAACAACAGTTTAGAATAAATTTGATTAAATTATTTGCAAGGAACTTGCCAGAATTTGCAGTCTTGAGTCCAGCCACATTATGGAGGCGAAGATCCTTCACTCCAAGTCTACTGGTTTAAATGTTAATAACATCAAAAAAATACCTTCACAGCAACATGTAGACTGGATACTACAGCCTAGCCAAGTTGCCATATAAAATTAATTATCACAGTAGTAATTTAGGTGAGGAATGAGATGACAAGTCTGTGCTCTCATGGAGCTGATGTCATAAAACTGGGGTTAGGGGTATGTTAGATTGAGTATCCAGGAAAACCTTCTCTGGAGAAATTACATTTAACCTGCATACGTGGGAAGATCTGATTTTTCCAAGTAGAGAGATTGCCATGCTTCATGTGTCTAAGGAACAGAAGGGAAATCAGCGTGTGTGGCTCAGGGTGATGCAGATGATGCTGGAGGATTGTCTGGAATGAGACTGCAGCTTGGGCAAGTTTCAGGTCAAATAAGCCTGGTTGCTTGGAATTTATTCTACGTGCATTGAGAAGTCATTGGAGGTTTTCAGCTGTAACATTGGGGGTAGGAGGAATCTGTTTTCCTCTGTATTCACACTCAAAACAGAACACTTCTGTGACCAGGTGTGTGGGAGTTTCTCCCACACTGACCAATTTTCCGGTTCTCTTTGAACACCAACTGTGTATTGAATAATTCAACTGAATTACCTAGTTAACCTGAGTTAACACAGACCTCACATAGTCTAAGGGCTTCGTCCCCTCACAAGATGCCCCCGACTTTAGATGTCAATCACAAGTAGTAGGTCCCCAGATTACTCACAACTTCCGTATGACTTGGCTACAAATTGGAGATTCTCATGAGCCTCTCCTTGGGTTTTGTTATTTGCTAGAATGGCTCACAGACCTCAGAGTTACACTTTGCCTGTGTTTACTCTTTTATTATGAAGGATGTAATTTATGAACAGCCAAAGGGTATAAATACATTGGGCAAGAAATGGAAGAAGAAATGTGGGGCTTCCAAGTCCTCTCTGGGCATGCCCTTCTCCCAGCACCTTCATATATTCAGCAACCTGGAAGCTCTCAGAACACCCTACTTTTAGGATTTTATTATGCAGGCTTTATCATGTAGATATAATCAATCAATCATTGAGTATAAATCAATCATCAACCAATTTACTCCATTCCCAGCTCCTCTCCTCTCTGGAGAATGGAAAGTCAACCTGAAAGTTCCAAGCTTCTAATCATGATTGGGTTTTTCTGGTGACCAGCCCCCATCCAAGAGGCCATCAGGAATCACCTCATTAGAAAAAAAAGATGCTGCTGTCACCCAGGAAATTCCAGAGGATTTAGGAGGAATGTGTTAGATGCTTGCTCCTGTCACTCAGGAAATTACAAAGGTCTTAGACACTGTGTGTCAGGAAATGGGGTCAAAGACCAAATACTAGAACTGAAAATTATCCAAGCCACCACTATTTATAAGGGTTTTAGGAGCTCTGGGCCAAACACTGGGGATATTGCGTGTCTGTGTGTGTGTGTGTGTGTGTGTGTGTG
>NW_022436949.1:37657540-37673606 GCF_009761245.1 Sapajus apella
TGTGTGTGTGTGTGTGTGTGTGTGTGTGTGTATAGAGACACTTTTTTATTTCACACAAGCAAAGATTTACATAATTTGGATGCTTTATGGAGGGTAATTGTGAATATGAAGTTTGAGAGAAAACAAAAAGATCTTATTTCAAATTTGCCAATTTGTGTGTGGTATACGTGAGAGGAAGAATAAAAAAGAGAGCCAAACCAGAAACATACCTCTAAAGAATAAAAAGTTATTGTTCACAGTGAATGAAAGCCTTTCATGGTTGTGTTATCTGGAAAATATAAATCTTCTTTGCCAAGAAATGCATAGCATTAAGAAACTACAAACACAACCACACTGAGAATAAAACAGGTACAACTTTTCTCACAAAAGATTCCCGCCAGCCACTAAATGAATTAATTTGATGGTCAAATGAATTTAAAAAATGCTAAAACATCTAATAGAAAATTTGGCAAAGTGCATGAATAGATAGTTTTCAGAAACATGTAAGTGGCTTTTAAACAAAGAAACAAAATTCTCACCTTCAACGATAAACATCAAATAAATACAAATCAAATTAAAAATGAAATAACTTTTTTCACTTATATTTGCAAAGATCATTAAATTTGATAATTCATAGCATTGACCAGCATGTAGAGAAAAAGGTATTTCAATATCCCAAAAGAGGGGAAGCTGTTCTTGTGTCTTAGAAGGGCAGCTGGGCAACATATATCAATATTTCAAATACATGTGACCTTTGAATACTTATTTCTGATCTAAAACTTCATTTTCAGATATAGTAACGTGAACAAAAGAGCATGAACTGCACATATTTTATACTAGCACAAGGTAAAACCACCAGAAGTATCCATTAGTAAGGAAATAATCAAATGGTTATAGCAGATTAAAAAAGAATATAATTTTGATTTTTATAAAGGAGGTAGCCTTACAGGTAGTGATATAAAAATGCTACAGAAGAAGAGAGTTAAAAGACATGTGCAGAAAGAAAAGTTGACTGATTCTATTTCTATGTGCTTTTATAATTATTTTACCAAGTGCTTTTAGTTCTTTTCTAAGAAAGGAAAAAATTAAAAATATAATGATTCATAAAAATGTTAGAATCATCATATATTTTTACAAAATACAGAAAGATGATATCTTACTTAGGAACAATATATTGAAAGTCCCATGCATTTCACATTAAATACAAGCACAAATTGTCAAACAAAATAAGAGCAAATGAAAGTTTGTTCAATAGTTCTTCAATGTGAGGTTTATAATTATTGGAGAAATGAATCGCACAAAGCAGAAAAAATATGGGTAGTTGCTGCACTATCGTACCAGTGGTTTGGAGATTAAACAGTGGATGAGGCCAGGCGTGGTGGCTCAAGCCTGTAATCTCAGCACTTTGGGAGGCCGAGGCGGGTGGATCACGAGGTCAAGAGATCGAGACCATCCTAGTCAACATGGCGAAACCCCGTCTCTACTAAAAATACAAAAAAATTAGCTGGGCATGGTGGCACGTGCCTGTAATCCCACCTACTGAGGAGGCTGAGGCAGGAGAATTGCCTCAACCCAGGGGGCGGAGGTTGCGGTGAGCCGAGATCGCCCCATTGCACTCCAGCCTGGGTAGCATGAGCGGAACTCCGTCTCAAAAAATAAAATAAAATAAAATAAAATAAAACAGTGGAAGAGGACTGACTAGGAATAACAGAAAACCCTGTGTAATGTGTAATGGTAAGAATCAGATTAGGTTGGGTTCTACTTACACAGGTGTTCCTACTGTTCACACGGTGGGAATACTGACTAGGAATAACAGAACAGCTGTGTGAGTAGAACCCAACCTAATTTGATTATCACACTACACTCTGGATAAGGAGGTGGACAAGGACAAGAAGAGAACTTCGTCTTTGGTGGTGACAATTTTTCTTGCCTATTTATTTTATTTTAGTTCCTGTAGTTCCATATCAGAACACAGAAGTTTCATCAGTGAATGATTTATTGTATTTTAATGTAACATGTGTCATAATCTTAGAAATTCATTGATGCTATAATACGTAGAGAGCATAAGAATGGTACAATTAAAAAAATTAAGTTAATCCCACGTATTGAAAAGGCATGTGATGACACTTGGAAATTGGCTAGAAATCATTAATTTGTATCTAAATTTCTTATATAAATCCATACATTCAGAAATGTTATTGTCAGTACATAATCATACATTTGGGTTTATTTTGAGAAGTTTACATATTGGTTTGCCATTTTTTGTTTTCATGTAAGAACTCTACTCTTCCCTTATAATTTTTTAATTTCATCTAATTACTTCATCAAGAATATAGGTATTTCTTTCAATATCACCTAATTTATTAGAGAAGAAGGAAGATGTTTAAAAGAAATACCAATTATATTCCATAAAGATTAAGGAGAAATGCAGTGCAACACTCCCTGAAGGAGACATGGAAAAACTTTTAAGAACTTATGACCCCTGGAGATAGCCTTTTATTTTCCAAGTCTCAAGTGCCGTAGTCTCCAAAATGTGATCCCAAAATTCTCAGGTCCTCAACTCAGACCTCTAGTGAATAAAAATCCCTGAGAGTAGGGTCCTGGATTCTGTTTTAAGGAGCTCTCCAGATGATTCTGATGAGCACAAAGGTTTGGAAACCACTGCCTTTGGCCATCACAATTCCTTTTTTGGATAATTATTTTTTTCTAAGATTTTAGACTATTAAAAAAATAGGCCGGGTGCAGTGGCTCCTGCCTGTAATCCTAGAAGTTTGGGAGGCCGAGGTGGGTGGATCACCTGAGGTCAGGAGTTCAAGAGCAGCCTGGCCATCAGGGTGAAACCCCACCTTTAAAAAAAAAATAGAGAACACATTTGTATTGCAAGGCACTTTGGATTTCATGATATGACTACTCTTACTGTAGAAATGATGTGAGATTCTTGTTTGACTATTTTAGAGCTGATTTGGCATCTAATGGGATTCCATCTTGATGTACAGAGTACCTTCTACATAATGAATTTTGCATTTTAGATGGATGAAGACTTTAACACAGACAGAATTTTAAGTATTGCATATTTCTGGAAGAAAAGCATTGATCATATCCTCCTTAGATATTTAGTATCACCGATGGAAATTAATTATTTAAGCCACATTCAGATCTGTAACATTGCTCAGGAAGTACAGTATTTAAAAATAATTGCTTATTCATACAAATGTACATAATGTAGAGAGTTTTGTGCAATAATGGCTATTTTTGGATTTTTAAATACTGACAATAATAGACTGCTGAGTAACTGAAAATAGACATAAAGTAAATATCAGTCATATCTGTTCTTAGTCTAACATCTCCAGAAAAACAATCTGGAAGGAAAATTCATGGTTTATTAATGATAAGATTATTTAATTTGGAAGACATAAATTAGAAATAAATACCATCTCTACAGAAGGTTGAATCTTTATATACAATTTTTAGTGCAGATGTTCTGGTTAAAGATTTCTCCATGTTTTGAATGTGATAGTTTCAATATGATCTGGTTCTACAATTTAAAAATATTATTTGACCAAAAATTCTTGCCTAGTCCAGACCAATAGATCAGGCTATTTGTAGAATGTAAAAGCTTGAGGATTAAGCAGCTAATTAGGAATTTATTCATGCAGACATGCAAGTCAGCTTCTCTTTGGGACTCCATCCAAGTCAACACAGAAAGCCTCAAGACGAATGCACAAAGCTGATCCATTAGCCTATATAATGACATAATTTATCATTCTTTCTCATATGTGTCTTTTGGGAGCTATTTAGCAACAAACTTTATTATTATTTTTATTATTTACTTATCTTAAAAAGTTCTTAATGCTATTCCTGGGAAAACACATTGTTGTTTTGGGATTCCTAATTAGCAATTTCCTGTTCATTTTACTTGCAAATGCATTGCTTTTCTCTCTGAAAGTTTTGTAACAGCCAGGATAACAAAGTGTTCAGCTTCCTGAAGATTTCAGCAACCAAACAAATGTTGAAATTTTAATTCAAAATAAACTGAAGAGCAATTTACAGGTGGTAGAGTATAGAGAGAAATCGCACCTGTTCAGAGGGTTCTTACTGAAAGAATGTGAATGTCAAGACTCTGTCTCTTGTCCATCGAGATGAAGCAGATGATTTCTAACTGCATACAAATGAGTACAAATAACTTGACATCTTGAAGAGTGTACGCTGCTTCAGAAGAAATTCCCTACTGAAGAATTTCTATGTGATTTTAGCCTTCTCTGTTGATCATCAACGGATCTTTATTGGGTGCTGACCCTGTGTGAGGCTCTGAGCTACCGCATTAAAAATACATAGCAGTGATTTCCGCCGCCTTGGAGATCATAGCACCTGCGACAGCCTGTGAAAGATGGGTTGATGCAGAGCAGGGAGCTACAGGAGTATATCGGAGAAGCAGCCAGAAATCAGGCAGTAAGGACTTACAGTGGATATTCCCATCTCCATTCTCCCCTTGACCTGCAGCACACCCATCCCCCTACTGCTGGAAGTGTTGGTGACAGCATCTCACTGCCAGTACCTTCTTCACAGAATTGCCGCCTGGCCCAAAGTCCATGCTCTGCTCCTCAGACACCCTTCGTACACACCAGTCATCAGGCAATGACTGAGGTTCAGGAGATGTGCCTACTCGCCTGAAGGTGAAACCAACTCTGTGCTATTTGTGTTTCATTACTTCCTGGTGGGATCAGAGGATCCTGATGGGATCAGAGGAAGCTAGACTTCAGCCCAGACCGCCTTTTTGCATAGCTTTTGTCTCCTGCTTTATCCTGGCTTCCTCACTCCTCTTTACTGAGAGCACTACCCCCAATGAAGCTCTTGACCAAGCAGCTACTTCTAGGGAAACTAATTTAACAGCGTGATTTTTCAGGGACATGCTGGATAAGTAAGAGCTAGCTAGGTGAAACAGGTAAGAGAAGAGAGAGTATCCCATACAGAGAAAACAGCAGCACATAGGGGACAAAGGAGGTCTGGTTAAAGAACAGAGTGATAGGCCGGGCGCGGTGGCTCATGCCTGTAATCCCAGCACTTTGGGAGGCCAAGGCAGGCGGATCACGAGATCAAGAGACTGAGACCATCTTGGCCAACATGGTGAAACCCCATCTCTACTAAAAATACAAAAAAATTAGCCAGGAGTGGTGACACGTGCCTGTGGTCCCAATTACTCGGGGGGCTGAGGCAGCAGAATCTCTTGAACCCAGGAGGCAGAGATTGTGAGCCAAGACTGCGCCACTGCACTCCAGCCTGGTGACAGAGCAAGATTCCATCTCAAAAAAAAAAAAAAAAAAAAGCAACAAAAAACAGAATGATATGAGGATGGGACAGGTTTAAAGGTTGTCAGGAGGTGGGAGCAAAGGAGTCATGAGAGATGAGTGGAAGACATTTAAAAATGTTTCAAGCAAAGTTATATCTACGTATGTTTAATGACAAAAAGTTATGAAAAATCCAGACTCTTACCTGGGTTTCAGTTTACATAATATATGTGATATTTGCAATAATTGCAGTTGTATTATTTCTCTCTTTCTTGGGCTGGTGTCTTCATTTCACCATTTCTACTACACTTGGGCCTCATTTTCCCCCCTCTGGATTTTTATTTACCTTTCCACCTGCTACCTCCCTTGAAAATGAATTCCCCGCATGGGTGATTGTTATTTAGAAAATCAACAGTGCAATTCCTTGTGTACAAATCCCTTCACCGTATGCATTTTCTCTGCACTTCTAGATTTCTCTTTTTTCTACTTTCTGACACATGGATACACATCCAGGCATACAAAATGCCCTTTCGTGTCTCTGTGGTTTGGGGCAGGCATTTCAGTTGGAGTTGTCTCTTCCTAATCTTTCAAAATCAAAAGTAGGCCGGGCGCGGTGGCTCACGCCTGTAATCCCAGCGCTATGGAAGGCCCAGGCGGGTGGATCACGAGGTCAAGAGATCGAGACCATCCTGGTCAACAAAGTGAAACCCCGTCTCTACTAAAAATACAAAAAATCAGCTGGGCATGGTGGCGCATGCCTGTAATCCCAGCTACTCAGGAGGCTGAGGCAGGAGAATTGCCTGAACCCAGGAGGCGGAGGTTGCGGTGAGCCGAGATCGCGCCACTGCACTCCAGCCTGGGCAACAAGAGAGAAACTCCGTCTCAAAAAAAAAAAAAAAAAAAAACTCAAAAGTAAATGTTATCTCTTTATAAGACTTGAACTAATCATTTCTGTCTCCAGCTTCCCTTATGCTTGGTGTATGCCCTAGTAATAGCATTTATCTAAGGCATCCTTTAATCAGTTGTTCAGATGTCTGTCACTTTTACTAGATTACTCCACGAGTGAGTGTCCCAGGTTTCATCTAAGTGAGAATCAGCTATATCTGACTAAGTGAAACTGACACCATAGGTGGCTAGAACTCTGTTTATGGGCAGAATTATCAATATGCTGGAGCATGCACCATGAGCGTCGTGGATAAAAAGGAGTCCAATTTCAAGTGCATCCTTGTGTCTGCCGCTAACATTTCTTTCCCACCTTAGCCCCCCATTGCGTCTGGTCAGTAGAAATATGGGAACAAGGCGCACTTCCACATGTTGCCTGAGACCACCAGAAAGTTCTTAGATGGCTGAGCATTCATCTATCCATGACAGCACCTGGAAGATCATCAATGATGGCCTCGAGACAGCTAAGATGTTGGTCCTGGGTGAGACCACAGTTGTGGGTGCAGCAGCACTGTTGATGCAGTGGCTTGCTGCCTCCCTCAGCAGCAGCACACTTCTGAGGCACATTCTAGGGAATCTCAGAAACACCCGATTTCCAGGGTTCTTTAGAGGCCTGAGACCTGGGTTTTGCAGGCTGTGATTATAAAGGTAGAAATTAAGTTAATTGTGGCTTTGTTGGTTTATATATCTGTGTAGGGTCAGAATAGACAGCCTACACATCAATATTAGGATTATATCTAGTTAATTACGGTAGAGAACATTACTGCTTACTGAAGACTGGGCACAGCTAAAAACTTTGTATTATCTCCTCATAGCAACTGTATTAAAGAGGTGTCATTATTGTCTCTATTTCCAGAAATAAAAAACTAAGTGTTGGAGACATTATGTCAGTCAATCAAGCTCCTATCATCAGGAACTCGCAGAGCAAAAACTGGAAATCTAGTGCCAGCACTCATATTATTACCACTGTTATGCTTTAGGGCTAGTCCCTAATAAATTATCTGTGCCAGTGATGAGCAACTGAATGAATGGACGTGAAAATGACTAGTGTTTTTTCATCCAAGAAATGCACAGTCATTGTATACATTGTAAGTATGAATATTTTTCGAATATCAGTGGTATGGCTCACGTGAGTGATAAGACAGTGTTGAAGTCTAATTTACTGTTCAAATTTCAATCCAGTGCCAACCCTCCTGCAACCATCAGAAAATAATTAAATTTCTCTCCATAATCCTTCAAAAGCTCCTTTAGCCCCTGCCAACATACACCTACTTTAACCTTATAATGTGTAACTGCCTAATAAAAGTGCTTTTAAAGCTCTTCCTGCTAACCTTTAACCCTAAGGACTGTGAATAATTTATTATCCTATAAACAATCAAACCCTTTCCTTTCTCATTTTTGAGGGATTTCCTTTCTTTCTCCTCCCCCACCAACATTGCTTCATTTGCTGAATAATATTGAATACAGACATGTTTATTATTTGTCATTTTCATTTAAGAGGTATGTTCCCTGTTCTTATGTAGCATTCAATGAAAGTGGAATTAGTTACCTAGATGAAAATTGTTGCTTATATACTTTTTTCTTGTATTCTTTGTTGATTTCTTTCTCTTTTTTGAACCAATTTTTGTTATAGGAAAAAGGTAGTTATCTGCCTCTGTTCTTAGTTATGCTATGATGCTTTGAGAGTGTTACCTGAATCAAAATGTAGTTAGCCCCTACATCTTCTTATATGGGTAGGGTAGAGCTATTTAATGTGAAGTCACCTGAACATGTAAATCCACACTATGTGGAAATGACAGAAGATTATAAAATAGCAGTGCCCAATTACAGAACAAATTCTGTCGACTCAATACATAAATATATAGATGAGAATATGTTCCGTGAAGGCCTTGCAAAGTTAATAGATTTCTTAAATTTCCAGGCTCTATACAAAATTTCTTGTATTTTAAATTTTAAAATTTCCTTGATGTAAAGATGGAACTTGATTTTGAGTAAGTTCAGACCTTAGATAGGAATCTGAAAACTCCTTTTTTTTAATTTAATCCCTTAACCTACACTTCTTGCTATTTTCTTTTCCTCAACATCCTAGCTGAGCTTTCCTTACCTAAAAATACTTTCTAAAATCCCGTTTTCTTCAAAACAGTTTCAGAATATGGTCAGATGACTTCCTCTTCATAGTGACATCTTGCAGTGGCATATGTTTAACTGCTGGGAGTTCAGAGGCTATGTTTGTCTCTGTACCGCAATAGACTCCCTTTCTTGAGCACCTCAGAAAAGCAGGTAATCTCTGCCCCTTGCAGCACTTCAGGAAGCTCACCCTCATAAAGCTTATCTAAGTGCTCTTCAAATTCTAAGGATAGTTAAAAGGATCCTTTCAAATGCACACCTAATTCCACCATAGTCCACAAACTCCTATAAGCAACATTTTCAGAGAGGATTTTCAGAATTCTTAAAAGAAGAAAATGTGCCTTGGCGCTGAGAAAACAGGTGGCCAAAATTTAGACCTTTGTTCAATGTATAACATCATGCAGGACAAACTAGAGCAAAATCTTCAGGAGTTCAGGCAGTGTTTTTACTATGAAAGTATCAGCTGAGTAGCCAGTTGAAGGAAATATACAAGCAAAAGTGAAACTGAATATTCAAACCAAAGATTCTAGAGTCGTTCTCCATCTTCTTCACTCTCAGATTGAATGGTTGGAAGTTTTGTGCCGCAACAGATAATTTCCAGGGCTTTTCTCCTCCTTCTATCTCCATTCCTTCTGTATGAGACTGGACTCTCATCTGTCTCTGGGCACCTTGTCACCCATTTAGTTCTCTGTTCCATCCTGGCATAACTTATACAGTGGTTTCTATAAATATCCATACAGTCATTAAATCACTCTGCTTTAAATTCTCAAGTGCCTCCCTGTGGCCTTCCAGATCAACTTCAAGCTTCTGTGCTTGACTTCCAGTGCCCTCCAAGATCTAGCATCTACCTACGTGTGTTTCCACCCTTGACCCTTGTTCATTTTCATTTGTTGTGTATACTTTATTGTCAATCATCACATAAATAATTACAGCCTTGCACCACTAAACAATGAAGATAATTCTAAGAAGTGCATTGTAAGGTGATTTTTGTCATTGTAGAATATCACGCAGCGTACCTGTGCAAGTCTAGATGATATAGCCTACCCCAGCCCTAGACGATGTGCTCCTAGGCTAAGCCTATTGCTTCTAGCCTATGGATCTGTGCACCATGTGACAGCATTGAATGGTGTGGGGAATTGTAACACAGTGTCGAGTATTTGTGTATTTAGACATAGAAGAGGCACAGTAAAAATAAGACATAAAAGCTAAAAACTAGTATACCTGTATAGCATGGAGCCTGCAGAATTGGAAGTTGCTCTGGGTGAGTCAGAGAGTCGATGTCGAGTGAATGTGAAGGTCTAGAACATTACTGGACATTACTGTAGATGTTTTAAATACTCTATACTTAGGCTACACTAAATTTATAACAATAAATTCTTCCCTCAATAATTAAACTTAGCTCACTATCACTTTCTTACTTTACACAATTTTACATTTTTTAAAAGTTTTTGATTTTTGAAATGACACTTAGCTTAAAACACAAACACATTGTAGGGCTGTACAAAAATATTTCTTCTATTTTCTTAGTCTATAAACATTTTTCTTTTTTATATATTTTTTCTTTTATTTTGAAACAGGGTCTCGTGCTGTTGCCCAGGCTGGAGTTCAGTGGCACAATCTTGGCTCACTGCAACCTCTGCCTCCCCAGCTAAGGTGATCCTCCCACCTCAGCCCCATGAGTAGCTAGGATAATAGGCACTCACCACCACACCCAGATAATGTTTATATTTTTTTGTAGAAGCAGAGTTTTGCCATGTGGCCCAGGCTGGTCTCAAACTCATGGGCTCAAGGGATGTGCCCACCTCGACCTCCCAAAAGGCTGGGATTGTAGGCATAAGGCACTGAGCCTGGCTATTTTTTACTTTTTAAAATCGTAATTAAAAACAAAAACACAAATATACATAATAGCCTAGGCCTACACAGGGTCAGAATGATCAATATCAGTGTCTTCCGATATCACATCCTGTCCCATGGGAGGGTCTGCAGGGACAGTAACACACAGGATGCTGTCATCTATGACAACAATGTCTTCTTCTGGAATATTTCCTTAAGGACCTGCCTGAGGTAGTTTTATAGTTAACGTAAAAATAAATAAGTAGAAAGGGTACACTCTAAAATAAAGGTTAAATATACAGTTTCGTAAATACATAAACCAGTAACATAGTTGTTCATTGTCAGTATCGTATACCTTATATCATTGAATGTGTTATATTTCTATATGTCTGGCAGCACAGTAGGTTTGTTTATAAAACCAGCCTCACGACAAACACCAAACACGTGAGTAGCATTGCACTATGATGTTATAAAGGCTCCAGTGTCACTAGGCTATAGGAATTTTTCAGCTCCATTGTAAACTTATGGGACCACTGTCTATAAGCAGTTCATTGTTGATCAAAACTTTGTTATGCAGTGAGTGCCTTTATAATTCCTCATATATATCGTTTACCTTCCAGCCCCATGACTTTGAGCTTTCTCTTTCCTTTGTCAGGAATGTTCTTAATTATTTCTCATAGAGCACCTACCTTACATTTCTCAGAAATTTGTCCCAGATCCTTCTTATATTCATTATCTTGTATGTTCTTCCATTTTTAAATTTTTATTATATTTTTAAAAAATGTATCCCCTTCCTCCTTCCTCACTCTCCCTTCCTTTCCTGCTTTCTTTTAATTTCTCTTGTCTCCACCCTTCTATGAGCTTTAAGCTTCCTGTTTCAGAAACAATTATATGCCATTGTTTCCCCGACAGATTGTTCGGAAACTTGAAGTCCACGCATAATGTGGAGATTTGTTAAAATATCACAATTGCTATTTAGGGAAGTTTCTAGTAAAGTTCTCTTGGGCTGAACAACAGAAAATCCATCAACCAAACAAAATTTTTTGTAGTAAAATTTTTATGTGAACACTTGCATATAATTTCATTGCTTAATTTTATCCTCCAAATGTATTATGTTTATAATTCAACTTTGTTCAAAGCCTATGCCACAAATAGAATGAGTGTTGGAAAAACATAATAAATATTTTTCTTGGTGAAAGAAACATATAAGCCTTCTTATTCTTAGTTCACATGTAGCCCCCACCCCCTATAATCTGCTATTCCCACATTTAAAGCAGGAATCAAGTTTTTGAAGTTGGAAGAGAAGGGCATAGGAAGGAAAGTGAAGGAAAAGTGAAGATGGATAAATAGGAGAGGGCAATTTCTGTGGTTTTTCTCTCCGGCTGGCTTGCTGTGGCCTACAGGCTGAAGTGCTTGTGCACGTGCTTAATAAAGGCAGAGTGAGAGTTTCATTTCCATAGTCATTATTGGGATGACTTTGTTTGTTGTTGAGCTCGATCTGCTACCACCTCACATAAGAATGTATCCTTATCCTGTTGCCATTTTGAATCTCTGTTTGCTTGTCCAACACTGCCTTCCAGTTTAAAAGAACTGTGTCTAAAAAGTTAACAAAACACATGCCATACTTATGAGCGTGCGTATGCTGTACTGAGAATGGTCAGGTGTTGTCGCATTTTATAGAAAAGATGTTGTACTGACTTAGTTCAATACAAACAAATTTAACCTTTTATTTATAAGATATTCTTCAGGACAGCATCAAACATATGTAATAAGTAAGAGATCATATGTGGATCATTTCACTTTTGATCCAATTAAATATAAACAAAACGTAACCGTTTTTATCACAGAATAATTAATAGCTACCATTTGCTTTGTGTCTTCTAAATGCCAAGCCTAACAATTGACACCTTTGGCTAAATTAGTTCATTATGTCCCTTTTACCAACCCCATGAAATATTCACATCTTCCTTATTTTATGTATGAGAAGACTGCAGCACTGATGATTAGAAGAATCTACTTGAGTGCGTTGTTACGTTTAAAGTCTATAGGTTAAAATTGATTCTACCTATTTCCAAAGCTTGCGACTTTTAATCTTGGCAACCTCACTTCAGTAATCTACTATATACGATAAGCTTCCACTGTTCCTCACTTCTCCTTTCTTTAAATAAAGGTTCCATCAGAGAAACACCTTGGAAGCTGAACACTTAAATATTTATTATACTCTGAGCTAGTCCTGATGAATAAGAATGAGACCATCATGACTTTAGATGTTTTTTCTCAAAACTTATTAAAATATGACTTGTTGAAGGATAATATATTTTAGTTAAACAGTTCCCACTTAATTCACATACTGTGAGTATATATATTTTTACCTGCCGAATACATTTTGTTTTTAGTTTGATCTTTAGAATTCCTTTTGAAATGCTGAAGCTCTTTAGGCTGTTTCTCAGGCATTCCTGGTCTTTCTGTGTCTTTGGTCGCCATCCAGTGGCAGCAGCCATATACTTCAGATGAGTAACAGAAAAGAGAAACCCTCTACTTTCCAGGCTGACTATGTTTTCTCATTCAGAAGTGAATAGTAGGTATATTCATCCATTTTCACACTGCTATACAGAAATACTGGAAACTGGGCCATTTATAAAGGAAAGGGGTTTCATTGACTCACAATTTTGCTTGGCTGGGGAGGCCTCAGGAAACGTTCAATCATGGTGGGAGGTGAAAGGGAAGCAAGGACCTTTTTCACATGGCATCAGGAAAGAGAGAGAAGAGCAGGGGAGATGGCCACTTATAAAACCATCAGATCGCATGAGAACTCACTCACTATTATGAGAAAAGCAGCATGGGAGAAACTGCCCCCATGATCCAATCACCCCCCACCAGTTCCCTCCCTTGACTGATGGGGATTACAATTCCAGATGAGATTTAGGTGGGGAAACAGCCAAACCAGATCAGTACGTATTAATATTGTGTATTTAATTTATGAAACTTTTAGCCTAAAATTAGTTCAGTATTTTCCTTCTATCAACCTTATGAAATAGGTGTATTTTCCTCATTTTATATGTAAGAAAACTGCAGCACAGATAAGTAAAAGAATCCACGCCAGTTCCTATTAAGTTTCAGGGTTATGGGTTAAAATGAATTCTTTTGATTTCCAAGACAGATGACTTTCGTAAGGAAAGCATCACACAGATAAAATAAGAAAAAGGTAATATGTATTATGTTTCCTTCATTAAGAACAATGGAAGTTATTTTCCTAACATTTATTCTGTTTGTGACATTGATTTTAAAAAATAAACTTGAATTATAAATATAATATAATTTGAAGACACAATGTAAAGATTAAATGAAATTATATGCAATTGGTGAAGTAAAACTTTTGTCACCACTGAGTCCAATGAAGATATCCACATGTCCAGATACTGACAAAAGATAGTTCTACCTAAATTAAAAAAAAAAAAAAAGTTCTCATTTGTAATTAATTAATTAATTAATTTTAAGACGGAGTCTCATTCTGTCACTCAGGCTGGAATGCAGTGGTACAATCTCAGCTCACGGCAACCTCCTTCTCCTAAGTTCAAGTGAGTTAGGCATGCACCACCATACCCACCAATTTTTGTATTTTGTATTTTATTTTATTTTATTTTACTTTTTAGTAGAGGTGAAGTTTCACCATGTTGGCCAGGCTGGTCTGAAACTCCTGACCTCAAGTACTCTACATGCTACAGCCTCCCAAAGTGCTGGGATTATGGGCGTTACCCCCACACCCAGCTATTTTTATCAGAAAGTATATAACCAACATTTTCCCCTTCAGAAAATCATTAAAGTATTTGTGTTAAAAGTTCTGCTAAAGTCAATAATTAGCATTTGAGTATATCAGTGATTAATGTGGTCAAATCAAATGCCAGTTTTCTCACATTTTTCTCAAATATTATTTCTTACCAATGAAGGAGGGTTAGTATAAATGTCCCAAAAAAGAATTTATAATAATAAAATGTATTTAGATAATGTCTTCCCAGATGGACAAGTTGTAGTCTGCATTGTGAATATCATTTTTAGAAAGAACTTTAAAGTAGAGGCGTATTAGAAACTATGAGACATATTAAATCAGAGACATTTTAGAAACTGTGAACAGAGGTGAGGAACATGTCTTTCAATCCATAAATGTTTCTCCAATTATTTGAGTTCTTCATCATTCTGTCTTAACAATGTTTTGAAGTTTTCAGTACACAAGTCTGGCACGTCTTTTGTTACATTTATACATAAGTGTTTCTCTCTTTTTTTTTTTTTTTTGAGGCTACTGCAAATAGTACAATTACTTTTAATTTCCAATTGTTCATTACTAGTATATAGAAATATGACTAATGTGTTTATATTGATCCCACAAAAAATGCGAAAATTTCTAATTAGTTTTAATGTCTCCTTTTTAGATTCTATAGGATTTTCTATGTAGACAATCATGTTTTCTATAAATACAGTTTTGCATTTGCTGTCTACTCTGAATGCCATTTATTAATTTTTCTTGTTCTTTTGACCTCTTTAAAACATCATGTACATGTTGAATAGAAGTGGTTAGAATTGACATTTTTGTCTGACTTTTAAGGGGAAATCATTCTGTTTTTAATCTCTAGTTTCAATGCCATGTATATAGTCTCATATGAACCTTTTATAAGATTCTTCATTTGCTTAGAGTTTTTATTGTAAATAGATGTGTGATTTTGTCAAATGCTTTCCCTGCATCTGAGGTGATCATATGTTTTTAAAATTTGTTAATATGATGAAATACATTGATTGGTATATGGATAAACCAACTTTGTATTCCTAGGATAAACACCACTTGATTTTGATGTCAACATTTAAAGAATATACTCAGTGCTAAAGAAAGAAGGGGGAGAAATATGTTCTCCAACACTGCTGATTGGGATGTAAAGAGGCAAGACATTTTTGTGAGACAGTTTGCCTGTGTGTCTAATGGTTTACACATACTGGCATCATCTCATTCAGCAATTCTGTTTCAAGAAATTGTAAGGGAAAAAAAAATCAGCTGTGAATAAATATTTATAAACATGTATATTTATGTAAAATTATGAAAAACACAGGTATGCAATTTTTCAACAACAGAAGAGGGCTTAAATAAGTGACAGAGAAATGTTATTAACATTCTATCATTTTGTAATGATAAATGTAAATTAAAAGACAGTACTTACATTGAAAATATAGGTATAATATGATCCCCTTTATATAATAAGCATGTATATATTTGTGCATAAAATAAACACTGAAGTACTTACCAGGTAATTTTAATCATTTTTATCTACTGAGGGTAAGAGCTTTTTTGAAGCTATAATTTCTAAATTGTACTTTTCAGTTCTTTCCAATATATGCATGCCTTAGTCTACTTGGCCTGTGATAACAAAATGTCATTCACTGGGTGACTTAAAACAACAAATATTTATTTCTCACAGTGTTGGAGGTAGGAGACTCCAAGAACAAGGTGCTGTCATATTTAGTGTGTGGTGAGTAGTGAGGGCCTTCTTCCTGGTTTGCAGAAGTCTCCCTTCTTGCTGTATCCTAACATGGGCACAATAGATTCATGTCTCATTTCTTCCTCTTTTTATAAGGACATTAATCCCATCATGAGGAACCAACTCTCATGACCTAATCTAACCCTAGTTACTTCCCCAAGTCCTCACCTTTAAGTCCATCAATTTTGGGATTAGGACTTCAACATATGATTATTGGGGAGACATAAGCATTCAGTCTGCAGCAGTATACTTTTTTGCATTAGGAAAAAATTAAAATAAGAAACCAAAAATATATTTTTAAATATATTTTTTCAATGTAGCTAATTTGGATCAATTCATCTGCCATTTTGGTGGCTATTTGGCAGCATAATCCTTGAT
>NW_022436949.1:37674006-37674260 GCF_009761245.1 Sapajus apella
GGCCGGGCGCGGTGGCTCAAGCCTGTAATCCCAGCACTGTGGGAGGCCGAGGCGGGTGGATCACGAGGTCAAGAGATCGAGACCATCCTGGTCAACATGGTGAAACCCCGTCTCTACTAAAAATACAAAAAATTAGCTGGGCATGGTGGCGCGTGCCTGTAATCCCAGCGACTCAGGAGGCTGGGGCAGGAGAATTGCCTGAACCCGGGAGGCGGAGGTTGCGGTGAGCCGAGATCGCGCCATTGCACTCCAGC